>NW_011501794.1:5347-32499 GCF_000495115.2 Populus euphratica
ACTATACCAAGCATGTTCTTTATGAAAATGGGTTCATAAGTCATGAATTGCACGATGCATATATCCACTATGATGAGATTTAAGAGTTAATAGAAAATTATCTAAAGAATCTTGGTGTTTTGAAATAAATCCTAGCTTTTGACAATTTTCACAGGTTTTGCAGAATGCATGTGAATCCTTGAACATGGTGGGCCAATAAAATCCACTTTGTAAGATTTTTGCAGTTGTTTTCTTTGATGAGAAATGACTCTCACATGCCTCAGAGTGACAAAATTTAATAACACTACTTACCTTATTGTCAGCAATGCAACTTTGAAATATTTGATCAGGATAATATTTGAATAAGTAAGGGTCATCCTAATAAAATTTTTGCACGTCATTCAAAAACTTTCTTTTGTCTAAATGAGCTGGCAAAAATCCTAAATCAAGAAAATAGATATTTTTAGCAAACCAAGGCATTGAACTAAGAGAAAGTAAAGATTCAACAAGAAAGTAATCATCGATTAGTGTGATGTCGGATGTTGAATCTATTACCAATTTTGATAAATGATCCACGACAACATTTTCGATGTCTTTTTCATCCTTGATTTCTTCCTGTTTAAAAGTTTCAAAGATTTCATAATCGTAATTAACTTTCCTTTGTTTGGTCATCACATAAGGAAATAGAAGTATTGGTGGGGAATCAGTCTTTTCATTGCAATATTTAGATTCAACCCTTTTCTTACCCTTAGAGATTGGCTCGTCATCTTTCTCACAAGGTTCAAGAGTAAGTTTTTCAATAACCTTACCACTGCGAAGAGTGGTGACTGATTTGACTTGATCCATATGTTGACTTTCAGTAGTACTTGTATTTGTATTGTATTGCCCTTTAGGATTTTGCTATGGTTGAGATGAAAACTTACCTTTCTCTTGATAACTGAAAGCAGATGTGAATTTTGCAAGAGTATCTTTAAAATCTGTTATACTTTGAGCAAGTTGAGTGTTGATTGTCTCTTGTTTTTCAATGAATGCATACAAAGTTTCCTGAACATTTCTTATAGGAGGTGGAGCATAAGGAGGTGCATATCTATGAGAATTTTGGAAATTATGTTGTGCTTGAAACTGTGGTTGTGAAGTTTGTGCATTGTCACTCTTCCAACTGAAATTTGGGTAATTTCTCCAACCAGGGTTGTATGTTTGCGAGTATGAGTTATGATTGGGTTTTTGAAAATATTTTAAAGCATAGGCTTATTCATAGAGATATTTCTTAAAAGAAGGCAAGGTTGGATAATCAATGGTTGAGTTTCATTTATTTCACATATTTGACACGTTATGTCTTGAATAGATTTTAACTGACCTCTCTTTTTCAATTCTAATGCTTGGACTTTTCTATCTAAAGATGCAAACTTGACTTGAAGGTCATGATCTTCCCTAAGATTATACATACCTCCACTAGATGTATAGATTGCATTGCTGATTTTTATTTTAAATTGCTAAGAGTTTGTTGGATTATACTAACAATGGTCTGCTTGTAATATTCCTGCTTCTAGCGTTGATAAATATTATGTAACATAAAAAATATGGTATTTCTGACTCTAGCACTAGGGAATAAACTAGTAAAATTTGAATTGAAAGCAAAACATATACATATTTTTTGTTATTTTTTATATATAAAAGATGATATATATCACATACTAAATTCATATTTAACAGTAAAAATTTACAAATCAAATATATAAATTCAAAAGAGTCATCCATAGGCATTCCATATAATTATATAATGGAATAATGTTAAAGAAGGGTGTTGTTTTTTTCTACAATAAATAATAAATAATAACGGATGCCTTGAAAACATTACAGTGCATATTGTTTTGTGAAATAAATAATAATGGATGCCTTAATATCATAATGTTAGCATTATAATTTTTATAAATGTTTTTGATTTAATTAGTTTATGTTACATGTATATTAATGATATAAGCATGAATTAAATTTTTATGCTATCTTCTAACTAAGTCATTTTTAGTATTATTAAAGTGATCATCAAAAGATATAAACTTCATCATAAAAAAAAAATTAAAAATAATATAAAAATAATATTTTGAAAGGATAAGGTTGGAGTATCATTGATACTACATGATGCAATTAAAATAATCAAGCATGAGTTTTTCAAAAATATAATAAATGACCAGAATAGAAAAAACATAGGGTAATTTTCTTGAAATAATGGAAATTTTAGCATCATACAATAAACAAGTTGGTGCTGTTATTTTAGGTAATACTCTATAAAATACTAAATACACATCACATCATATTTAAAAATAAATTTTACATGTTTTTGCTAAAAATATTCAGTCTTTAGTTTGTTATGAAATTAGTCATGAAAAATTTTGTTTAATTGTTGATAAAGCTCAAAATGAATCCAAAAAAGAGCGAATGACCTTTGTTATTAGGTTTATTATAAAAGTGGATTTCTACGAGAATATTTTTTGGATATAGTGCACATCAAATAAACAACTACTTTAACTCTTAAAAAAGAGATTTTTTTTGTTTTATCTCATCATAATTTTAATATTCAAAATATTAGAGGTCAATGCAAGGAGGAGATTGACTTACAAGCTTTATTCATAAAGATTGTCTTTATGCATATTGTATATATTGTTTGGCCCATCAATTACAATTAACTTTTATTATTGCAGCTAGAGAAGTATCTCATAAGAGTGATAAAAAAAACTAATTAAATCAAGAAAACCATAAAAAAATAACTAAAAAAAAATCAAACTATGAAAAAAACCGATTAAACTGATTAAAATTTTTAAAAAATTAAGCGGTTTGATTCGGTTTCTATTTTACAAGCCTGAAACTGAAAAAACTAAACTGAAACCGAATTAAAATTGAGCTAAACCAGAAAAAAAACTTAACCAAAACCAAGCCAAATAAGAAAAACCAAGTCAAGTAAAAAAAATTCAGTCAAACTAGTTTGAATCGATTTTTGTTCTAAAAAACCAAACCGAATCGAAACTTGTTGGTTTGAATCGGATAAGGATAAGGATTAGGATTTCTCTCCATAATTTCAATAATTTCATTCACTTTGCATTCTAAATGTTATTTTCATCAAAACTCTAATTCGTCAATATATTTTTTTATACAGATTCATATTTATTCATGCCTAGAATTTTAACTAATTTACAAGATTTTTTAATCTTTAATCATAAAAAATTTTCCTTGATTTATTGTTTCTCAATTGAAAATTCCACTATTAAAAATGGGATTTACATAAATACCTATTGACCTGAGTACCTTCATAGTGAGACCTACCGACCCAAGAAATCCAAGGCAAATACAGCCCGACCCGGCCTACCAACCCAAGAAATCAAAGGCAAATACCTTTAGACCAAACACTAATAAGCAAACAACTACCACCTAAAAACTCTAAGGAAAGTACCTACCAACCCGAGCACAACTGAGTTGAGACCTACCTACCCTTAGACTAAAAAGGAAATACCAACCGACCTGAGTTTTGACACATCAATTTCTTCTGACCTAAGAAATCCAAGGCAAATACCTACACACCCAAGCATCGATAAGTTGAAACCTACCGACTTGAGCCATTTAAAGCAAATACCTACATACACAAGCATTGACAGGTAGAGTCATGTCAATTTCAAAGTCAAATATCTATCGAATCGAGCACCACCAAGCTAAGACCTATAAACCCAGAATAACCAAGGCAAATACCCATTAACCTAAGCATTGACGAGCTGAGACTTACCGACCTGAGAACAAGGCAAATGCTTAGGAAATCAAGCATTGTCAAGCCAAGACCTATCAACCTAAGAATTTCAAGTCAACTACCTACCGTTTCAAGTCAACTACCTATCGAGCTGATAATAACAAGAAAAATGCCTACAACCCAAGTATCGTCGAGCCGAGATTTATCAACCAGAGAACTTTAAGGCAAGTACCTATAGAATCAAGCTCTGATGGGCCGATAACAATTGACAAGAAAACTCTAAGTCAAATACCTATTGACATGAGCATCATCAAGCCAATGTCTATTTACCAGAAAACTCTAAATATTAAGATGTTTATTTGCGAGCCTATTTACCAAAAAAATCTAAATATTAAGATGTTTATTTGCGAGGTGATAATCTCGTAAAAAACAAACTATAACAATAAAAAACAACTCAAGATTAATGAAATATTGAAAAAAGAAAATTAAAAAGAAAAATTAAAAAGGATTCAATTGAAAGAAAAAAAAGGCAAGCTTAGACTTTTCTTTTAAAAAATAAATTTAATATTATATCATTTTACTAATTCATAGGTTTCATGCAACGTGTTATCATGAACATAATCTAAAATGAAGTGTTTAGGATGCAAATACAAGTGCAAGGGAGCTTCGATGAGCAATTAGAGGTGAATCCAAATAAATTACAGAAAAACTAAACACTAGTGGCCCACAAAATTTCCAAGTTTGATGAGAAAAAAGGTTCCTTGCTTTTACGAATATTTTGTTCTAGAGGATTGATGCACAGACAAAATATATGCAAACAATTCGAGAAAAAAATATTACAGAACAGTCTCTGCAGAAACAAGCTTCTTGATGATCAACAAGTAAATTGGGAAATGGGCAACATGGAAGAAATAGTTTCCGCTGCAAACTTTCCAGCCACACAGAACTAACAAATTTATGGGGATCATTCTCATGAAGGATTTCTGCCAACTGATCAGTAGCTGCATGATGCCCATGATTTGGCATGATAATATGCAGCTACAACATATGCGAACATCAGCACCTTGTCTAGCATCAGAAGAGGAACTTCAAATGGCTTACAGTTGATTGTTGCACGCTCAAAACTTCATGGGATCGATTAAAGCAAAAGAGAGACAACGCTCCCAAAATCTTCTCTCCATTCAGTCCAACTCTAGTAATATCATAGTTTAGAACATTCTGGGCACCTTTTTTTTTTTCACAAAGAACCAGGAGTTCACACATGAAAAAAGAGATCCTTAATGTATTGTTTATATGAATGTTTTTCCTTTAGCAGAGATCGTATCCTACTACCAGAAACGAATCTAAAAATAAAAAGGATCTGATTCTGCAGGTAATGAATTGATGTACGTCAAAAAAAGGGATTGGTATACTGTGAAGTATCATCTGTGTCTGTCTAGATATCAAAGGCATATTATTATGACATGCACAGTTAATTACTCTCAGTGCGGTAGTGGTTCTCGTATGATAGGCTCGAGTTGTGAAAATAGTTCAGAACTTCTCATCCCACCATTTTCAACTACAACAAATTTCTAGGCGAGCAAACTACTTCTTAGTTGTTCCCTGATTTTTATTTTTTTTAATGAATCACAAATTTTCAACATTGATTTCAACTGTCAGACTCACCGATTACCACCATTTTCAACTAAACAACAATGAATTTCCATGGATTGGTCTCATGGCAGCCTCTAAAGCATAAATGGAGCAATTACTCATGCCTAAAGACAACACAAAGAAAAGTCGGTATCACCCAAAAGATATTTCTAGCAGCAGCTAGTTAATTATGAAAGCCACCTCAAAACTCACTAGAAATCACGCTTTCTACTGTGACAACATGCTTGCATGATGGAACGATAGCAAGAATTACATGAGATGATGGAGGTACCTTGCATTTGTGCCACCACTTCAATAAAATTGTGACCTCTTCCATAACCAAAGAATTCAGTTGATACATGGCCTTCTCATTCATTCAATAGTAATTAGGAACCACGTTAGTTTCAAAGGAAGCACAACTTTGAATAACCAACGAGAAGTAAAGATGAGCATATCAGGTGATGCAAGGATTTCAGACAACGGACAGAGGCAGAACATCCTCTTGAATCTGGAAGATCCAATACAAGCTAATCTTCTTAATGTCATGGCACTATTTTTTTCATTTGCTAATCATCCTCAAATTAGTTCATCCTCAGATTTGTATCAATTCCAAGCCTACTTGATATTGCAAGATATCCAAGATTGACAGATCTGTGTTGACATGCCTCCAAACAAGACCAACTTTAACTTGACCTCAAAACCAAACACATTGCATGAGATGCGCCAACTGAAACCGAAAGCACACTGTGCTGTCCCAATCCATCATCCTCCATTAGAAACTTGACTTCGACTGGGCATGATTGAACCTCAGGCAAGCCAGGTATTCCCGATTGAGAATCTTTGGCATTTCCCCACATGTACAGCTTCCCTTTATCTACACAGAAACCACAACAGCACTTTTAAAGACAAAAAACATGCGAAGTTAAGACAATTCCAAGCCTCACTCCAAACAATATGCAGCTGACATTAATAAGAGCATCTAGCCAAACAGGGGTAACATGTGGCATGCTGATATTGAAAAGCAACCAAGAAATGAAGACAGACACCGCCAACAACTGGCTCAAAAGTTCAAGCAAATTGCTGGGTAGGCTTGTATTCTATATGAGGCCACACCAAACTTCACAAAAATCAAATTATGTTTATTCAACAAATTATCAACACATGGCATGAAAAGCCAGACCCACTCAATAAAATGGTGAAGAATACATTTTTTGTTGCCCTAGGTATTATTTGCAAGAAATTTCAAATTGCAGTCATTAATAGGTTGGCAGCAGGACCAACTAACAAATAAGGTAGATTTGGGTTGACTTTTCATCATCATCATAGTCAAGCCAACTAGTGCAGAGTTCGAAGCACTTTCAGATACTGACTGCCAATTGATGTAAGAGTTAAATTAGAGTATGTCTAGTAAGTGAGAATCATATCTTGCCGGTAGAAAAACTGACAGTAAAATAATGCCATCAGCCTTTTGATTTACCAGAGGGGCAACTCGTGGCAAGAGTATGTGGCAACCTTGTAGAATCAACCAGATTGTAGGATTGGAGAGTTTCTCTTGCATTTTAAAAAATGGTACTGAAAATGCATGTTAAGATCATATCTCAACTCACCAGTTATAGCTGCCGAAGATGAACCTCCACAGGCGATATAAATGACATGCTGATCAGCCAAAGCATCAATCACTGCCGGAATTTTCTGACTTTTAATTGAAGAATGGCCCAGCTGACCATGTCCACCAAACCCCCACGAAAGTACTTTACCTTCATCTGCTAATATGATCAAGAATCAGAAATAGTAGAAAATGCTATGCAATCTAAAAGGAGGCAAGGATAAAGAAGAAAAAGGAGAAAAAGTTGCAGTTGTGGCTGTAATCATTAAGTTTTGGTGTCACTTTACCGGTCAAGGCAAGACAGTGATATCCACCACCTGCTATCTGAATGATACGAACATCTTCAAGGCTAGGAATTGGTTTCGGTCTCCAACCACCGACCTTATCACCTCTTCCAAGCTCATAGTTTGAGTTTGCTGAGAAAAAAGGCAAGATACTTTAAATGTGTTGTTTTGGTGCTAGCAAAGTGAAGAAAATGAAAGTCGCTCAGATTTAAAAACATGACAAAAAGCATCGTCTGCCACACCAGTTAACTGCTCAAAATGGATCTTGACAATTTTATTTTAAAGTCAAGCATAAAAAAGATTCCATAGCATCATGCACATGAAGAGACACAGCTTACATCTAATATTGAAGCATTCACCTTCGTTTTTCTTTAAGATATAGTCATATTTAACATAAAAAATTCATAGATGAAACCTTTGTATTATAACAGTGCCCCTAAAATACAGTGCTTTTGCGAGAGATAAAACTCTGTACTCCACTCAAACGTTTCAAAGAAAGTGCATAATCCAATAAGTGACATTGTTTACTAACAGCCAAGATTTTAAAACACACTTCAAGAACAGGAAAGTACATAAATAAATACTTTGTAAGAGCATAGAAGTAGTACTAAAGGAAAAAAAATGTGTGGAGCATTCTCCTATACAATCTTGGCCATGTGCAACATAGGCAACAAAAAATGGAATGGCAAATAATTTAATTAAGTGTAAGTTAACACATCATCACAAGGAAGCCCAACAATACAAATGGAATGAAGTAGAAGCAGTTAGAAACCAAAATTTTATATATCCCTGAGTAACCTGAATGGAAAGGGACAGTTCATGAGACAGTGCCCTTCAAACACTGAATGGCAATTAGAACATGATATTACTTCATTAAAGCTCCTTCACTGCATTTTGGAAAAAGATAAAGATACTTGTATCCAAGCAGTAGCACAGAAAAGAAAGAGAACTTCCTGCAAACGAAAGTATCATTCTTACCTCCCCAGTTCCAAATCTGCCCGTCCTCTGTCAGCACCATTGTGAAAAATCCACCACAAGACACAGTAGCCATAGGCACGGGCAATGTTTTTACTTTGCAGGGTATACTAAGTCCACCCCCTTCATTTGGACCCCGGCCAGGGCCGAGGCCCAATCGACCATCCCCTTCCTCTCGACCCCAAGTATAAACTTCCCCTGTATCCAAAATAGGAACCAGATGTGTGAGAGCAAGCAAAAGACAAACATGAACTAATGTTTATACTCGGCTTTAGGATTTAGATAGAGAAGTGGTCATTGCAGGGTTAGACACACAGAACAATGCTGCATAAAAGGCAATTTTTCAGTTGCAGTTTTCAAACAGGTACGAGGTACATGGAAATGTACCTCCAAGCAATGAATATACAGATATTGCAACTGAGATGTACAAATGGTTGCTACTTATTTGCATAGATGAAGAAAAGATTGAATAACCTGATTCAGTGACAGCAGCGGTATGTGTGCCACTAGTGGAAATACAGCGAATCTTTCCATCCCAGGAGCCTTCCACCAGTCTAGGGAAGAGTTCTCTATGATAAACAGAGTGTCCCAATGCACCGAAACCGCCATAGCCCCTGTAAACTTTATTTTTAATAAAACAATAAAGACTGATTCTTTTTCTTTCTTTCTTTTTCAACAAGAAATGTCTCTTAAAAATATTGCTATTGAAGGAAATAGATAGAAGGGGAGCAGTAATGACCAGGTAAAAATGTGGCCAGGGGAAGTGATTGCAGCAGAATGAACGCCGCCCAAAGCAATAGAGCGAACGGAATCCAAAAAAGGGTTTAAAGTAGGCAGAAAAGCAGGATTCTCGTGTCCAAAGCCAAGACGGCCTCCATCTCCTTTGCCCCACATCCAAAAATGACCATCAGCAAGAATTGCAGAATGGAATAGCCCACAAGAAATGCCCACCTCAGTCGCTCCCTTTTTGTTGTTATTGTCAACAAGTTGGCCTGGGGTTGGAGAAAGAGTGAAGGAGGAAGGCGGTAGCTGAAGGTTGGCCACTGGAGCCGGGTAAAGCCTTATTTCTTCGATGCCGCCACCAAGTTGACCAGAGGCGCCTCTGCCCCATGAAAAGAGCTGGAGAGTTATGGTATCGTTGTGGTTTGATTCGTTGATTTGTGGGCTCTTGTAGAGGACAGGCACTTTGGTTGTGTTGGACAGGGAGGAGAAGTGGCGGTTGAGAGTGAGGCGTTGCCGAATAAGACATCTAGGCAACATCGTCTTCGTCATGAGATCATCACTTTCACTTTCCTCCCGCTACTCTAATGTATTCACTCGTTTTCTGCTGACTTCGATAGCAAATGAAATGAAAAGGGGTTTGAGCACAGAGATGGGTGGATTTTATAATTGGGAAACCCAATTTAGTCTCAAAACATGGACTCACTGTCAATTAATTCTCAAACCTCTTCATTTTATTAATTTTATCTCAAACATAATTAGAATTAAACAATATCACCCTCTTTTTTTATTAAACGTGCTCGTTAATCCCCATCAATTCCTCCCAAACAGTGCGTAAATAAAAAGCCTGGATGTATAATTTTAGCTCAATGAATACAGAATTTATGTATTTTTTACTCAGGGTAATCAGGCTTTCGAATCAAAATGTTTAGAACAAATCTGAATCAATGCAAAAGCTCGAGTATTACATAACTTTGGCAAATGGGCTCATATCAAGTGTGAAGGTTAAAACGCCTGTCTATGAGTGGCGGCTTGCCTTTCTTTCTATCGTTTTCGACTTCCAAATCAAAATGGGTTTTGTTGAAGATCCCCCTTAAGGATCTTCCTTCCTCAACAGACTAATGTTTAGAAGGTTGTTTAGGTGGTTGTGTTTATAGTTTACTTAAAATATATTTGATTAAGAAAAAAAATAATTATTTATAAATCCTATAGTAAATTGCATGTAAAACAAGAAAGAAAGCAATTAGAAGCTTCTTCTTATATAAATAAGAAGTTCAACCATGTTCTACTTTTCAGTATATAGTGGAGTTATATTATATTATTTATGTGAATAATAAAGGCATGTTTTACTATTTTTTAATTATCAGGTTCAAAACATAAAATGTATTGAATCGAATCCGATTTAATAAAATAAAAAATTATTTTTTTATTTTTTAATTGTATTTTATTTGAAAAAAATAGTGTTTAATTCAATGATACTACATAAATTAGATAAAAATCGCTTAATGACATAACATTTATAGAATTTGATCGTAATCTCAATTTTGTTCCTGATTATAGTTTACCTGATATTGTTGCACATTTAAGAAACCAAAAAAACTGTCAGATGTATTTTATATGTAATGAAATTATAGATAGTTTAATGGAATAATAAAAATTACTTTATATAAAATATTATTTATTTCATAATATAATAACAATAGTTAAATTTATAATATTTAAATTAAAAATCATCAATATTGATATATATATTTTTAAATTATTTTATAACTATAATTTCAAAAGCATTCTTAATCAAACACAATTTCAACCACAATTTTAACTAAATATATATAAATACTTTTTTAAAAAATAATTTTTTTCAAACCGTAACCACAAAAACTACCAGAATACCAAACAGACCCAAAGTGTGTCAGGGAAAAAGTAGAAGAAACTCAAGGGAGTGAGAGATAATAATATCTAATTGATTTAATGGAAAATAATTTCTTGAAAACTACTTTTCAAACTTTCATGTCTTTGTTTGTCATTAAAAAAATTGATCAACAAAAAATAATTTCCAATCAAAGAAAAATTTCGCTTAATTTTTAGAAAAGTGTTTTCCTTTTATTTTGGGCAGAAAAACACTTTTCAGAAATTATAAAAAATTTAGAAATGTCATATTATTTACTGATTATATCAAATTAGATCCTCAAATTTTTATTGTTATATATATTTTGTTTTGAATAATTTTTTTTTCAATTTCATCCCTTAGAATTTGATTTTTATATTAACTTTGGTCATTATTTTTATAATTGTTATTTACTTTTTCCTTTTTATTTTTTAATTAAAATTTTTTATCTATCAAATTTGGTTATCATTCTTTTTATTGTTACTTATTTTATTTGAAATAATTTATGAAATGGTAATTATTATTATTATTATTTTTTCATCTTTTAAATTTTTTATTTGTTAGATTTAATCTCTATTATTTTGATTATTATTTATTTTATTTGATATAATTTATGAAATTATTTTTTTTCAATTTCATTTTCAGTCAACTTTTTAATTTGTGAGATTTGTTCCTTATTATTTCAATAAACTTGAAAAAAATAAAACATTAATAAGTTATTTTCCAACTCATTTTCCATAACATAACTAAATACCGGAAAATGTTTTCCAACTTATTTTTCATTACAGTACGACACATCAAAAAACAATTCAATTTTCAGAAATTTACTTTAAAAAAAAACTATTTTCTATCAAACAAATGAAACTTTAGTTTATGTAGAACTTCTCTTATTTGTACAATTTATACTTGCTTCCTAAATAGCAACTGTAACTAACTCCGTAGCCATTAGCTAAGGTTAGCTAGTTGTTGCTTTATTTTTGAAACTCTTATCACTAATCAACCAAGATTTATAATAATATTCTCCTTTTGCGAGATTCTTATCCTCAGGAATCAAGGCATAAAAAATTGATTATTGAATCTTTCCATATAAACTTGATTTTGTTCATCATTGTATCAGTGCCAAACAAATTAAATTTAGTTTTCTTAGGCACAAAATGAATATTCTTAGACTTCAACTATCTTAAACATTCATCAAACTCTTTTGTAAATAGAAGTATGCTCCTCTTTAGTGATCTTCTCAAGCTTTCACAACTAGATATACATCTTTTTATTTAGAAACTATCACTTATAAGAATCTTCCATAATATTTTTCTTCTTAGATTTAGTTTGTTTCTCTCATCAATTTCCTCAACACCATTCTCCTCTCCTTCTTTGATCTATAACATTCATCAACTTTGTTAATACCCAATTTTTTACCCAAATTCTTGATAATTTTTTTTAAAAAATAGAAAAAACAACAAAAATCCAAAAAAAATATGTTCTTAATATATTTGTATTTTTTTAATTATTTTCAGCATCATCTCAAAAGAATTTAATTTTTAATGGTTTTTTGAAAACATTTGACTTTTAACGTGTTATTTTTTAAAAAAATTATTTTCCTCATTGAATCAACGTTGATATTACTTGTTTTCAGAAAAAATTAAAATACAAATGTTTTACCAAGCATTTGGAAAAAAAAAAGGTATTTTTATCTATAAATAAGGAAGAAAATTTTGAATTAGGGGGCGGAGAAAATTTGTGGGAGGGCATCTAAAAAAGAGAGGAACCCTAAAAAATCCTAATTCTTCATCTTTTCTAAGCTAGTCACCGCCCCTTTTTGTCAAAAACTCATCAGATCTTCCCTCTCTCAGCAGTCCCCATTTTCCTCCATCTTCCTTGTAAAATACCAATCCCATAGGCAACCCCCCTCACTGTCCTCTCTCAGTACTTCCTCCCCCCTCGCAATCTTTAACCAACTTGCCAAGACTGGAAAAAAAAAAAATAGGGTAAAGGAGTCCCTTTTTCCTTCTTAATAGTTGTCCTCTGCTTGCCTCACCACTAGCCTAAAGAGAAATAAAGGAGAAGGGAGCCGAAGCTTAATAGGGTTTGTCCCCCCTTCTTAGACCTCTGCTTGCCTCATGGCCAACCAAAGAAGAAAAAGAGGTCTCTGACTGTGTGAGTTGTCAAAGAGTCAGTCCACGCTCCATAGTAGATCTACCACCGGAAGAAGAAGGAAAGATCAACAGATTGAGAAAACAAAACAAAAACAAATCTAAAAAAGGAAAACAAATCAAATTATTTGTGTTGATATCTTCTTTTGCAGGTGACGGTAGGTGTTATTGCCTGTGTAGGAGGAAAGAGGGGAAGAAGCCAATCTAGATCCCTCATATTTCCCTTTTTTTTCTTATGACAGCCCGTGAATTCATGCACCACCAATGGTGGTGACAAGTTGAGCAAACTCCCCATCATTTTTCATGTGACCTAGAAATTCCCAGCACTGTTCCCAAGTTTATTTTATAAGTTGGCATTATCATTTAGGATATTCATGATTAGTATTTAAAAATGTATTTTTATCTAGGTTTTATATTAATATTTTATACTTGAATTATCAATAACTCTTTAAATAAAGCATGTTTTAAAATAACAAATCTGATACTATAAAATACTTTTAATTTATGGTAAATATTCATCTTAAATGCAAACCTATCACATAAATCAAAGAACTGATTGATGAGTTCAACTAGTGAAATTGAGAAGATAAAAAGAGGGTGAAACTTAAAGAAAAAACATTCTGGTTCAGTTTAAACTAGAATACTGTTCAGTCATTGAGTTATATCTAGAGCTGTAGCACTTAGATTTGAGTTTACTCTATATGGATAGAAAGCAAAGATATAGGCCTAAAATATTCATGAAAAGATAAGACTTGATTTTATTATTTAGAAGTTCAAATTTTAGCAACAATAGAGAAGTCGATTCTATCCTACAGCCCCAACATTGTTCAATGTTCAGCACATATCTTGAGTTTTAAAAGTCCAAATGGCCTCAAAAAGTTTTCTGTTGGAAAGCTGAGATAATTTCCTTAAATTTTCATGATTCAAGTTTGTTCGAATTTTAACATTAGCAATGATGTTTTTGGAAAACAAAAGGATAAAGATTGTCATCAAATCAAGAGTTGGTCACCCACTCAACAATTAGTCATCAAATCAATAGTTTCTAATTTTGGCCTATAAAAGGAGACATTTGCCATGCATTTAGATATCTTGGTTTTCAGATCAAGATCATGTTTTTGCTCTCTTTCTTTATATTTTTGTATTGTTTAAGTTTTGCTTTTATTAATCTCTTGTTTATGCTTTTCATTTCTTTTCTTTTACTTAGTTAATGTATATCTTATTTATATTCTTATCTTGTTTATTTATGGTTCTCTTCTTTTATTATGTTTAATTAAATTTATTATGTCAAGGTCAAAAAGTTATACTAATGGTGTAAGAATAAGTATAGTGTAAACTCAACATGGATTTTAATGTATGATTTTAATATGTGTTGTATTTGTTATCTTGTTCACTTTTAATACTTTGCTTGTTAAATAGTTAATCTAAATTTATATTGCATAACACTTGGTACAACAAATACTTAACACTTTCATAGTTCAACTGTATGGCATAACCTACACATGTGCTATGAAAGGAACTTGATTTGTTGTTAACATAAGTTATAATCATAAATACCTAACAACATTTACAAGTATTAGCTTTATTTAAATAAGATAACTAATTTAATCATGCTAACCATTTATAATCCGATTGGAACGTTATTTGTGTATGGTTTCTAGTTGAGTAATAAAAGGAGTTTATATTATACTTGTTCGAAATACCATTAGTGGATCCTCTAACCGAAAAAACAAACCAAACTTAAAAAACAGAAAAAAAAACCAAACCAAACTGAAACTAAGCTTATTAGAAATTCCAAAAAAACTCAAAAAAATAATATAGTTTTTGGTTTTTAATATAAAATAATCAAATTGCATTAGCTAAAACCGAACCGAATATAACCAAAACAAGTCAGTTGGGTTTTGACTTTTAATATAAAATAATCGAGCTGAAACTGGTTAGTTTGAATTGGTTTTGGTTCGGTTTTGATTTTATTTTTTGTATTTTATAAAATTTTAGATTAGTTGTTTTTATAGGTAAAAACGGAATCGGACCAAAAATGATTACCCCTAGGAGTTGCCACCTGGTATTTTGATCATTATGAATCCTAACTTATCAACATAAATTCTATGGTACATAACTGATTACGCAAAAAGAAAGATATTATCACCTTTTAAACATCATATATGAGGTAGACTGTATTGCTCGTTTTGTATTAGATTGCTAGGGATTTGTTGTATTATGCTATCGATGATCTGCTTATAATATTCTTGACTCTAGTGCTAGTGAATATTCAGATGCAAATACTTCCACCTCTAGCATTAGTCAATATTACGTAACATAAAAAAACATGGTATTCCTGATTTCGGTGCCAGTAAATAAACCAGTAAAATTTAAATTGAAAGGAAAGCATACATATTTTTTATTGTTATTTTTTATATATAAAAAAGATAGGTATATCTCGCATACTATATTTGTATTTCATAGTAAAAATTTACAAATCAAATATACAGTAAAATTATCAAAATAAAAGCTTGAGGGACTTATAAATAAATTCAAAAGGATCCATGAATTTTTTTTTGAAATTTTTTAATATCCTAAAAGACTTGTTTGGCTTGATATCAAAACAAAAAGGAATGATATAAAGAACTAAAGCATAAGGGTGTGTTTTTCCAAACACACCCTTAATCCAAAATAAATTAGATCGGTCAGGCTTGAGGCCGAAACCTAGCTTGGCCTCAGCTATTTTTTATTTTATTTTTTTGAGTTAAATCTAGCATAGCCGTATGGCTTTGGCTGGCTAATAGACACGCGCCTGACACATGTATATATAGTAACCAATGAACTAAAATTCAAAGTAAATAGTGGCAAGTGAATTAAAGCCCTGTTTGTTTTTTCATTTTAAAAGTATTTTTAAATAAATTTAAATTTTTTTATTTTTTTCTTCAAACTAATTTTTTTGGTCTTTTTAGATCATTTTCATACATTTATATAAAAAATAATTTTAAAAAATAAAAAATATTTTTTTGATACATTTCTAAGTGAAAAACACTTTGAAAAACAACTGCAACCACACTCCTAAACAAGTTTTAAAATGGAAAGCAGAGAAAGAGAAACCTCTATGGTTTGTTATAGGTGAAGTCAAAGATGATGGCCTGCTCTGGACAATGCTTCCTTTGTTCCTCTTTTCATTTCTTTCTCTGTGATTCTTTTTTTTTTTTTGCTTTCTCTCTGTGTAATCTTTGTTGGTGTTTGTTTGTTCTGTGTTTGTGTCTCCTTATGTTTTTCTCTTCTCTGTTCTTCTTCTTCTTGTTCATTTTCTTTTTGTTCTCTCTTTCTTCTCTATGTTTTTTTTTTCCTGTCAGTATCCTATAATAGGTTACTAACCAATAGAAAAATATGAGGATTTTTAAAAAAATGATATGATAAGGCTCGAAGGAGAACTATTTGACACAACCAAAAGATTGATGTCTTCTCCCAAGTGTAGGAGTGTTAAAGTAATAAATAACCTGGCAAGACCGAGATCGAACTATAGGGTTAATTGTATAAATTATAAATAACAATAAGATGACGACGACAACAATAACAACAACAATAATTATAGTAATAGTAGTAGTAGTAGTAATGGTAATGGTAATAGTACTAGTAGTAGTAGTAGTAGGAAGAAGAAGAAGAAGATAAAAACTTTGAGATGGAAGATTAATGTAATGATTAAATAATGATAACAACAAATGTCAAGGTTAGATGATCAAAAACATTAGTTATCTAATAATGTTAATACTTGTAAATATTGTCAGGCATTCATGCTTATAACTTATCTTAACAACAAATCAAGTTCCTTTCATAGCACAAGTATAGGTTATACCATATGGTTGGACTATGAAAGTGCCAAGTATTTGTTGCATCAAGTGTTATAGTAGTAGTAGTAGTAGTGGTAGTCGTAGTAGTGGTAGTAGTAGTGGTGGTGGTGGTAGTAGTGGTAGTAGTAGTAGTGGTAGTAGTGGTAGTGGTAGTAGTGGTAGTGGTGGTAGTGGTAGTGGTGGTAGTGGTAGTGGTGGTAGTGGTAGTAGTAGTAGTCGTAGTAGTAGTAGTCGTAGTAGTAGTAGTAGTCGTAGTAGTAGTAGTAGTAGTAGTAGTAGTAGTAGTAGTAGTAGTAGTAGTAGTAGTAGTAGTAGTAGTAGTAGTAGTAGTAGTAGTAGTAGTAGTAGTAGTAGTAGTAGTAGTGGTGGTGGTAGTGGTAGTGGTAGTAGTAGTGGTAGTAGTAGTAGTAGTAGTAGTAGTGGTAGTAGTAGTAGTAGTCGTAGTAGTAGTAGTAGTAGTAGTAGTAGTACTAATAATATTAAAGAAAGAGAAGAAGAAAAAGATGATGAGAAGACATCAATCTTGCCGGGTTATTTATTACTTCGACACTCCTGCACTTGGGAGAAGACATCAATCTAGTGACATGACCAAAAGATTGATGTCTGATTGTGCATCAAAAGTTTCATTAAGTCTCTTATTTTACATATGTATTTATTGTTTTTATTTGGTTTTTTTTATAATAATTGATGTGCTTTTTAGTAATGAAGTTTGTTTTAATGTTTCAATAGGTTTTTAGAGCTTAAATGAATTAATTCAGGAAATTCAACATCGAAATTCAAAACAATGAATTGAAGAGATATTTAGTTGGAGATTGAAGCAAATATTGGTTCAAATAAGTGCTCCAAATTTGTCCCAAAAATCAATTCTATTCCAATTCTAGAAAAGAATATCATATGATCTATTTCAAGCCCAAACTTGCCTTATGTTGTGTGCAAACTTCAACTATTAAACACTCAAGGTTTCAATGTCAATCTTAGCCCAAATAATAGGTATATTTGTATACTTATTTGATGCTTAAATTCAGCCTCAAATCAGCCCCAAATCAACCTTCAAATCAGCCCAAACACAATCCATGATCTTACATGTCCACACAACAACAATTGATTTATTTTGGGTAATCCATTGATCCAAGAAGGCAAACACATGGATGGAAAGCTGGAGGGGACATTTTTATATTATTTTGGGTCAAAAAGAAGAAAGAGATAGCTCATAAATGAGGAAGAAAAACGTGCACCAAAGTGGTTGCAAAGCTGTCCTGATTTGATTTTTCAAAACACCTTTTGGTGTTTTGCCCATAACTTTTGACTCAGGTGTCCAAATGAGCTTTTCTTTAATGATCTGGAAAGGTGATAGAATTTATTATAAATATGTCTCTAATAGACATCTCGAGAGGAGGCTTCAAAGAGGGTCAAATTTCTGTCCAAAGTTAGAGTCAGATTTGTGTCAGAATGTTTTCTGAAATTGTGTTGTGTTCTTCTTTATAGATTTCGATTCTTTAGTTTGTAAAAATTATTATTTTAGTTTGATTCAAGTTATTTCATATTTATTGAACTGTTCTTATATATAATCATGGTTGGCTAATCTCTTTCTTGGATCCAAATCAAGGATGATGGTGATTGAGGTGAGTTCTTTAGGATATAAATGAATCTTAATGTTTATCTTCTCATTTTCTTCATGAATGATTTATTATTGCAAAGAAATTTTAGAAATCATTTAGGTAATGTTATAATCTTGAATTTTTATGCACAAACTTTAGTTTTGGTATAGAGATTGTTTGATTCAATGTCTTACTTATATTATAAAGCTGGTTTTACCGCCTCTTGTTTATTTTATTTTATCTAGTTGTATTGTTGTTATTTTTTTTTTGTACTTGGCTGGTATTACCACCTCTTGTTTATTTTATTTTTTATTGTAATTATTTTTCTTATATTTATTATTTGAAGTACTTGGCTGGTATTACCGCCTCTTTATTCATGCTTGTTATAATTGTCTTTTAATGTTTATTATTGTTAATATTGCTATTAGTTGAAGTGTGAATTTTCTAATTTGTTGTATTTTTATTTTTGAGCTATTACTTTATCTTTTACATTTCATTTACTTTTATTTGCAATCTTCTTTTTCATTTTTCCTTTCTTTTCATATTCATATAATTGTTATATTATTATTATTTTTTCATCATGGCTAATGTTGAAGATATAGAGGGTGAAGGGAGTGTTCAAGGTAATGGACCTCCACAATTCAATGATCAACCTAATTTTCGAACTCTTAGATTCTTCACCCAGCTAGACAAAGTACACCTTCGTGTATTATCTTGCCTCTGAACCAATAAGCTTTCAATTTGAAACCAGGCATGATCCAACTTCTTCCCATATATCATGGTATGGATTCTGAAAATCCATATATACACATTAAGGACTTTGAAGAGGTATGTAATACTTTTATTGATAGAAGATGCACTGAAGTAATTATTCGGCTGAAATTATTCCCATTCTCTCTAAAGGATAAAGCCAAGCTTTGGCTAAACTCCTTGCGTCCTAGGTCTATAGGTACATGGAGAGAAATGCAAGCTGAATTTTTGAAAAAATACTTCCCCACTCATAGGACAGCAGCCTTACAACGTCAAATGATGAATTTTTCTTGTAGTCTAAATGAGTCATTTCACCAAGCTTGGGAAAGGTTCAAAGACTTGTTAAATGCATGCCCCCACCATGGTTTTGAGATGTGGAGGTTAGTACAACACTCCTGTACTTAGGAGAAGACATCAATTTTTCGATCGTGTCATAATACTTGTAAATATTGTCAGGCATTTATGATTATAACTTATGTTAACAACAACTTGAGTTCCTTTCATAACTCAAGTGTCGGTTATACCATACAGTATGGGTTATGAAAGTGCCAAGTATTTGTTGTACCAAGTGTTATATAATATAAATCTAGATTAACCATTTAACAAGTAAAGTATTAAAAGTGAATAAGATAAAAAATGCAAAATATGTTAGTATTAAACATTAAGGTCCATGTTAAGTTTACACTATACTTATTCTTACAGCATTAGTGTAACCTTTTCACCTTGACATAATAAACTAAACTAAACATAATGAAAGAAAGAAAAATAAATAAATAAAATAAGAACATAAATAAGATAAAAGTTAACTAAGTAAAGAAAAAAAATAAAAGGCATAAACTTGATATTAATGAAAGCAAAACATAAGCAATACAAAGAGAGAAAGCAAGAGCATAATCTTAATCTGGAAACCAAGATGCCTAAATGCATGGCAAATGCCTCCTTTTACAAGCCAAAATTGGAAACTATTGATTTGATGACTAATTGATGAGTGGGTGGCCAACTCTTGACTTGGTGACAATCCTTATCTTCTCTTGTCTGCCCAAAACGTGATTGATAACGTCAGAATTGGTATCACTTTAAAACATGAACGGTTTAGAAAATTGTCGTAGCTTTTTAGATAAAAAAAAATTGAGATCAAATAGACTTCTAGAACTTCAGATATGGGCCAAACATTGAATAACGTTCGGGCTGTAGGACAGATTCGAACTTATTCGTTGTTGCTACAATTTAAACTTGAAAATATCTTTTTAAATCTTGCGCTCCCATGAAAGTTGTAGGCCTATGTCTTACTTTTCTATCCATATAAAGTAAACCTAAATCCGAGATCTACAGCTCCAGATATGAGCCAATTACCGAACAATGTTCTGGTTTGGATCACGCGAGCATCTTTTTGTCTTTTCAATTTCAGTTCTTAAACTCATCAATCAATATTTTTCATTTATGTGATAGGCCTGCATTTAAAATAAACATTTACCACAAATTAAAGGTATCTTATATTATTAGATATGTTATTATAAAGCATGCTTTAGTTAAGGAGTTATTGATACTTCAAGTGCAAACTGATGATATAAAACCTTGATAAAAATACACTTTTAAGTACTAATTACTCAGGTAGTACATTTTATAGTACATGACTTGGTTGATCTCAAAACTAGAAATGCTCAAATATATATATGAAAAGCCTTATTTGTCAAATCGGGTAACAAGATAGCAAGTTTTGTTAGTAGAATACAACATTGTTTATATGACAATGAAGGCTATAAAAGGGAGTGTTATTGCTAATGATTTAGTAGATAATGTTGTGGAAGATCATGGGCCACTAAATTTAGACCTTCCTAATAAGAACATATTAATAGTCGATGGTGATGGTGAAAGGAATGATTAGTGAACTATGTATTTTAATGGATCCATGAACATATTAAGGAAAGGGGCTGGAGTAGTGATAATTTTCCTAAAAAAGCAGTATCTTATGTTAATGAGGTTGTATTTTGAATGCACTAATAACATGGTCAAGTTTGAAGCCTACATCATTAGACTGGAAGCTACCTTAGAATCAAAAATTGAGATGCTTGATATTTATAGAGATTCTCTACTAATCATATATCAGGTGAAAGGGGAATGACAAACCAAAAAGAAGCTAAGGCTATATCAAGATTATCACTTAAAGTTACTTAATGAGTTCAAAGATATAAAATTCATATGAGCATATATAAGAATCAGTTTGTTGATACTTTAACAACCCTGACTTTGATGAAACAAATCAATATTACAAGCAAGATCTAACCAATAAAAGTCAAAATAAAAAATCTTCAAGCTCATTATTGTTCACTTGAAGAGTCACTGTATGGAAAATTATGGTATAATGATATTAAAAGGCTTATTCAACATTGTGATAACATATTATAAGTTAACTAGGTTGATTCCAAATAAGTGGCTTAACTAAATATAGAATTGGTATGAGAACAAACTTGAAGAGACTTTATTTGACAGTACACCAAAACCATTAAATATACATGAGTTATATAAAGTGCATAGCCTATCACTTTTTCATATGAATTATTTTTTTAGGCAAGTATGGAAAAACAATTGGGTGATCAAATCAAGCATATAACATGTATAAAAATATTCATATGTTTTAGATAAATGAATTTTTTTTAAATAACAATATTTATTCATAATATTTCTAATTATGTAGCATTGTATAATATTTTTTTTCCTTTTTATTTTGTTCAATCAATATTATGTGTGCCTATTTTTATTATTGTTTGATTGAATAAATAATTAATTTTAATAAACAAACTTATTAAACACAACTAAATAAATGTTTTATGTTGCGAGATTGAATATCTTGATCTACATCTATTTCTTAATTTTTTTAAATTTATTTTTAGTTATTGTTAATGAATTTTTTTATTTACTTATACCAATGATTCTCAATTTATTTAATTAGATGTTTCTTATGCTTTTTTTGTTGGAAAAAAAATACAATCCGCCACGAAACACAGGTCAAATAACTAGTGACTAACTGATATTTATTAGGTATGTTTAGAGAGATTAAGAGGTTGTGTTGGTAAATAAATATATCATTTTAAGCAAAAGATAAATTAAGTTTTAAGAAGAGTTTTGATGTAATAAATTGGTTAATGGGAGTTAACTAGACTATAGAAAGTTAGAATCTTCAATAGTTAGGTATGAAAGCGAAACTTAGGGTGTTTTTTCATGATTATGAAATTTACAAGGACTCGAAGCAAAAGAAGATTGGATTATGAAAGAGGTGTCAAGTCTGTATGAGATTGTGGTAGCGATATAAAGTGTTTTTCACTTAAAAATATGTTAAAATGAAGTTTTTTTATTTTAAAAAAATTATTTTTTATATCAGCATATGAAAAAATCTGAAAATATGAAAAAAATATTTTAAGCAAAAAAACAAAATTCAAAATTTTTAGGAAAATGGTTTGCACCACATTCCCAAACATGCTCGTAGTAGCTTACTATTTATTCGACCCACACTATATTGCAGGTCAAATCATTTTTTTTAACTATAAAAAATATAAAGATGCTAGGAAGCCTAAAATTGGATTTATATTAAGTGATATAATTTTAAAATATTAAGATGGTGACATAGTGGATCCACCCAAACTAATATGGGACTCAAGTCATGAGATTGTGATATAATGCAAAAATAAAAATAGGGAGCTCAATTTTAATTAATTAAATATTAAATGACAAAAATTAAAAAAATATTAAATTAAAAAAACCCAAAATAAACTACTCTAGTAAACCTAGGAAAATATCAAACCATGACTAGGATCATGAAAGAAAAATAACATAAAGGTTAGTTCCTATTAAACTAATTTTTGAAGTATAGATTTGAAAGAAAAATCAATTTTTTTTTTAAAAAAGAAGAAAACTAGAGTTAACCTAAGTTAACCTGAAGAATTCACATATTAAATCATTAGACTAAGATAACTTCATAGAAAAAATAGGCTTTAAAGAAAAATAAGCAAAAAAAAAAACATATTTATCCTACCATAATATAAAAAAATAATTGATGTAAGATTTTTCTTTAAAAATAAATTTTTTATTTTGATTTTATTTAAATAAAGTTAAACAAACTTAAATAAAAAAGAGAAGCCTAGGAGTTTGGGCCTAATGGACCAATTCCTAGGCTGAAAGTAAGGTTGGGATCGTGTACCTGCTTATTTATTTATACATTCTTACTTGGTTGGGTGGACAATGCATCGTCTACCTAACCATCTTTTTATATATATATATAAACGATGCAAATGACATGTTGTTTGCATCTCTAATTTTTTACTGTCTTAAGTTGCTGAAAAATCAAGGTTTTCAACTATTTATTTTTGTTTTTTGTTTTTTTCAAAAACACTTACAAAACAACTTAGAGACCCACGTAAACTTTTTAATACCCTAAAACAAGCAAAATATCGGTCCAAAAATGAAAAATTAACCCAAAACCCAAAAATTTCTCGATGTCAGATCTACATTTTTTAGGAAATTTAAAGGTGAAAAAACACCCAAGTAAAACTTCTCTCATCTAATGGAACATGTGAACACCTAATTTATTTGTAGGTTTTCAAACCTTTGTTTTTGGTTTTTTCCAAAAACACTTACAAAACAACTTAGAGACCCACATAAACTTTTTAATACCTTAAAACAATCAAAATATCGGTCCAAAAATGAAAAATTAACCCAAAACCCAAAAATTTCTTGATGTCAGATCTATTTTTTTAGAAAATTTTAAGGTGAAAAAAAAACCCAAGTAAAACTTCCCTTATCTAATGGAATATGTGAACACCCGATTTATTTATGGGCAGAATCGATGCCAACAAAGACCTTTTCTTTTATCGCTAGAATTCAACCAACCTTTCTCTCACTTCTCTCTAATTAGGGATTGAAAAATAAAAATAGAATTAAATTTTTGTACCAAAATTAAATCTATGAAATTTCAAGGGACTAAAATGGTATTATTTGAAAAGTAGCAAGACAAAAATGGAATATTTTCATAAACTTTGACACCACAACTTATTTTACCGTTTTTTTTCACTTAAGTCCTTTGCCTTTTGATTTTTTTCTTCCTTTATAAGCTCTTTGAAACACTTGGAATTGAATTCAATTCCAGGGTTAAATCAATTCATTGATTCTGAATCCTTTTGACGGTATTTATTTGGATTCCAAATGGAATTCATTTACTAAAAAATAACAAATAAACAAATTGGGAGAGACCTTCTAATTTGCAATAGTAATTCCATTGGAATTGACATTAAAAATAATATTCTAATTAATAACACAAACTCTATTTTTTTTAAAAAAAACCCACCATCTTTTTTTTCTCCTTTAACCCTCACTAGATGCTATCATTGTTTTGGTTTCAAGTATTGCCATACTTGATGAAGTGTGCACCCGCAAAAGCCATTGGGGTGAAGACAATTCAGATTCATTTTTTAGAGACCAAACAAGATGGGATGGAAGAAACATTGGGTTATGAACTATAAAGGTGCACATTTCATTTGCCTTCTTTTCTTTTTGTTTAAGGTTTTTGTGGCTTGATTATAAAGTCTAGCAAATGCTAGTTTGCTAAATTAGAATTTTGGATAGATTTAAGAAATGCTAAGATGAAAAATTTTTGAACAGCTACTTTTACTAGCATTACTTTGTATATATTATCAGTTGACATTTATAATAAAATATAAATTAATTTTCTAGTTTTTAGAATTATAGATTTTTGAATTTATATCTCATAATAAGTAAGAAAGTTTTCTAATGATCTTCTTCTTTCGCACTCTCTTCATAATTGTCACCTTACACTTTTTCTCTTATCAAAATCTTCAAAACCATACTTGAATGATAGTGAGACTTGTTTGACATATACATATTAGGTGAGTTATTGAGCTTTATTTTTTTTAATTGTAACATTAATATTAATTTATATGTTTTTGCTTAAAATATTATAGTTAAGAAAAGTGAAAGATTAATAAAGCTAGGAAGAATGATGGGAAACTTAGAGAAACAACCAAGAATACAATAATTTTGCAGGCGTCGACACTAATTCCAGACCCAAAACTAGATTGTAGAATTAAAAAGGCTATTTCAACTAGGTTTTTTTAAAAAAGATGGGGTTGGTGATCATAATTATTCTCATGGATATTTAGATTTGATTTTAAGTTCCTTGGTTATTTAAACAAACTATTTTGAGACTCTAATTTTATTTGATTGTCATCGAAAAAATCAAGTGTAAAAAGTTAAAGGCAGAACTTGTAGATATATACATGTATTGTAGAAGCAATTGCATCAAAAAATTTCCACGTGCTTAAATTTGTTTTTCTTTATGATGAATGTATGATTTGAAGTTTGAAGTTTGTTACTTGAAACTTCCACTTGTATTGTATGTCTTGCACTTAGTTTACTATTAATACTCTCAAATCTTTTTTTTTTTCAAGATCATTGATGCAACAATAACCTTTCAACCTTTTCTCTTATATGCAAGAAAATTCAAGGTGTTATATAAGCAATTGCATAAAGACTTTCCATATGCTTAAATTTTTTTCTTCTTTATTTTTAATGAGGAATGTATGATTTCAAGTTTGAAGTTTATTACTTGAAACTTTCATTGTATTGTATGCTCCTGCAATCAATCTACTATTAATATTTTTGAATCTCTTTTTTATCAAGATCACTAATGCAACAACAACCTTTCAACCTTTTCTCTTATATGTAAGAGAAATTCAAGGTGCTATGGAAGTAATTGCATAAAAAAATTTAAGTAAAAAAATTTAATGAGCTTAAATTTTCTTTTATTTATGATAAATGTATGTTTTCAAGTTTGAAGTTTGTTGCTTGAAACTTTTACTTGTATTGTATGTTCTTATACTCAATCTACTATAAAATATTCTTAAATTCTTTTTCTTAAGATTATGGATGCAACAATGACCTTTCAACCTTTTTTCTAATATGCAAGGAAATTCAAAGTTATCTAATATTTGGATACTAAATCTAAATTAAAAAATTAATATAAAGGTAGCAGAAATATTACAAGGATAGTAGTAAAAAAGTGGTAAATATAAGGGCTTTGCAACAAAAAGCAATGTTATATATATAGCAAAAACAAATGATTTAAGGGCAAAATAATCAAGATTTCTAATCCAATTTATTTCCACAAGTATTCCAAATAGTATAATTGAATTCAATTCTATAGTTTAATATTTTATTCTAAATATAGAAATTATGACAAGTTATTAATTGAATTCAATCACATTTAGAATTGAATTCCACTTGTGATAAATATATTGTTAATAATTAAACTTAAATTGACTTAAATCTTGTTTTGAAAAGGTGAAATTTAAGGCCAATTTTATCTTAAATTAGCTTTAAATAAAAAACAACACACACTTATAATGTATTTACAAGAAGGTAGCACCTTTAGTGTTTGTTAATAAAACAACAACAATAATAATAAAAATAATAATAGATTATGTTATTGTGGATTACCAGGGTACCACTCCATTCATTAATTATTTCTACAAATAAGAAGAATTGCTCTTCTTCTTTTTCTCATTCTCCTCCAAATCTATCTATCTATCTCTTAAATTATTAAAGCTTATAAAAATGATGGGAAATTTAGAAAAATTATCAAAAATACAACAAGTATCTAGTATATGTAGGCATCAACACTACCTCAAAATCTAAAACCAGATTCTAAAATTAGAAAAGCTATTTCAACAAGGTTTTTTAAAAAGATATGAGATTTGTAATCATAATTATTCTCGTGACCATGTAAGTTTAATTTCATATTCTTTAGTTTTTTACACAAACTCTTTTAAGGATTTAATCTTATTTATATCAAAAAAATCGAGTGTAAAACTTGAATGCAGAACTTGTAGATATATACATGTGCTATAGAAGCAATTGCATCAAAAAAATCTTTTATATGCTTAGATATCCTTTTCTTCGTTATGAATGGATGATTTCAAATTTAGTTTTTGT
>NW_011501790.1:0-1121 GCF_000495115.2 Populus euphratica
TTGGAAACCACACACAAAGGAGGTTCCAATCAAATTATAAATTGTTAATATGATTCCATTAGTTATCTTACTTGATTAATATTAATACTTGTAAATCTCATCAGGCAAGCATTTGGTGTACCTAGTGTTATACAACATAAATCTAGATTAGTAATTTAACAAGCGAAGTATTAAAGAGTGAACAAGATAACAAATACAAAACATGTTAGTATCAAACATTAAAGTCCATATTAAGTTTACATTATACTTATTCTTACACCATTAGTGTAACCTTTTCACCTTGACATAATTAACTTAGCTAGACATAATGAAAGAAAGCAAAATAGATAAACAAAATAAGAACATAAAAGTTAACTAAGTAAAGGAAAGGAAATGAAAGGCATAAACTTAATATTAATGAAAACAAAGCATAAAAAATACAAAGAGAGAAAGGAAGAGCATGATCTTGATCTGGAAACCAAGATGCCTAAATGCATGGCAAATGCCTCCTTTTATAGGCCAAAATTAGGAACTATTGATTTGATGACTAATTGATAAGTGGGTGGCCAACTTTTGAGTTGGTGATAATCCTTATCTTCTCTTGTCTGCCCAAACCGTCATTGATAACGTCAAAATTGGAGCCAGTTGCAAACATGAAAGTTGTAGGCAATTGTCTCAGCTTTCTTGTGTAAAATATTCAGCTCATTTGGACTTCTAGAACTCCAGATATGGCCAAAATACCGAACAGTGCTCGGGCTGGAAGACAGATTCGGGCTTCTTTGTTGTTGCTACAATTTGGACTTGAAAATGGCCCTTTTAAAATAGATCTCTAATGAAAGTTGTACTCCTATATCTTACCTTTCCATCCATATAAAGTAGACTTAAATTCAAGATCTACAGCTCTAAATATGATCTAATTACCAAACAGTGTCCTAGTTTACTACACCGGCATCTCTTTTCTAAGTTTGGCCATCTCTTTATCCTTTTAATTTCAGTTCTTAAATTCATCAATCAATCCTTTCATTTATGTGATAGGCCTGCATTTAAAATGAACATTTACCACAAATTAAAGGTATCTTATATGATTAGATATATTATTATAAAATATGTTTTAGTTAAGGAGTTATTGATACTTCAAGTGC
>NW_011501790.1:4352-6189 GCF_000495115.2 Populus euphratica
CTTCATTGTAATATCTTTCGATCTAATATCATCATCGTTGATATTAGGTTGAGTTATCTTATATATGTTGAAGAAATCACCAATACATCACCATTAAAATTGATTTGGACCAAGACTTACTTTTCTTGTCATTTAAAATCTATTTACATTTTTTTTTTATCTTTGAAAACAAATCCATCAATTATTTTGAACCAAGTTATTGTTAATTTAATTTCTCTTGAGTTTTTTTTTTGTTACTTAGCTTAATTTCCAGATCTAGCTCTCTGTGGATATGACCTCGATCTTACCGAGTTAATTGCTACATCGCACACTCGTGCACTTGCGAGTTAAAACAAGTCGATCATAAAAAGCGGTCAAGCATAAGTCTAAAACTAAAAAAATCGACTCGAATCCAAACTAGAAAAAACCAAGCCAAACTAGAAAAAACCAAGCCAAACCTACAATCCCAAGCCAAATCAAGAAAAAATAAGCCAAACCTAGAAAACTCCTAAGGCAAACCTAGAAAAAAACCTACCCTAATCAGAAAAAAAAACCCAAGCCAAACCGTAAAAAACCGAGCTAAAATAGAAAAATTGGTTTGAATCGGTTTTTATTCTAAAATAACCGAAACAAGTCAATTTGAACCTTTTTTTTTATAAAAATTGAACTGAAAATAATCACCCCTACCCACCACTAAACACAAACTACATGAATTTGTAGGGACTGGAGTTAAAAAGTTATATTAAAACAACCACGCAGCTTATCAAGATATCATCATCTTCATAAAATGCTAATATCATACAAAGTTACAACAACTTGAATGAACTAAAGTTTAAGAATCAAATGTAGAGACATAGTAGTTGTTAGAATATCGTAAACAAAAACTAGTAAAAACAAGTTATTCTACATATATGATAACATGTTACATGACTATATCTTCATTAATTAGTGCAAACCTATAAATAAAATTGCATTAACTATGATAGCGATACATAAATTTAAGAAAATAAAAGATAAACCACATAGAGTTTGGATCAAAAAAATATAATATAGAGGCTAGATTTGTAAGTGTCAAGTTGTATTTTTATTACTACAATATTTTAAGTACTAAAATATAATATTTTAGTTAAGGAATTATTGATACTTCAAGTGCAAAATGATATTATAAAACCTTGATAAAAATACACTTTTAAGTACTAATCAATTTTCACATACATAATTTAACATATGATTGTGAGTTCAAGATTGGATTAATACATTATTTATGTTTTTTTGTTAAAGGTAACAACTAATGAAAAGGGATAGTATATAATTTATAAAAAAAAAATTATGATAATAAAAACGTAGATAAGTTTGGTTTCATAGCCTCTCTAACCTAAGCAATTAACCCCGAAGAGGTGTTTTAACACCTAATACCCTAAACTCAACTAACTTGGGAGCTATTGGCCTAACACTTGTTACATGAGTTAAGGAGAAAAGTTTAAGGGAATCAAACATTGCATTATATACGTATCAGTATCTACAACCAGAATTATTAAACTCGAAGGGGTGTTTCGACACCTAATGCCCTAAGACCAACTAGTTTGAGAGTCATTAGTCGAAAGCTTGCTATATAGGTTAAAGATGCATTGTATTATATGCATATAGATTTGAAAAATATAGAGAAAAAAAATCATAATCTCAACCTAAGGAAGTTAACCTTAAACATTAGAACAAAATTAAGTTTTCATCCAAGTAAAGCCCCATAACTATGTATTGATATATTGAGCACAAAAGAAAGGTTTATTAATATCTTGGTAAAGAGATATTGAGCAGATATATAAATTTAATGAGAGTTTGTTTATCTGGATGGATTAAT
>NW_011501790.1:6360-11568 GCF_000495115.2 Populus euphratica
TAACTAAAACATGTTTTATAATAAGAAGTTTGATACTATAAGATACCTTTAATTTATGATAAGTGTTTATCTTAAATGCAAGTTTATCACATAAATCAAAGGATTGATTGATGAATTCAACTATTGAAATTGAGAAGACAAAGAGAGGGTGAAGCTTAGAAAAGATATACTGGTTTAGTCCAAACTATAACACTGTTCAGTCATTGGGTCATATCTGGAGCTACAGATCTTGGATTTAAATTTGGATTATATGGGTAGAAAGCTAAGACATAGGCCTAAAACATTAATGTAGAATGCAAGACTCAATTATGATTTTTTGAAGTCGAAATGACCTCATTTTGTTTTTAGTTAGGAAGTTGAAATAATTTTCTTGAACTTTCAGGAATCAAGTCTATTCAAATTTTGATGTTAGCAATGATGTTTTGTTCAAACAGGAAGATAAGGAATGTCACCAAGTTAAGATATGGTCACCCACTCAACAATTAGTCAACAAATCAGTAGTTTCCAATTTTGGCCTATAAGAGGCATTTGCCATGCATTTAAGTATCTTGGTATTCAGATCAAATCATATTCTTGCTCTTTATATATATATATATATATATATATATATATATATAATATTTAAGTTTTGCTTTCATTAATCTCTTGTTTATGCTTTTCATTTCATTTCCTTTCCTTTACTTAGTTAACTTATATCTTATTTATGTTCTTCTCTTGTCTATTTATGTTTCTCTTCTTTCAATATGTTTACTTAAGTTTATTATATCAAGGTGAAAATGTTACACAAATAGTATAAGAATAAGTATAGTTTATACTCAACATGGACGTTAATATTTGATACTAATATCTTTTGTATTTTTTATCTTGTTCACTCTTAATATTTTGCTTGTTAAATGGTTAATCTAGATTTATGTTGTATACCACTTAGTACAACGAATACTTGGCACCTTTATAGTTGAACCGTATGGTGTAATTGACACTTGTGTTGTAAAAGAAACTTGATTTGTTGTTAACATAAGTTATAATTATGAATACCTGATAACATTTAGAAGTATTAGGATTATTCAAACAAGATAACAAATGTAAAAGTTAACCATTTATAATCCGATTGGAACCTTCTTTATGTGTGGTTTCTAGTTGAGTAATAAAAGGAGTTTATACTATACTTGTTTGAAATACCATTAGTGGATCCTCTAATCTTGACATTTATTTTTATTATTGTTTGTTATTCACATTGATCTTTCATCTCAAAGTTCTCATCAACTTCTTCTTTTTTCTTCTTCTTCTTCTTCTTCTTTTCATCCTCACTATTAGATGGATAAATTTGATGGTACCATGAATCTCCAAACACCTACTTAATTATCACATTGAATATATGATTAGTACTTAAAAGTGCACTTTTATCAAAGTTTTATATCATCATTTTGCACTTGAAGTATTAATAACTTCTTAACTAAAGCATGTTTTATAATAACATGTTTAATAATATAAGATACCTTTAATTTTTTATAAATATTCATCTTAAATGCAGGCCTATCATATAAATGAAAGGATTGATTAATGAGTTTAAATATTGAAATTGAGAGGACAAAGAGATGGCCAAACTTAGAAAAGAGATGCTGGTGCAGTCCATACTAGAATACCGTTCGGTAATTAGGTCATGTCTAGAACTATAGATCTCAAATTTAGGTCTATTTTATATGGATGGAATGGTAAAATAAAGGCCTACAACTTTCATGTGAGGTTTGGATTTAAAAAGGCCATTTTCAAGTCTAAATTATAGCAACAACATATAAGTCCGAATATGTCCTGCAACCCAGACACTGTTCAGTATTCAACCCATATCTTAAGTTCTAAAAGTTCAAATGACCTCAATGTTTTTATCTAGAAAGCTGAGACAATTTTCTAGAACTTTCATGTAGAGGCCTGGTTCAAATTATGACGTTATCAATGAATGCTTGATGAGATTTACAAGTATTAACATTAATCAAATAAGATAACTAATGTAATCATGTTAACAATTTATAATCTGATTAAAACCTCTTTTGTGTGTGGTTTCCAATTGAATAATAAGATTTTATACTATACTTGTTTGAAATACCATTAGTGGATCCTCTAACCTTACATTTGTCGTTATCATTGTTAAATCCTTACATTGATCTTCCATAACAAAGTTCTTATCAACTTCTTCTTCTATTACTACTACTACTACTATTACTAATATTGTTGTTGTTGTTGTTTATTATAATATTGTTGTTATTTATAATTTATATAATTAACTTCCTTATATTTGTTATTATCATTGCTGGATTATTTATTATTTTGACACTCCTGCACTTGGGAGAAGACATCAATCTTTTGGTCGTATCAAGTTTTTGGCGTCGTTACCGAGGAGGTAAATTTTTGTACAAATTATAATATTTCTTTTCACTTTTCTTGTATCTAACTTTGTTTCTTCTTCTTTTGTTTTCTTCTTCTTTTTATTATATTTCTACACGTGCATGAGAGTTTGGTCACGTACTTTAAGTGATAGACTTTGTAGGATATCCTCATCATTTTTAGAAAATATGGCTAAAGAAGATAATCAGTCGCTTAATAATGAGAATAATACGAATAACCATGTTAGAACACTTAGAAATCACATAAATCCCATAAGAACAAGTGCACCATCATTCATAGTTTTCCCCTCTAATGCATCTCATTTTAATTTTAAGCCAGCCATTATTCAACTTTTACCTTTTTTTCATGGCTTAGATTTAGAAAATCCATACTTGCATTTAAGAGAATTTGAGGAGGTCTATAACACTTATAATAGCTTAAATTGTAGTATGAACACCATTTCCTTTTTCATTAAAAGATAAAGCTAAAACATGGCTACAAAATTTAAGACCTACATCCATTTGTGCTTAGAATGAAGTCTAGCAACAGTTTTTAAAGAAGTTTTTCCCTTCTCATAGAACTAACTCTTTCAAAAGACAAATCACTACTTTCACTCAAAAACTAGAAGAAACATTTTACAAATGTTGGGATAGGTATCGAGATTTGCTTAGTACTTGCCCTCATCGTGGTTTTGAAACATGGAGATTGGTTTCATATTTTTATGAAGGGTTAACACCTAGAGATAAGCAAATAGCTGAATTGATGTGCAATGGAACATTGGAAGATAAAGACCCTAATAAAGCAGTGAAGTACTTAGACTTGCTTGCTAAAAATGCTCAAAATTAGGACAATACAAGCACTTATGAGGCACCAAGTAAAACTCAACTTTATACATCTGGTGGAGGTATGTACAATCTTAGGGAAGATCATGTCCTCCAAGCCAAGTTTGCATCTTTAGCAAGAAAAGTTGAACATTAGAATTGAAAAAAGAATGGTCAATTAAAATCTGTTCAAAATATTATATGTCAAATCTATGAAACCAATGAACACTCAACCAATGACTGTCCAACCTTACCTTATTTTAAGGAATGTCTCCATAAATAAGGTCATGCTTTAAACAGTTTTTAAAGGTCCAATCATAACCCATATTAGTAAACATGCAACCCTGGTTGGAGAAATCACTCAAATTTCAATTGAAAGAGTGATAATAATAATGCATAAACTTCATAACTATCGTTTCAAGCACACCATAATTTTAAAAATTCTTATGGATATACACCTTCTTATACTCCACCTTCCAGAAGAAATCTTGAGAAAATATTGCATGCATTCATTGAAAAGTAAGAGACAATCAATACTCAACTTAAAAGCAAGAGACAATCAATACTCAACTTGCTCAAAATATGACATATTTTAAAGATACTCTTGCAAAATTAACATCTGCTCTCAGTTTTCAAGAGAAAGGTAAGTTTCCATCTTAACCACAACAAAATCCTAATGGGCAATGCAATACAAATGAAAGTAGATCCGGAAGCTAACATATGGATCAAGTCAAATCAGTCATTACTCTTCGTAGTGGTAAGGTTATCGAAAAACCAACTCTTGAACCTTGTGAAAAAGATGATGAGTCAATCATTAAGAGTAAGGAAGAGGTTGAATCTGAATATTGCAAAGAAAAGACTGATTCCCTAACAGCACTTCCATTTCCTCATGCCATGACCAAACAAAGAAAATTCAATCACAACTCTGAAATCTTTGAAACTTTCAAATAGGTAAGGATCAATATACCTTTGCTGGATGCTATTAAACAGGTACCTTCCTATGCTAAATTTTTGAAAGATCAGTGCATTGTGAAGAGAAAACTGAATGTGAAAAAAGAAAGTCTTTTTAGCCAAACAAGTAAGTGTCATTCTTCAGAACAATAAAGCTTTGAAATATAAAGACCCTGATTGTCTTACAATTTGTCTAATAATTTCTTGCTTTATTGGAGAACATAAAATTAAAAGACCTTTACTTGATCTTGGAGCTTGTGTGAATTTACTTCCATATTCAGCTTTTCAAAATCTCAATCTAGGTGAGTTAAAACTAACTTTTGTAACTCTCTTACTTCCTGATAGATCTATAAAAGTACCTAAAGGAATAGTTAAAGATGTGTTAGTACAAGTCGATAAATTCATTTATCTTGTGGATTTTATTATCTTAGAGACACAATCTATTGAAGAATGTAATTCATTTCTTGTTATTTTAAGACGTTCATTTCTTGCAACCTCTAATATATTGATTAATTATAGGAATGGACAAATGAAGCTATCTTTTAGAAACATGACATTGGAGATAAATATTTTCAACATTTGCAAACAACTTGGAGATGATAATGATTCACATGTAGTAGATCCTATTGACAGATTAGTTTATGATTAATTTGAATCTATCGTGAGTAAAACAGAGTTTGATGAATATGAAGATGTGCAAATGATTTATTCTCAGGAAGAAATCACATATGAAAAAAACACAGAAAATATTGATGCAGATCTTTTACCAAGAGTGACAACAAATTAGGTATCCGACATCAGACCAATCGATGATTACTTTCCTGACAGATCTTTAGTTTATATTAGTTCAATGCCTTGGTTTGCTAAAAATATCAATTTTTTTTATTCAAGAGATTTGCCAACTCATTGGAGTAACCATGATAAAGGAAAGTTTTTGAATGAAGTGAAGAACTTTCATTGGGATGACCCTAACTTATTTAAATATTATCCTAATCAAATATTTCAAAGATGTATTTCTAACAATGAGGTAAGTAGTGTCATTAAACTTTGTCATTCT
>NW_011501790.1:11783-13167 GCF_000495115.2 Populus euphratica
AAGATGGAGCAGTCCATTTATTGAGAAACATGTGTATCCTTATGGGGCCTTTGATATTGAGAATTTAAAGAACGATAATGTTTTTAAGGTAAATAGACATTGTTTGAAAGCTTACTTTGACAATTTTCCTAGTGATAATGAATCCTTTGGTTTGAATGATCTTATAGATAAGGTTGATTATTTTTTTTCTTATAATGTTTTTGTGTTTCTTTTTTTTTCATTTTTTTATGTGTGACTCTTGTTTTGCTAGTCTTTCTCACCCCGGTTAAATGATGAATAACGATACTCCAAACTCTTAAGTCAGTTCTTTTAGTTTCCCATGATAACTGATATCTGTGTATATATTTGTTCAATTCCTTGTTCCTTCTCTTTTCTTTGCATCTCTTTTCCACTTCTCATCTTAAAAAATAGACACCACTCTTGAAAAATTAAAAAAACATTTTCCCGTTTTGCCTCTACCTCAAAATGCGATTATAAAAATTTACCGAGCTAGGTATGCAAGATTGAGGTTGTTAATGAACCATGAAATTCCTAAAGAGATTCGTTGTCTGATTGAAGCAAAGGTCCGATTATCAGGTGAGTCTTTCAATTCGTTCATTTCACACACACCTGGAATAGGTAAAAGCACTTTTGCAAAGAAACGTCGTGCAAAATAACTAAAATTCTGTCACAGATGTGCCAGATGGACTTGTAATGCAACATGTTGTTTTTTAGGAATGATATCTATAAACCATGAAGATAAAATATAATTTATTAAGGATGGCCTGAGTAAAAGGTCTTTAAATAATCTTCTATTAACTCTTGATACACATACAAGTAGAGATGTCCATCATGCAATTCATGATTTATTACCCCATTTTCATAAAGAACAAATTGACTTAATCTTGGGAATGTGACTAAAAAAGACTCTGTTTGTTAGTTTTTAAAAAAACTAGATGAGAAACTTATCCTCGACCTATAGAGGACATTTAAGCCGTTCTTGGATGTAAAATCAAGGGAAGATGTAAGCCACAATTACAACTACGATTTGAGTCTTAATTTGTAAAAAAATATGTCTTTTGGTTTTATTATTAGAGCATAATATTTATGTTTTTTTATTTCTTATATTTGTTTAAGTGTCTTTCAGGTTTGTTAGTAGTCGCTATTTCAGGTGATTTTTTCTTTACTCTATCTTTCTACATTAGAACATTGAGTACAATGTCTCATTTTGGTTGGGGGGAGAGTGTAGTAGTTGACATTAAAAGAAAAAAAAAACTAACTGTGTTTTCTATTTCATAAACTATTGTTACTAAGATAGCAGAGTAAGGAAGAATTTTATTGACTCTTGAGACGTATCTTGGTAAATATTTTTCAATGGTTATTTGAAATATTCATAACAAGGTCT
>NW_011501790.1:13335-14375 GCF_000495115.2 Populus euphratica
TTGCATATTGGATTATTACATTATTTATGTTCTTTTGTTAATGGTAACAACTAAGGGAAAGGGATAATATATAAATTGCAAAAACAAAAAACAAAAAAAAATGATGATAATAAAAACATAGATAAGTTTGGTTTTGTAGTCTCCCTAACGAAAGCAATTAAGCTCAAAAAGGGTGTTTTAACACCTAATACCTTAAAGTCAACTGACTTTGGAGCTATTAGCCCAACGCTTGTTACATGGGTTGAGAAGAAAAGCTTAAGGGAATCAAACATTGCACTATTTACGTATCAATATCTACAACCCGAGTTGTTAAGCTTGAAGCGGTGTCGCAACACCTAATGCCTTAACACCAACTAATTTAGGAGTGATTAACCGAAAGCTCGTTACATGGATTAAAAATGCATTGTGTTTTTAAGTTATATGTATATTAATAATAAAAAAAAAAGATAATAATTCCATAATTGGGTCATATCCGGAGCTGTAGATCAGGGATTTAGGTCTACTTTATATGGATAAAAATGTAAGATAAAAGCCTACAACTTTCATGTGGAGATTTGGTTTTGAAAAGGCTGTTTTCAAGTCCAAATTGAAGCAACAATAAAGAAGTCCTAATTTGTCCTGCAACCCAGATAATATTCAGTTTCAGTCCATATTTTGAGTTCTAGAAGTCCAAATGACCACTATTTTTTTTTTTGGAAAGCTGAGATAATTTTCTAGAGCTTTCATATGGAGGTCTAGTTCAAATTATGATATTATCAATGACGTTTTATTCAGATAAGAGAAGATAAGGATTTATCATCAAGTCAAGAGTGGGTCACCCACTCATCAATTAGTCATCAAATCAATAGTTCTCAATTTTGGCCTATAAAAAGAGGAATTTGTCATGCATTTAGGCATCTTGGTTTCCAGATAAAGATCATGCTCTTGCTTTCTCTCTTTGTATTTTTGTAATGCTTAATTTTTGCTTTCATTAATGTCTTATTTATACCTTTCATTTCCTTTCCGTTACTCAATTAACTTTTATCTTATTTATGTTCTTA
>NW_011501790.1:19136-28056 GCF_000495115.2 Populus euphratica
ACATCTGTGTTATGAAAGAAACTTGATTTGTTGTTAACATAAGTTATAATCATGAATACCTAACAACATTTACAAGTATTAGCATTATTCAAATAAGATAACTATTGTAATCATATTAACAATTTATAATCTGATTGGAACCTTTTTTGTATGTGGTTTCTATTTGAGTAATAAGAGTTTATACTATACTTGTTTGAAATACTATTAGTGGATCCTCTAACCTTGATATTTGTTGTTATCATTGTTTAATCCTTACATTGATCTTCCATCTCAAAGTTCTCATTAACTTCTTCTTCTTCTTCTTCTTCTTATATTACTACTACTACTACTATTACAATTATTATTACTATTATGGTTGGTGTTGTTTTTTTTATTGGTGTTGTTTTTGTATTGTTGTTATTTATAATTTATACAATTAACCTCCCTTTAGTTCGACCCTAGTCTTGCAGGGTTATTTATTACTTCGACACTCCTGCACTTGGAAGAAGACATTAATCTTTTGATCGTATCAATATATGTCATCATTTTTTTCCCAATAGACTCTCTTTTAATGAGGACAAGGCACATGAACACAAGAATCCTAATAGTTCTGTTTGGGATAATCTATCTCATAAAGAAAGTAAAAGGTCTCTCATTAAAGCTAACAAACTTTAAATCTTTATGCTTTCAATACACAAAGTCTTAGGGGGCTACTAATGGATCAATATATTTTGAAAAAATAATTTTGAGCTTAAGTCCCTTTTTAGAAAGTCCAAAGGTAGGTTGATAACCTAATAATAAGTTGGTGAGTCTTATGTCCATACCCAACATCCCTAGGCTTGCAGAATGTTAGGTCTAGATGACATGAGTCTAGCTCTTTTCTAAGCCCAACACCATTAGACATAATTAAGACTAGAGCTTAAATGTGCATGGATATAACAAGTTCTCATACCTTATATCATTAAGTTCAATTACGTGCTAAGTCTAATAAGACATTGATCTAACAAGCTGTCAAACCCAACATTATTAAGTTCAACTATATGTTGATCCCAAGGGGACAAGGGTCTGGCGAGCTAACAGACCCACCACTCATGCCAAGCTTAAGCGGACATGGTTATGGTAAGTTGTCAAACCTAACATCCTTGAGTTTAGTTATGCATTGAGCCTAAGAAGACATGAGTCTGATGAGCTAGCAGACTCATCATTCACGGGCTTGGCATTTTGCTAAGCCTAAGTGGACATGAGTCTAGTAAGTTGCCAGACCCAACGTCCTTGAGATCTGATAAACTGCTAGACCTAACATCCTTGGGCTTGGCATCATGACAATAAGTGGACATGAGTCTAGTAAGTTGCCAAACCCAACGTCCTTGAGATCTGATAGCCCAAATGGATATGGGTCTAGCAACTTACCAAACACAATATCTTAGGACTTAGCTATATGCTAAGCCCAAGCAGTTATAGATCTGCCAAGCTACCAGACCTATCGACCATGGGTTTAGCATTATGTTAAGCCAAGTAGACATGACTCTAGCAAGTTGACAGACTCAAGCAAGTTGACAGACTCAATGTCCTAGGGCTTAGTTATGCGCTGAACTTAAGCAAGCAACCAGACCTATCACCTGTGGGCTTGGCATCATGCTAAGCTCAAGTGGATATAGATCTAGAAATTGTTATAGACCCTATGTTGGGCCATAAAACTTTATTTTCTTATTCATATAACTTTTAACATAAAATGTTGATGACAAAGATATTCATCTTCCTACACTTTTAGGTGTGTACAAGTTTTCTAAGAAATTACCATATTTCAATCATCATTAATATTCTGTAAAGGATTTTTTTCTCATTAATATTGTATAAGAGATATTTACTAGTAGGAAAAAATGACACTCTAATCCCTCTATTCCAATATAAAACAACAAAGTTTAGGGGTTATGAATATTCCTTTAACCACCTAGGTAAAGGGTTCATAATCTTTATTCTCTATAAAAATACCTTCTGAATTTCAAAGCTTTTATCACATTAAAACTAAGAACAAATATTCTTGTTCTTAAAAATAAATGTTTATTCTCTTATTTATGGTGATCATTTATATAAAGATTACTGATTTTATCATCTAAAGGTCCTCATATCCTTCTAAAGAAGATTGTTTTGCAGGTTATAGGTTTTCTACAATGAGTTACAAGTTTGATAAATCATAGAGAATTTATTATCTTACTAGAACATGTGATTAACCTATAATTCTACTGCTAAAGAACACTTTGGATTATAAAACATTATCAATTTCAGTTTAGATTTGGAGGGGAAATTTAGTTTTGATTGAGTTACAAACCAACTCCATGATACTTTTATTGCTGAAAAGAGAAGAAATAGTTTTATTAAAAACTTGTTTCCTTCAACCACAATCATTTGGGAATTTAACATTGGATTTGCTTGTTTGACCATGCATTCGGTTGATAAAAGAATTGGAAGGATTTAAATAGTTGAGCTCCGATCATTCGGGCAACTATAAAGCGTCACATGACTCGCATCTATTACCCAGCAACTTTTTTCCTCCTTTTCCTTCCAAAGACCTGGATCCTGGGAAAGCCAAACAATATTCCATTTCATGTGTCTGCCGCGCGCACGTCGTATTCCAAAATCCAGATATCACTAGCTATATCAAAATTTCGTATGATCCAATTAGAACACAATTCATTGGTCATTTCAAAAGTTTGCATTATCCACATTTGAGAATTATAATATTGCATCCACAACTCCCACCACATCTCCATGAATTGAGGGCACATGAGGTGTAATTACCACCAACTAAAGGCTACATTGCCACAGCTCGAGCTCAAACTCTTCAGCGAGATGGATGAGGTGACTTGCCCAACCCTTTGCAGGAGTACGAATTTGAAATTTGGTGAGCATCGTAACCACTTATTCACTACTCTTAGAAGAGGGGAAAAAAAGAGTTCAATTATGACGTAAAGGATTATAACTTCAAAAACACTGCAACAATCTGCTAAATTTAGTAAAAACTTCTACCAACAGAAAATCTTGAGAATGACAACAGCTCAGAAATGGCTTGTTACAATACACATCTTTTAGGTATTCTGCGGATGCTTACAGAACTTGACTTTTCGAACGGGGAAAGCTAATGCAAAGCTACCAAATTAGGAAAGAGACTTTAGTTTTATCTACAAAATGGGGAAAGCTAATGCAGAGCTACCACCAATAAGTTTATTACTTTGATTCCCATGAAATAAACTTTAGTTTTATCTACAAAATGCTACTTGATCACCATCTCACATGAGACAAATTTGGACAGATGTTTTGACACAAGATTAGAAGCGGGCATTACATATTGATGCTGTCCTCAGACTCACTCCAATTCCTTGAGAAAGTCAATGTTATCTACAAAAACCTGCAAAAGAAAATAAATAACTGTAAAACCAAGCGAACAATACAGATGCACAGGGTTCCTTAAAATATTCCTTATGATGGACAGCCAGATTAATAACATAGAAAATTTTACTTTCAAAGATAGGATTTACAATTGAATATGCAGTTATACACATGATAACCGGTGAAATACAAGCAAGTTTCACATCTTCAAATTGCAAAGACCAACCAAGTTTAGTAAGTTCTTTTGTCAATCAAACCTCAGAACAAACCCTCTAATTATTAAGATGTCATCCTAGGCTCATGTTGAACAATGCCTCGCAGGCACATAGCCAGTGTTTCAAAAATTGAAAGAGGGAAACCAGACAACAACATCGGTCAGATTTGAACAACCTTTCATCCTGGCAGGGATCTGGCTATCTGGTCCTATACCATTCATATCAAGCAAACTCTAGCAGTCATGTCTTGCACAGGCACATCCTCTTCATAAAGAAGTTAGTGCATGTAAGTGAGCCAAGTGATACACCTATAGCATAATATGTTCATGAAACATGTTCAATAGATCATGCAGCAGTACTGTCAAAGATTTAACAAAAAATAGAAAATAAAATCATTCAATGTAATTACAGTTTGTTCTGACATTACTGCTTCGATAGCAAAAAATGTCATCAGGCAGAAACATAAAGGGAAAAAAAAATTGAAATCATACCGTCTTCCAACCATCTGGATCCAAGCAAGCAGTGATCTTGGTGTTGATACCAGGTAATGGTCCAGGCTGTCGGGTAACTTTTCCACCAAAAATTTCAACTGCTTCTGCAGTTCTATAGACATCATCTGTGCCTATCGCAATCTTTCACAATGAAAAAGAAAAAAATCAGATCCCAGACTATTCAATGAAAAAGCAATCCATCATTCTCATGAAGTACCACTAAATTCATCAAGAAACAAAGGCACATAAGCAACCATGGTATTTTGAGAACACTGAAACAAATTCCACCATGCACAAGAAAAAAAGTCCACCTGAGCATACGCATTTCCTTTGTCATATTCAGTGACCCCATAGTTGTACGTCAACTCCAGCACACAGCTTTTATCTTCAGACCCATAACCCATCATGGCTATTGTGTACTGACAGTAGCGGACACAAGATTGTCAGTTTAAATAATAAATTAGATGTCAAACAAAGGATGTGTACAGAATTTTTTTTTAAATTATCAAATCAATTGATCTAGAAATGCAAGTACTGTAGACACTCAATTCAAAGATACATAAATCAAGTTGTAATGGAAATTTGTCATGAATGTGAGAAAGGTTTGGAATATGATCCGAAGAATCAATTCAAAGATACATAAATCAAGCTGTAATGGAAATTTGTCATGAATGTGAGAAAGGTTTGGAATATGATCCAAAGAAACAATGCAGGCAAGAGAATCAAGCAACAAGTAAAACCTTAAGTTCTTGCTGTTGAACCAAAATCCCTATCAAATTTTTCTCCAACATGACATTTTCATGTAGACCTCCCCATAGAAGACTTGAACTTAGTAGAAAACTTAGGCACCGACAGATGATTTGTTTTACTCTCACTTTTGACACCTCACAAACTCCCCCCAATAAAGGATGAGAAATTTCTATCCAAAAATATTACAGACTTATAAAAATGTTTGTATGGGACCTCACAACACAACTACTGGTAAAATGAAGTGATTGATTATCTTGCCAGAAACTCCACTTTTGAGTTCTGACTTCAATAGGAATCAAGTCACCAATTGCAGAAATTTCTTTATAATGAAAGAGACCACTATTTTATAGAAAAGTTTGGAGACAACAATAAAGTAGAATAAAAACAGTAACTTGTTGCAGCCCACCATGGGTTCTGCCCCATGAAAGCTATGAAAATAATCTTCTTGTCTCTTGGGGAGTGTTCTCCTGCCATGATGAAATGTTTTGTTTTTACCCTATATCCTCTCTAACCCATAAGTTAGGTAAAGTTACTGTTCTCTTCCATGTTACCTTTCAGGAAAAAAAAAAGGACACCAACTAATCAGATCTAATTATTGATCCTAAGAAACTAATTTATGATGGAGTATAAACAAGATATGAAATGGTGAATGACATGCACTAGGCAAAAAGAGGCCAAGTTACCTTGTATTCTGGATTATCTCGTTTGCGGAGAAGCTTCATGCCAAAAGCCTATATCATGAAACAAGTTGCAGATTTATCACTATTAACATGAAATAATCACTATGCAAATAGTTGCTTGATCAGGCCAGAATAACTCACCTTCTCGTAAAAATTTATAGAACGATCAAGATCACCAACACGAAGCATGACCTGACAGAGTGGCTCAGGGGTAGGTCCCCTTTCCAACAGTTCAAATTTATAACCATCAGGATCTTCAATAAAAGCAATTACTGTACTGCCACCTTTAACAGGACCGGGTTCTCTATTCACTTTGCCACCCTTGACCTTTATGAGTTCAACAGTCTTGGCAACCTAATCAAAAGAGCACACAAAACCTAGTTCAATTTTTTTCGGGATTCATCAGAACATCAGACAGTCTACGATAATAATAATAATAATAATAATAATATATAAATATATATATATATATATAAAACAAAAAACTAAAGAATAGCTAGGTCCAAATAGCCCTGACATTTTAATTTCACAGCAGTTTCAAGAATAATGATAAAAATAAAAATGAAAGTTCAGATACAGGAAATTACGTCCTCAACTGCTATGCCGAAATGTCCAAATCCAGCTCCAATATCATAGCTGTCAACTCCATAATCTGGCAGCGTTAAACAACTAAAAATAAGCACCCACAAAATAAAAATAAAAAAAATCCAGAGACATCTAGTATCAAGTTTATAAAACAACAAATCACATTGCAACAATTTTACATTATGGTGTAAATTAGGAAAGCTAAATCATAACCTCACAGTTTCAGATATTAGAAAAGGTTGACAAAACTGAATGGAGTGGTAGTCTGTTCACTTACTGTAAGTGAGTTCTATGACGAAGTGGGAGTCTTCCGGTCCATATCCAAGAAAGGCATTTGTATATCTCTCCTCAGGTATATCACGTTTCCTCAGCAGCTTCATCCCCAGACACTCAGTGTAGAACCTGCATTCAGCAGCACAGGTTTTTCATTTTGGCTCGACCTTGAGGCTTGCACATTAACAATTTCCTATAAGCAAAAACATAGAGACGAGATAAAACACAATACATACTTTATAGTCCTGTCCAAATCCCCAACACGATAAACAACATGTAGCATTCTACGCTTGTCCTTTTTTACCCACTCCAACAAACTTTCTTGAGTAGCAGCTGTGCTTGCTTGTGCCATATTTCCAGTTGCAATGGTTCTACTCTCTCCTCTCCAAATCTCAGACGAAGCTTTCAAACCGAAGAAATGTGATTGCGGAACAGCTGCATCACCATTACATACCAATGCACAAATTAAGCAAGGAAACAAAGCCCTAGCTTTCAATATTATCACTATAAAATCTACAGAAATGTAAATTTAATTCAATTATGAATTCGATTAATTCAAATTACTAAAAAAAATTATCAATCAAATTCAAGAAAGAAAAGAAGAGTATAGTTACCGGTAGCAAGATAAGCGAATCTGCGAGAAGGGGCACAAGTATTACAGAACATGAATGAAGAACAGGTCAGGTAGGATGATGGTCTAATTGTGGAGGACACCATAGGCATTATCCTCACCATTTAATTAATTTCTTATTTTTACTATTTGAATAACAAAATCTCTCAGATATATCTTCTTCTTCTTCTTCTTCTTCTATTATCAACTACCCTTATTATGTGCTGAGGGGGAGAGAGACGGGTTTGTGGCAAGCAGCGAATAGGAGGAATAAAAGTTAAAAAGTGGTTTTATTTATTTTATATTATTTTGTGCTAAGGAGCTGGGGTTTTTTTTATAAGATTCGTGAGGAGTGAGGCTCTGTCTCTTGTCCTGTGCTGTGTTGGATGGAATGGACGGCGATATTCACAAGCTCACTACCCAGTTCAAGTCCCGTTCATTAGCAGATTATTATTTTCTAGTCCAAGTTCTTACTTCTGTTTTAATTTAGTCCTTTAAAGAAAAAATCATAGATTAGTCCATTGACCATGCTGACTGTTCGATTTTTTCAAATATTCCTTTCAAAATGCATTTTTCTATTTTTGTTTATAGAGAGATAGAATTCGGTTTTCCTTTTTTCTTTTTTCTTTTTTTAAATGTAATGGAAAGCTAAACGAAAGATTATAAGGTCATTTGGTATTATTTATTTTCTGTTTTTGATTTTATATTGTTGGGGAAAAAATCAAAACAAATTGTTGCAACAAAGCAAAAACAAAGGCCATTATCACAGTTTTTGAAAACCACTGTATCTGGTTCTGATTGTTTTTGACAATGATTATTGGTTTTTTTATGTTTTTCAAAAAACAATAAATAGGATTTTAAAATTTTTAAAAACAAAAAGAAAAAAACAAAATGGTTCTATGTGACCTTGATTTAATAATAGATATAAAAACACAAAGATTTAATATAGAAGTTTTTACATTAAAGGGATAACTAATTATTATTTTCTGAATATTCATGATTCATATAAGAATTTAACAGTTAAATTTAGATTTTAGTGTAATGTTATATACTTCCTGGTTTCACGTTAATAAACATAACTATATATCTAATTATTGAATCAAATTAAGATTTTATTAAAAGTTTTCAAATCTATTTTTCTATATTAATTTTTGTATGGCTTTTTCTAGTTGTTGCCTTTTGACATTTGAAATTCTTACATGAAATTATTTTTTTTCTAATGATACAAGTACAATCAATAGCTTATTTTTTAGAGTTTCTAAGTTCTATAAGATCTTTAATAAACAACAATATAATTTTGAAATATAACAATTATTCTTTTAATGTTTTACAATCCATGTTCTTACAAAGATTCCTTATTTATTCTAGTGATTAATACTTAAAAGTGTATTTTTATTAAAGTTTTATATTATCATTTTATATTTGAAGTATCAATAACTCCTTAATTAAAACATGTTTTATAATAATATATCTAATAATATAAGATACCTTTAATTTATGGTAAATATTTATTTTAAATACAGGCCTATTACATAAATGAAAAGATTGATTGATGAGTTTAAGAACTGAAATTGAAAGGACAAAGAGATGGTCAAACTTAAAAAAGAGATGTTAGTGCAGTCCAAACCGAAATACTGTTTTGTAATTGGGTCATATCTAGAGCTGTAGATCTCAAATTTGGTCTACTTTATATGGATGAAAAAGTAAGACACAGGCCTGTAACTTTTATATGGAGCCCAAGATTTAAAAAGGTCATTTTCAAATCCAAATTGTAGCAACAACGACAAAGAAATCTGAATCTGTCATACAACCTGCGCACTGTTCACTCTAATGTAATTATGTTAACAATTTCTAATATGATTAGAATCTCCTTTGCGCATGGTTTCCAGTTGAATAATAAGAGTTTATAATATACTTGTTTGAAATATCATTAGTGGATCCTCTAACCTT
>NW_011501790.1:28169-29445 GCF_000495115.2 Populus euphratica
TATTATTATTATTATTATTATTATTATTATTACTATTGTTGTTGTTGTTATTGTTGTTTTATAATTGTTGTTTATAATTTGTACAATTAACCTCCCTGTGGTTCGACCCCGGTCTTGCCGGGTTATTTATTACTTCGACACTCCTGCACTTGGGAGAAGACATCAATCTTTTCGTCGTGTCAAGTTTTTGGCGCCGTTGCCGGGGAGGTAAGTTCTTGTATAAATTATAGTATTTATTTTATTTTCTCTTTTCACTTTTCTTGTATATAACTTTGTTTCTTTTCTCTTTTTTTTTCTTCTTTTGTTTTCTTTTTTCTTTTATTCTATTCCTACACGTGGATGAGAGTGTGACTATGTACATTAAGTGGTGGGGTTAAACAATGAAAGTGGTAGACTTTGTAGGGTATCCTCATCATTTTCAGAAAATATGGCCGAAGAAGATAATCAATCACTTCATAATGAGAATAATGAGAATAACCGTGCTAGAACACTTAGAGACCACATGAATCCCACAAGAACAAGTGCACCATCATGCATAGTTTTTCCTCCTGATGCATCTCATTTTAATTTTAAACCAGGTATTATTCAACTTTTACCTTCTTTTCATGGTTTAGAATTGGAAAATCCATACTTGCATTTAAGGGAATTTGAAGAGGTCTGCAACACATATAATAATTTGAATTGTAGCATGAACACCATCAGATTAAAGCTTTTTTCTTTTTCATTAAAAGATAAAGCTAAAACATGGCTACAAAATTTAAGACCAGGATCCATTCGTGCTTGGGATGAAATGCAACAACAGTTTTTGAAGAAGTTTTTCCCATCTCATAGAACAAACTCTTTCAAGAGACAAATCACCACTTTCACTCAAAAACCAGGAGAAACATTTTACCAATGTTGGGATAGGTATCGAGACTTGCTTAGTACTTGCCCTCATCATGGTTTTGAAACATGGAGATTGGTTTCACATTTTTATGAAGAGTTAACACCTAAATTAGGCAAATGGTTGAACTGATATGCAATGGAACTTTTGAAGATAAAGACCTTGATGAAACAATGAAATACTTAGACTTGTTAGCTGAAAATACTTAAAATTAAGACACCGCAGGTACTTATGAGGCACCGAGTAAAACTCAACCTCATACATCTAGTGGAGGTATGTACAACCTTAGAGAAGATCATGACCTTCAAGCCAAGTTTGCATCTTTAGCTAGAAAAGTCGAGGCACTAGAATTGAAAAAGAGTGGTCAATTAAAATCTATTGAAAACATTGTGT
>NW_011501790.1:31991-32698 GCF_000495115.2 Populus euphratica
TCCTAAGGTTACCGGCTAAGTGGAAGCAAGTAGTTATGAAAGTCAACACATGGATCAAGTCAAATCAGTCATCACTTTATGTAGTGGTAAGGTTATTCAAAAACCAATTCTTGAACCTTGTGAGAAAGATGATGAGTCAATCTCTAAGGGTAAGGAAGGGGTTGAATCTGAACATTGCAAGGAAAAGACTGATTCCCAATCAGCATTTCCATTTTCTTATGCCATGAGCAATCAGGAAGAAATCGAAGAAGAAAAAGGCACCAAAAATATTGATGTGGATCTTTTATCAAAAGTGACAACAGATCTCGACATCACACTAATCGACAATTACTTTCCTGATAAATTTCTACTTTCTCTTAGTTCAATGCCTTGGTTTGCTAAAAATATCAATTTTCTTGCTTCAAAATTTTTGTCAGCTTACTAGAGTACTGAAGAAAAAAGAAAATTTTTGAGTAACGTGCAAAAATTTTATTAGGATGACCCTTGCTTATTCAATTTTGTCATGATCAAATATTTATTTCAAAGATGCATTCCCGACAATAAGGAAATTAATGTCATTAAATATTGTCACTCTAAGGCATGTGGGTATCATTTCTCGTACAAAAAAAAGACTATAGAAATCTTAAAAAATGAATTTACTGGCCCACCATATTCAAGGAATCACATGCATTCCGCAAAATTTGTTAAAATTGTCAAAAGGTGGGATT
>NW_011501818.1:0-10364 GCF_000495115.2 Populus euphratica
CTATTCCTTGCTTATGTTTGAGAGCAGCTCATCATGTCACAACACCTATCCAAGTCAAAATAGGATGCCAATCTTTATCCCCTGCTGTATTTCTCTTCCATTATCAGGGTCTTCATCAATTCGAGAAATTGAAGTCACCAAATCTAACTTTTTTTAGAGAAATCACCACTCCATCAGATCTTTGAACATATGAAACCCAACTGTTCCCTTGTGCTGTCATCCTGCTAGTTTTCAACAGTTTCATAACAAACTATCACATATACAAAAATAGTACCATATGGATAATCCTTCCACTAAGTAAGTTCCCAAGAAAGATTGGAAGGGTCACACCGGTCCCATTTAAAACTCAATCTTCTAGACAGAACTTCTTAGGCCATATCTATCCATCGTATTATCTTTCCGTATATACAACTATTTACTAGCTTTGTTGCCGCATTCCTTTACAAGGGATCTGGGGCCGTATATACAACCATTTGCTAGATTTGTCGTGGCATTCCTTTACAAGTGATCTAGGGTATCCTGGTTTTATACCTGGTTTCTCAATATTTGGCGAGACTACCAGTGTATAGATTCATCAAGATTGGTCTTCATCAAATTTCACTCTCCACCTCAAATTGTCCACATGATCAATTATTCAGAGTGTTCTAATTTTTCCTTCCCTTAAGGCAATTAAAATTCCCCACATAACAGTTTAACACATATAATTGGACAAACATGTGTGATTTCTTCTTCTTCATCTCTATCGACCACCATAATGACCTTTAGATGCCTCCTAATCAGGCAATCTCTCTTCGATAACTCACCATCACCATTTCTGGTCTCAATCTCAATGATCGGACCACACCATTGCATCCGGAATGATCAAATTAGCTAGAAACAAGTCTTAAATCATCCAAATCGCACTTTAAACGGCTAAGATTTGATCAATACAATTCTGGCCTAATAAACAGTCCAGATTCAATCTCAGAATCGGTTGCACGTAGACTCTGCTACATAGAATCTTATCCCTCGGCTCACGGCTCGGCTCGCAGCTGGTGACGTGACAGGTGGGTCCCACAGTGCTGACATGGCTACTGACTGGTTGCTTACATGGCATGCTGCCTATGCATGCTAATGTTATTGTGACATCATGATGATGTCATCATCATCCGGATCCTGCATGTGGGTTGGGTCATCTGGTATTCAGGTCGGGTCAGCTCATCCGGGTGAAGAAAACGCGTGTTACGCGTGGCACGCGTGACCAACCACCCCGCTGGAGCGTGAGGACGATTCCGTTGTCCGATTTTGATGCGGTTTTCAACAGTGGCTTCGTCTCTTCCTCCTCTACACAGTGATATGGTCAAAACATAATTTTGATAATTTTTATTTTTGAGCAAAATCAAACACCACTTAAAACCATCTGCTCTGATACCAATTGTTAGGGAATCCGACCGGTGATGTACTGATATTTGCTCATAAGAGGCCAAGCACATTGACATAATATTTAACATGGTTTGGTAAACTGCCTACATCTACGGGAGAAGACATTACATTATATAGGAAGAGTATAAGATTTATAACAATAGAGGAGGAGGAATCATCCCCTCTTTGGCACCTCTCAACCTCACTCTATTTCTCTTTTTTCGGTGCTGCAATGACAGCTACTGCTGGCTGTCTTGGCAGCCCACTCTCTCCTAGATTTCTCACATATTTGGCTCTATTTTCCCTCTCTTCTTTTGCTCTCTCACGTATGCCTCTATTTATAGGCATCCATGGCAGCTCTTCTTACTTTGTTGTTAACATTGGTGGCCACTAACTCCAGTTCATTCAATAATGGTGGCTACCACCTCCAACTCTTTTTCAACAATGGTGGCTGCCAACCTTTGATATCTTGGATGAGTGCTCATGGTTGGTGCAACTCCAGCTGTAACTGCTGTCTTTGTCAATGGACGGTGCCATCTATTAATAGTTGCTTTACATTAATGACAACCAACCCAAGAGTAACTTGCTAATAAGTTGCAAGGCTTGATTATAAATTATCAGCAGCAATGTCAAAATGCTACAGATACCCTTTTGTTCGATGAAGGTTTTTTATCCAAGTTACAGAAAATTTATCCTGAAGTATCTCTGAGATGATTTAGAATTTCAATCAACCCTCGTAGCTTATGCTTTCTTGTGAACATAAAACAAATGTGATAACAATGTCTGATTTGGAGTGCGGTTTCCAATTTAAAGATTTATCACTGATAAGAATTGGCAATCAGATCTGTCAAAGCAACGAAAGGAATTCAAATGGAAGAAGAACCTCATTCTAAAATTGTTGTCAATTTTGTTTACTTTGTCAGGTATGATCACAGGTGCAGCAGCATCGACTGTTCTTTACAATATAAGATTAAGACATCCTACGCTGGAACTGCCTATCATCGACTACGATCTGGCACTTCTATTTCAGCCAATGCTGATTCTGGGAATTAGCATAGGAGTCACCCTGAATGTGCTCTTTAGTGATTGGATGATCACAATTTTGCTAATCATTATCTTTGGCTGTACTGATGCACCACTAGCTAGTATAGTATGTATTGTCACTTTCTGACTGTCTCGTTTTTGGGCAACATTTTTTATTTTCCTTCGGTTAATTACGTGCAGCAACATCATCCAAGGCATTCTTCAAAGGTGTTGAAACATGGAAGAAAGAAACCAAATCAAAACAGGTCATCCTACTCTTCCCTCTTCCTCCAAGCCTAGTTTATCTATATATGGTGTTCTAATTCAGTTTGTTTCCTAGGGTTCCACAACTCAATTGTTTCTGTAAGTTTTCAGGAAGCCGCTAGTGTACAGTTGGATAACTCTGGTGAGTGGTTTATAAAATTCAAATCTAGCCATCGTGAATGTTTTTTTTTTTTTTGTCCCCTTCATGGCCAATATGTTCTTTCATGAGACAACAAAATTGAAGCAGCGGAGGAAAATGACCCTCCTAGATGTTGGTGGGAGAAACCACTTGTGGTGGGAGACAACAAAATTGAAGCAGCGGAGGAGAATGACCCTCCTGGAGGCACCACCAGTCAATATCAAATAAAAATCCGAGTCCAAAAAAGAAAAGGTTCGAGAAGTTATGCAGTCTGAATTTCCTTTATGTGGATTTTCAGGACTAATTGCTTCTGAAACCTTGCCAGGTCTCAATTAAAGAGAATGTTTATTGGAAGGAACTTGGAATTCTTGTTGCTGTCTGGCTGATCATCCTTGCGTTGCAGATTGGCAAGGTTTTTTCCGCTACTCCTCCTTTTCACTTCATGGACCGTGTCCCTTTTCTTTTTTTCCCCTCCTGTGGTGATCAGCAAGGCTAATGGAAAACCGACGCCTGTCTATTTATCTCAGAATTACTCAACCACTTGCTCAGTTGAATATTGGTTATTGAACACAATGCAGGTACCTTACCTGCAGTCACTATATATGCTAAGGAACATGCATAGTTTCTTATATATATATACCAAAACTCCCTTTCTTTATGTGATAATTGATGGTGTAATAGTAGTTAATTACTATAGTTTGCTCTTGCTTGACAGATCCCGGTGGCAGTCGGTGTAACTTCATATGTGGCCGTTAGCCTGTACAAAGGGCGGAGAAAGATTGCATCCAAGGAAGAAGCAAGAAATAACTGGCCTTTGCACAGACTTTTCTTCTATTGTGTCACAGCTCTTATGGCTGGCAGAGGTGGAGGCATGCTTGGACTTGGTGGAGGATTCATTTTGGGTCCTCTTTTTTTGGAGATGGGAATCCCTCCACAGGTGGAATTTCCTACTTTGTTTCAACTTGTAAGATCATTCGACAGTACTATAGGATTTGTATGCCCGACACAAATTATGGAAAAACATTCAACGTAGGTGTCAAGTGCCACTGCCGCCTTTGCCATGATGTTTTCTGCATCAATATCTGCTGTAGAATTTTACCTTCTGAAACGCTTCCCCATTCCTTACGGTAAGATTTTTAGCTAAAACATTCTCTTTTTATTTAATAGCAACATAACTGAAATGAGCCGCAATAAATTTAAGTTCTTTGATTTTACACAGCTCTCTACTTCTTCGCCGTGGCTACCATTTCTGCCGTGGTTGGGCAACATGTAGCAGGAAAGCTGATCAGAGTACTAGGGAGAGCATCTCTAATCATCTTCACTCTAGCCTTCATAATATTTGCGAGTGCAATATTATTAGGTACGTATGTGGCATACATGTTCCCTACAGCCACATATTGCTCAATATTTTGAAGGTTTTTCTTCTTTCCGAACAGGTGGGGTTGGCATCGGACGCTCGATGAAACAGATAGAGAGGAATGAATACATGGGATTTGAAAACATTTGCTCATAGGAAGCAGCTTAGTTTTCAATTCTCTCTTTATTTACTACATCTGAAAATCCTTTAATTATCGTTAAATCTACCCTTTTCTCTCCAGACTCCACCCACTGATAGGATAAAGACAGATGCATGGCACGAATCCTGTTTAACGAGAATGTCACGAATAATTAAATAAATAACAAAAAACCTAGAGCAAAGTTTATTCCGCTTCCATATCTTGTTATTAGTATTAGATTTTGTAAGGATAATGAAAGAATAATAGCTATAATATTCTATAATATAAGGCATAAATAAAATAGTAAGATTAAATTATACCGTTGTTAGCCATATTATCTAATTAATGAAGAAATCTCTGTTGAAAAAAAATATTTGTGACTTGTTTCTTTTCTCCATCTCCCTGGCACTTATTCTTTTAATGATGAAAAGTGTTTAAGTTTTAGGTATAAGTAAAAGAAATCTCATTAGTTTTTTTTTTCCTTTCCTTTTTCACTTTAGTATTATTGTTTGAGAAATTACATTTTATATCCAGAGTTTACATGTTTGGTAATAATTTACATCTTCAATCTCATACGCTAAAAAAATAAAATAAAAAAACTAAATATTTATATATTTGCATTTATATTCATTTTAAAGACTAGAGAGCTATTAAAGCCTATAAAATAACAAAATTACCATATATATTTCATAATTACAATAATATCATCCATAAATCCAAAATACTCATTTATCTATAGACACTGAACCCCTTTCAAGCATTTCATAAAATAATTTTTAGGCATCCATCAAACTATCATATTTGACATACATTTCAAGAAGCCGATGCAAATAAAAAGGTTCGGTACAAACCTAAATAGCATGATGTGTTGCCCATAATTTATAATAATAATAATTCATAATCAATTTAATATTGAAAGATAAAATTAATAAAAAAACTCGAATCAACTTGCCAAATCTATAATTTAGGTCATGAGACATAGATAATATCATAAAAAGAAAATAAAAAATAATAATTATAAAACTCAATTATTATCAATACAAAGCTGAAGGATAAAATTGAAAAAAAAACACCAATTAAAAATTACAAAAAAAAATAATCCAACTCAATCTAGGTTAACCTGCCAAACCTACAATCTTGGTCATGACACTATAATAACCTCATAAAAAATAAATTAAAATAAATTATAAAGTTCAATTTTCAATCAACATAATGTTGAAGAATAAAATTGAACAAAAAAAAAAAGTCATCTTATGTTAACCCGTCAAATACATAACTTAGGTTATGACATTAGAATAACCTTGTAGAAAGTAAATTAAAATAAATTATGAAGTTCAATCTTTAACAAGTCCAATATTGAAAGATAAAATAAAAAAATAAAAAGAAAATTGAAAAAAAATTCCTCTCTTTACATAACACAATATTGGAATAATATTTTTTTTCTAATACATTTTTTTATTTTTAATTTCATTATCAAATATTATATTTATTGGGAATTGATTTTTATAATTTAATTTTTATGAGGTTATCCTTTATTTATGACCCTGACAATAAGTTTAATTAGTTAACTTTGTTGACTCAAGTTTTTTCTCTTTTTTTAATTGAGTATTTTTTATTCATAATTTCATCCTTCAATATTGAGATGATTGAGAATTAAGTTTTGTGATTTATTTCTACCTACTTTTTATAAGGTTATTCTCATCTTATGACTCAAGTCATAGGTTTGCTAAGTTAATCATGGTTGATTTGAGCAATTTTTTGTTTTATTTTTTAATTAATTTTTCTTTTTAATTTCATCTTTCAATACTTGGTTGATTGAATTTTGTATTTTAATTTTTATCCCTATTTTTTTAATTGTCATTTTTTTTTGTTTTGGATCAAGCTTTATAATATATTTTAATTTTCTTTCCATTGGGTTATCCAGCTCTTATAACCTAGATTGCGAGTTTGACAGATTAACTCGAGTTACCTCAGGTCATTTTCTTGGGTTCTTTTTTTAATTGATTTTTTTTTTCAGTTCCATCCTTCAATATTAAATTTATTGAAAATTAGTTTTGTGATTTGTTTGGATTTTTTTCCATAGGGTTATTATGATCTCATACTTGGTATGCAAGTTCGTAGTTTAACCTGAATTGACTCAAATCGATCCAATATATTGTTATTTCAATATTTATTCAGAAAATCTCTTCTTAGATATTTATTTTACATCAAACTATATTTTTACTAGTTATTTGAGTTATCTTTGGACTCACCAAGGTAACCAAGTCACATAAAATCAATTCTCACACGGTTTGAATTTATTTTCTATTAGAAAAAAATATTAGCAATGCCTAGACTTACTAAATAATCTAGTATAAAACCAAAACATTTTTCTAGTTAATAGTGTTTGATGAGGAGGTGAACATTGAACTCACCTTCTCTTTTAATTTTTGTTAATAATATTTTAGAAAATAACTGGTTTATAGGTCCAAGCTAAGCTGCAAGTCAGATAAAAGAAATTGAACATAAAAAAAAAATTAACCACACGAATTATTTGGCATTATTATTAAATCTAATCTAGTAAGTCAATTTTAAAATCTCTCAACCCGACTCTTTGTCCAGCCTGAGTTTAAGATTAAAGCAATCTGAAATAAATTATGAAGATCAATTCAAAAGTAACCAAATATCAAAGAATAATTTAAAAAAAAAAGCTAAAAAATTCAAGGATGAAATCAGAAAAAAATAAAAAAATAAAAGAAAAAAGAGAAAGAAATGCTTTATTATATATATAAATAGTGAAGCTCCATTAAGTTTACCAAATATTTTATTTGTATCAAGTAATTCTATCAACAATTGGTTTCATCAACAAAGTCAGATCCATATATGACCCAATAAAGATGAAGTCATAAAAACTCTAGATTAGGTTTGTGTTTTCCATGGCTGTGTCTTAGGTTGATATGTTCGGACATGGTTGTTTCATGCACTCCTACAAAAGCAAGTCGTTTATTAAGATATAGGACCCTTTAATATTTCAATTAGTAAATTCTAGGAGGGAAGGAAATTATACCAATGAGAATAAAAACATATGAGAGTGTATGATGTTGTGATTGTTATGTGTTGTATTATATAGCTTTATATCTTATTACCTAGCAACTCGATGTATTTATACACCTTGATCGCATAAAATTACCTTATATAAAGCATGGGGTTGCCGGACATAGTGGAAGATGTGGCACTACAACTATTTATGAGAAAGGTTGATGCTTGCAGATGAATGACGAAAAAGGTTAGTGCTATATTAACAAGGCATGAGTTGTTCATACAAAGTGTATACCATAATAACATAGCTATTTACAAGAAAGTTAGGCAAAAGTCATGACACTACATTGTAGTGCATAACAACATTAAGCTCCCTCGAAATTTGCATGAGATTAGGATTTGGTCTCAAATTTATTGTTGGGTTAAGGCTTATAACTAAACAAATAGGCAATCCATTAGGGCAAAGATCCATTTGCGAACAAGACGGTTCAATTAAACGACGGCTTATTAGCAAATAAGACTTTTTGTACTTTAAAGTTATTTATTTTTAATTAATTTAATTAAAAAAGCATAATGAATTAAATATATAGAGGCCATACATGTGGGCTTGCATGGCCTAGTGCACCTTACCCATTTAAAGAAAACACCATGTGCGCTAGCTAAGTGCACAAGCATGAGCTTTTTTTTTTATTTAAAAAAAGAAGTGAATGACATGTTTGTTTTTTTAAAAAATAATAATAAAATAAAGCACACATAGTTTCTTAAAACCAGAGAGATGATCGAAAAATCAAGTTCAGGTTTTTTAAACCTAAAAATCCATTTCTTAAAACCTATTTTCACTTGAAAACATTCTTAGCATATCAATATAACAATTTCTTAACTTAAAATGAATATTCACAAATTAATCATTTTAAAAACATAAAATCAAACTAGATAAAAATTTTCTTTCAATCCTGGTCTACTTTTTTCAACAAAAGAAAGTCGAAAAATACCTAAATAGAACTCTTACTTTGCAAATAAAACTTGTTGAGATCAGAATTAATTTTTTTCCTTATTAGATTATGATCAATTGACACCTTTCTCTCTTGCTCTTTATTTTCTTAACTAGTTTCTTTCTTCTCTCTATAAGAAAAGGATGAAAAATAATTTTTTGAACCAAAATTAAAAGGACTAGTTGGAGGAGAAAAAAATAGATGGTCTAGAAAGCATTTTTTCTTCATAAATTTGAGATTGACCATGATTTTACATTATAATCTTCTTTCTTTTAATTTTATATTTATACTATAATCTTAAACTTTACATCATGAAATTAAGCTATAAAAAGATTTAATAGTTTTAGAAAAAAAGACACAAGGAAAATAAAAAATAAAAAAGAAAACCCAGAGTAGCTTCTGCTACTCGTATTAATAGTGGCGCGATTAGTACTTAAAAGTGCATTTTTATCATGGTTTTATATCATCATTTTGCACTTGAAGTATCAATAACTCCTTAACTAAAACATGTTTTATAATAATATATCTAATAACCTAAGATACCTTTAATTTGTGGTAAATGTCTATTTTTAATGCAGGCCTATCACATAAATGAAAGGATTGATTGATGACTTGAAGAACTTAAATTGCATGGATAAAGAGATGGTCAAACTTAGAGAAGAGATGTCGGTGCAATCCAAACCGGAACACTGTTCGGTAAATGGGTCATATCTGGAGCTATATATCTCAGATTTAGGTCAAATTTATATGGATGGAAAGGTAAGACATAGGCCTACAACTTTCATATGGAGCCCAAGATCTAAAAAGGCCATTATCAAGTCCAAATTGTAGCAACAACAAAGAAGCCCGAATCTGTCTTCCAGCCCGAGCACTGTTCGGTATTTTGGCCATATCTGGAGTTCTAGAAGTCCAAATGAGCTGAAATGTTTACACAAGAAAGCTGAGACAATTGCCTACAACTTTCATGTTTGCAACTGGCTCCAGTTTTGACGTTATCAATGACGTTTTGGGCAGACAAGAGAAGATAAGGATTGTCACCAAGTCAAAAGTTGGTCACCCACTTATCAATTAGTCATCAAATCAATAGTTCCCATTTTTGGCCTATAAAAGGAGGCATTTGCCATGCATTTAGGCATCTTGGTGTTCAGATCAAGATCATGCTCTTCCTTTCTCTCTTTGTATTTTTTATGCTTTGTTTTCATTAATATTAAGTTTATGCCTTTCATTTCCTTTCCTTTACTTAGTTAACTTTTATGTTCTTATTTTGTTTATCTATTTTGCTTTCTTTCATTATGTCTAGCTAAGTTAATTATGTCAAGGTGAAAAGGTTACACTAATGGTGTAAGAATAAGTATAATGTAAACTTAATATGGACTTTAATGTTTGATACTAACATGTTTTATATTTGCTATCTTGTTCACTCTTTAATACTTTGCTTGTTAAATGACTAATCTTGATTTATGTTGTATAACACTTGGTACAACAAATGCTTGGCACTTTCATAGCCCATAATGTATGGTATAACCGACACCTGAGCTATGAAAGGAACTTGATTTGTTGTTAACATAAGTTATAATCATGAATGCTTGACGAGATTTACAAGTATTAGCATTAATTGAATAAGATGACTAATGTAATCATGTTAACAATATATAATCTGATTGGAACCTCCTTTGTGTGTGGTTTCCAATTCAATAATAAGAGTTTATACTATACTTGTTTGATATACCATTAGTGGAACCTCTAACCTTGACATTTGTTATTATCATTGTTTAATCGTTACATTAATATTCCATCTCAAAGTTCTCATCATCTTCTTCTTCTTCTCTTTCTTTATTATTATTATTATTACTACTACTACTACTACTACTACTACTACTACTACTACTACTACTACTACTACTACTACTACTACTACTACTACTACTACTACTACTACTACTACTACTACTACTACTACTACTACTACTACTACTACTACTACTACTACTACTACTACTACTACTACTACTACTACTACTACTACTACTA
>NW_011501818.1:16433-31854 GCF_000495115.2 Populus euphratica
TTTTCTTCTTTTCAAACAGGTGGTTCTGGCATGGCAAGCATGATCAAGAAGTTTGAGAGGAAGGAGTACATGGGATTCGAAAGCATTTGTTCATAGGGAGAAGCTTGGAAACTAACCAGGCCTTCTCGTTCTGAATTAGCACATTGACTTTTGTAATGCCTCATCAGGATCAGTGAAAAGTTCTATCAATTGTTATTTCCAAATGGATTGACTATCTGTTATTCTTCACTTCGAAAATCAGGTGTGCATTTTGCTTTTGAAAGTGTGGCTCCACTTGTTTTTGTTTTTTAATATTTTATATTAAAATATATTAAAATATTTTTTTTTATTTTTTAAAATTATTTTTAAAACCAATATATTAAAACAATCTAAAATATATAAAAAAATTACTTTTTTTAGAAATATAGTCTACACCATATTTCCAAATATTTTCAAATATTGAATTATTAATATAGTGTTTTGTTTAAAAATATATTAAAATAATATTTTTTTTATTTTTTAAAATTTAATTTTAATAATAATATATTAAAATATGTAAAATAAAAAAAATAAAAATTTTGTAAAAACACCCCGTGATTGCATCATGAAAATCTAACACAATCTGTGAATGTATAAGCAGTCACAGGCTGGGTTGTTTCGCTTCTGTAAAACTAATAAATGAACTGATACTTAATTAATTACCATTTGGGTTTAAGGAACTGGAGAGACGAGTAAAGCAGTACCTCCGACGATGTCTTGCTGTAAAGTAAAGTGTAATTTTATTTTTTTTAATTTATCAAAATAAATATATTTTTTTAAAATTAATATAGATATCCGAATGAGCTTACATTTTAATTAATTATAAAATCTAAAATTAATAAATATATATATTTTTAATAATTTTAAAATTTATAAAATAAAAATAAATAATTTTTGAAAAACAAACTTAAAATATAACTAGTTATATTATATCTTTTAAAATTAAAAAATAAAATATTAAGAGTGTGGGTGAGGGGGAGTTGTTTCCTCCTATTATCATTATTATGACTTGTGAAATATTAAAAAATTAATTTTTTTTTTATTTTAAATATTTTAAAAATAAATTAAATGTATTGATAGATTTAAAATTATTGAGTTTGGTATAGCTAGGAAAACTAAATCTCTTCAATGATTACCAAACCTAAAACATTTAATTTTTTTTTTATATATTTTAAAAAAATTATTATTCATCTTGTATAAAACTCGAGATAATATGCTAATTATTATTATAACTCATGGAATGTTAATTTAAAATTGAAAAATCAACAGTTGGTCATCTAAAATAAATAAAAAATATATATATATATATATATATATATATATATATTAAAAATAAAATATTTACAATGGCCTCTATTTTTTTCTTCTTACAAGGAATTATATATGCAGCAGATTTAGATATCCTCATGTTTGTCTTTAGAACGTCGTCGGTTGTATTCTAAATTTTATCATTGATTTTGTAATCTTATTTTACCATCTTTGTTATGTATTGAATCATATTTATTAAATTTAAATTTAATAATTTAAATTAATAAATATAATAATTATGCCTTTTAAGGAAATATAAGAGCATGCTGACTCTAATGTTGTCTCAATGTGCTCTTTGTAAAAGCATACATTGGTTTATGCGAACACTTTTTCAAACACGAAGTTATCTACAGAGATACCTGTTGAATCAAATCTTTATCGTGGATTTTATATCATGTGGATCGAATAAAAAAAAATGCTTAAAAAATATTTAGTTGATAAACAATAATTTATTTTTTTTATTAAATTTAATTAATTTTTTTAATCCAACTATTTATTTAATCTAAATTTAAAATTTAATCATATTAAAATTATCTTAATATAATCTTGTTGATTTAATGGGTATAAAGCTAACCTTAATTATTGATAAAAAAAAAATATTTTGGTTTTAAAAAGAATTTCAAGAAATTATTTTTTTAATATTAAGGTATTAACATATTGAATTATCTTAACTTTGTGGTTTCACTTATAAAATTTGTGATTTGGATAATGAATTCTATTTAATTTTAAAAATTTTATTTTTTAAAATTATTTTTTATTTAATTATATAAAAATAAAAATATATAATTTTAAAATTAAATAGATGTATTTATTTAAAATTACATCTTAGGGAACTATAATTAAGTACCCATATAAATTGATCTAAACAAAAAATTTGATTTAAGAATAATTTTCTTATAATATCAAGAAAATTAATTAACACATGATTCTTTATATTTGAAGGGAATTATATACAAACTTGGATTTGGAAAGGAGAGAGATTCCCACGCACAACCAATCGATTGAGCAAAATTATAAATTCTTAGTTTTTTCTCATTATTTGCTGGGCTAGATATAAATAATTATTCCTTATTATATAAGAGTCTGGAGCTCATCTCTACCATGCTTTCCAACAATAATGTGTGGCTTTATGTGTGTTTATTTATTGGAAAATAATTTTTTTAGTTAAATAGTTCTTTTAAAAAATAATTTTTAAAAAAATAAATAATTTTTTGATATTTGGTAATATCATAAAAAATAAATTAAAAATTATTTTTCAGTATATAACTATGTCATGAAAAATGAGCTGAAAAATAAATTGTTAATATTTTTTAAAAGTTATTAAAATAATAAAAAATAAATTTTACAAATTAAAAAGTTTAATAAGAATAAAATAAAATAAAATCTAATTTCATAAATTATCTAAAAATAAAATAAAATAATACAGATCAAATCTAATAGATAAAAAAGTTAAAAGATGATAAAATTAAAAAAATTACAAGTTTATAAATTATTTCAAATAAAAAAAATAATAAAAAAAATAAAGATCAAATCTGATAGAAAAATAAATAAAAATCATAAAAATAAGAACTAAAGTTGATATTCTAATAGATAAAATTAAAAAAAAAATATTCAAAACAGAATATATAGTAATCAAAAGTTTGAGAATCAAATTTGATATAATCAACAAATAACATGATATTTCTAAATTTTTCATAACTTCTAAAAAGTATTTTACGTCCAAAATAAAAGAAAAATACTTTCTTAAAAATCTAGTCAAATTTTTATTTCATTAAAAAGTATTTTCTGTTGACTAACTTTTTTAAAAACAAATAAAATACAAAAAAAATTTTAAAAATAATCTCCATAAAACTATTTTTTTAAAAACAAACATATCTTTAGTTTAAAATATATCAATATTCAGGCAGAAAAGGTTCAATAACATGATTCAATGCCTTGTCTTTTAATATAGTTGAAGCATAATATGGTGACAAGTATTTGGCAATGTTCCTGGTCATCTCCTCCTGAGTTCATTTCTTGTTTCTGCTTTTAAATTTTATTCTCATAAATGATGCCTTCAAGTTTACTTTTAAGCACACGCATGGGGCCGGGCCTTTCTAGTTTCTCTATCTTTTTTTTTCTATAAAAAAAAATATAGTCTAAAATTTCATAAGACGAGACAAAAAACTATCCAAGTGAAACCTTGCATGAGGGAAATAAACGAACATCAAACGGCGTTTGGTTCCGAAAATTCCTACCGGCCATCCAACCCTAAAAGAAAAATGGGGCCAAAACATGGCTATTTTTGGTTATTAATATATTTAAAAAAAATAATATTGATGAAATAATAATAAAAAATTGATAACATAGTATATACATATCATGATTGAAAAATATAATATCTATAATTTGTAGCTATTTATAATAACAATATATAATAATTAATAAAAAAATAAAAAAAATTAGAAACACATTAAAACTTTAATTATAACATCATTAATAATGTCAAAAAATCTCAACAAAATAAACCAAATAACATAAAAAAACATCACCAATAGTAATTCTAGTAAAACACACTTGCCACAAAAAAAATAATGAGTTATCTTTAAGCAGTAAATATAGCCTATTAAAGTTATTATTGATAATTTTTTTTAATATTATTAGATTTATCTTATAAAAACAAATATGATTCTAGTGTTGTTGTAATAAGAGTTTTTTATGTTTTTTTTTCTCTCATCTCTTTTATTTAATTTTTTTTTATTACATATTACATATAAATATCTTGTTTCTCATTACATGACATGTATAAATTATGTCATTTTTTTAATTTATGATATGCCATCATTATTTTTAATTATGACAAACACCAATTAAAAAAGTATTCAATTAATCCAACTGCCAGAAATTCCACAACACACACATAAAAACATACTGCCATAATCCATCAAAAAAACATTGCAAAAAAATCCTTCAGCCAATCACGATTTCAACCTTATGTATGAACAGCATTTGGACAAGAACAAGGTATAAAAACTGTTAGCAACTACTTCACGGCATCACATCTATAAATTGAAATTATATAATATTAATATACTCCACTTAGTAGTTAACTATTGTATTTACACTGTTTTATAACGGGTTAATAATATTTTTTAAAAATATAAAAAATATTTTATATTTTAAAAAATATGTTAAAAAATTAATCATCATACTGAATTCAAGATAATTAAATCTAAAAATTATTTTTAAATTTAAATCTTTTGGATCTCGCAGTCAAGCCAAATTTAAAAGTTTTGGGTTTGAAAGCTTGCCTTATCTATTATATTTAGATCTAGCGGCCATGACAGACTCAAAATAATTGAGTCTAACATCTATATTTGATTCAAGTTACTTGTTTTGGTTCTCCTAATAATAATAAAAATAATAATATCAAATTTATAATTTTTCTTCAATAGTAATAATATTTTTTTAATTTATTAATGATAATAGTAGTAGTAGTTGTTATTGTTTTACTCTTCAAATCAAATCTATAGTTTTTTTATTGTAATAATATTTTTAAAAATTATTAATAATATTAATAATAAATTTATTAATCAAATTAAATGTTAAGAGATGTAATAATCATATAGCCATTTAAATTTTAAAATGCTTTAATTGAAGTAGCACAACTCGATTGCAATATCAAGTTGTGTTATTTTTCTTTATTTTGTTAATTATAATAACTCAAAAATTATTTTTTTAATTATAAATTTATAAGAAAAAAACATGATTACTATAGCATTGTTATTGCATTTCAAAAATATTGCTGAAAAAAATTAATTTTTTTCTTTTTTTAAATTAAGTTTTTTATATTTTTAAATTATTTTAATGTATTAACATTAAAAATTAAAAAATATTATTTTAATATATTTTAAAATAAAAAATATTTTTGAAAAAAAATCAATAACTATAAAATATAATTTCTATTGAAAAAATAATAAATTTATAAATATAAAAAATAAACTATTTTAATATTTGCAGACCCAAGCATGCAAGTCTGTTGATCTAGACACGAGTCTGACTGATCCAAGTAAGCAAGTCTTCTAGATTCTGGTAGATATGCTTGACAGTAGTGTCATGTGTCTGGTAGTTATGTCATTCTTCATTACTAAACATCAAAAAACTTAAATAAATTATTATGTTTTTAACCATTCTTTGCCACATATATTCTATAAAAAAAATAATCTCACCTCCACTTACACATCTAACAAGTTTCATAAGACGGACAAATAACTATCCAGGTGAAACTCTTGTATGATTGAAATAAACGAACGTGAAATGGCGTTTTGTCCTGAAAATTCCTACCAACCATCCAACCCTAAAAGAAAAATGGGGCTAAAATCATGGCTATTTTTGGTTATTAACACATTTTTTAAAAAACAATATTGGGGAAATAATATAAATAAATAAAAATCAATGAAATAGTATAATATATATCATGATTCAAAAATATAATATTTATAGTTTGTTGCTATCTAAAACAATGACATCTAATAAAAAAGTATTGAATAGGTAGGAGAAAGAAGAAAAAAAAAACATTGAAAATACATCAAAACTTTTATTATAACATTTTTAATATTTTAACTATGTCATGAAAAATAAATTGAAAAATAAATTGTTAATATTTTTTTAAATTTATTTAAATAATAAAGAACAATTTTTACATATTAAAAATATGAATAAGAATAAAATTAAAAAAAATCTAATTTAATAAATTATCTAAAAATAAAATAAAATAATACAGATCAAATCTAATAGATAAAAAATTTGAAAGATGATAAAATTAAAAAATTATAATTTTATAAATTATTTCAAATAAAATAAATAACAATCAACAGAATGAGGATTAAATCTGATAGATAAAAAATTTCAGTTAAGAAAATGATAAGATAAAAGTAAATAAAAATTATAAAAATAAGGACTAAAATTGATATTTTAAAAGATAAAATTGAAAAGAAAAAAGATTCAAAACAGAATATATAACAATTAAAAGTTTGAGGATCAAATTTGATATAATCAGCAAATAATATGATATTTCTAAATTTTTCATAACTTCTAAAAAGGATTTTCCGTCTAAAATAAAAAAAAAATATTTTCTTAAAAACTAAATCAAATTTTTATTTGATTAGAAAGTATTTTTTATTAACTAACTTTTTTAAAAATAAATAAAATATGAATAAATTTAAAAAGTAATCTTCATAAAATTATTTTTCTTAAAACAAGCATATATTTAGTTTAAAATATATCAATATTCAGACACAAAAGGTTCAATAACACGATTCAATGTCTTGTCTTTTAATATAATTGAAGCATGGTATGGTGACAAGTATCTGGCAGTGTTCCTGGTCATCTCCTCCTCAGTTCATTTCTAGTTTCTGCTTTTAGATTTTATTCTCATAAATGATGCCTTCAAGTTTACTTTTAAGCATATGCATGGGGCCGGGCCTTTCTAGTCTCTCTATCTTTTTTTTGTCTTAAAAAAAAATAGTCTAAAATTTCATGAGACAAGACAAAAAAACTATCCAAGTGAAACCTTGCATGATTGAAATAAACGAACATGAAATGGCGTGTGGTCCTGAAAATTCTTGCCGGCCATCCAACCCTAAAAGAAAAATGGGGCTAAAATCATGGCTATTTTTGGTTATTAACACATTTTTTTTAAAATAATATTGGTGAAATAATACAAATAAATAAAAATCAATAAAATAGCATAATTTATACATATCATAATTCAAAAAAATGATATTTATAGTTTATCGTTATTTAGAATAATAATATCTAATAAAAAATATTGAATAGGTAAAAGAAAAGAGGAAAAAAATATTGAAAACACATCAAAACTTGTATTTTATTATATCATAATTAATATCATCAGAAAAATATCAACAAGATGAATCAAAATATAAAAAAAAGTCTTCAACAATGATTTTAGTAGAGAACACTTAATACAAAAAAAGAAGAAGTGAGTCATGTGTCATTTTTAGATGGCAAGTACAACTCCCTAAAGTCATTTTTAGTGGTGATTTTTTTTTAATATTGTGAGTTTTATCTTATCAAAAAATTTTCTTATAATTCTATTGTAATGGGAGTTCTAATATGTTTTTTATGTTTCTTTTTTTCTTCTCCTTTCTCTCTCATCTCTCTCATTTAATATTTTTTTATTAGATGTTACATATAATTATTACTATACTCACAGTTCTTAAATCAAGAGAATCAAGATTTGTATTACTCTACCTTTATTCATTATCAATATATGGCTTATATAGCCATTTACATAAGTTTTATGTTGTGTATATATTATGCATGTTGACAGCCAGGAATTAACCGAATTGCAACAAAATAACTACTATCTATAATATTAGGATATAGTAACAAAATTACCAGAAAATGAGTGGGAAAGTAAGGAATGAAAGAAACAAACAAACTACACTGTTAATTCCTTTAACAATCCATCATTCCCTCTCTTAAACTGTATTCAGTGTATGTTTGGAATTTCATACAATCCCAGCAATCTTCAAAGCTTTAAGAACACCTCTAACCTGACAGGTTTTGTCATAATGTCAGCTATTTGATCTTGAGTTTTATAGTAACTCAAGTTAACCATATTCTCTTTCACCATTTCACGAAGGAAATGAAACTTAATATCAATATGCTTGCTTCTGCCATAAAGAACAGGATTCTTGGAAAGTTTTATGTTGGAACTATTATCCCACAAGATTGTAGTGCATTCCTTCTATTTACATCCAAGTTGCTCCAAGACTCTTCTTAGCCAAACACATTGACAGGCATATGAGACAGCAGCAGTGTACTTAGCTTCGGTTGTTAATAAACTAACAACATGTTGTTTCTTAGAAGACTATGATATTGCTCCAGAGCTGATTATAAACACACATCCTATACTACTCTTGTGATCATCTATATCTCCAGCAAAGTCATTATCTGAGTAGGTTATGAGCTGCTTGCAACCTCCTTTCTTGTAGAAGATGCCTAGGTTCATCGTTCCCATCAAATATCTAAGTAGCCTTTTTGCTGCTAACCAGTGTTGCTCCATTGGGCAGGGCATGTACATGCTAATAAGACTCATACCATACATTAAATCAGGTTTGGTTGCAGTTAAGTACATGAGGCAGCCAACCACCTGTTTGAACATACTTGCATCAACCTTGGTTCCCTCATCCTTTGACAGTTTGCAGCCTGAAACTATAAGATTCTTCACTGAGTTGCATCTATCTATGCCAAATTATTTTTTGACATATATAAATCCTTTCAGGATTTTGTAGCACCTCAATTCCTAAAAAATACTTTATTTTTCCCAAGTTTGACATGTCAAATTCCAGCATCATGAGCTGCTTGAACTCTTCACACATGTTCCTGTCATTCCTAGTGAAAATCAAATCATCAACATACTAATTGACAATTAACAGCTTTCCTTCTTATTTGAGTTTAGTGAACAAGGTGTGCTCACAGTAACACTTTTTGAAGCCTTCGTGGATGAAGTAAGCCTTAATTTTGCTATACCAAGCTCGTGGAGCTTGTTTGAGGCCATACAATGCCTTATTTAGTTTATAAACCTTGTGTTCCTCACCCTTTTTCTCATATCCTTGGGGTTGTTGGACAAAGATTTTTTATTGAGTTCACCATGCAAAAATGCACTTTTCACATCCAGTTGAAAGATACTCCACCCTTCTTGAGCTGTTAGAGCAATTATCAAATATATGGTATCTAATCTTGCAACTGGAGCATGTACCTCTGTGTAGTTAATCCCATACTGTTGTGTATGTCCCTTTGCCATAAATTTAGCTTTGTATTTATCTATCTCACCACTTTTATTGAGTTTTGTTTAAATATCCATTTAACTCCAATGTTGTTTACTCCTTCGGGTAGGGTAGTCAGAACCCATGTTTTATTGTGTTCAACAACCTCAATCTTTTTGTTCATGGCATCTCTCCATTTCTTGCTCTTCACAGGTTCCTTCAATGTGGATGGATCATCTTCTATAAGAATAATCATAGCATTTAAATCCTTTTCTTCTGACAAATTCCCTCATGTTTCATAGTCTTGTATCTAGGGTGGAATTCATCTTACCCTCCCTAAAACTAAAGGATTCAATTTATGTGTCATACTAGAAAGTGTATAAGTACTAGTTAGACCTGCATTATTCATGCCTTTAAAGTTGGCCTTTTCATTCTCATTTGCATATATTCCAAGTTCCTAGTTGAACTTGCTTCTTTATTCTTATTATCCTTTGTTCCTAGCTTTTGTGTATTCTAAGCTTCATTAGTTTCTTTTTCAGGATCACCCCATTATAGTACATCTAAGGTTATTTCTTTCATGCTCATATCCCAATTCCAGCCTTTATTTTCTTCAAAAACAACATCCTTGCTAACAATTATTTTCTTAGAAACTAGATCAAATAATCTATAAGCTTTTGATTCATCACTCACTCCTAACAAAACACACTGTATGCTTTTAACATCCAACTTAATTCTTTTCTAGTCTAGTATATATATATGGGCCAAACACCTAAAGACCCTAAAATACTCTACAGTAGGCTTCATAGCACTCCATGCTTCCTCTGGAGTTGAGTGTTGGATGGCTATAGTAGGACTCCTGTTGAGCACATGTGCATACCACCTTATAGCTTCTAGCCAAAAAACCTTTGGAACTTGTTTATATGTAAGAATACACCACACTAAATTCATCACAGTCATGTTCTTTCTCTCAGCGACTCCATTCTGCTGAGGAGTATCGGTTGTAGTTAATTATTTGGTTATGCCATTTTCTATGCAAAATTCCTCAAACTCATTTAAGTTAAATTCGCCACCTCTATCAGTTCTTAAACATTTAAGGTAGGCTCTTATTTCCTTTTCAACACATGCCTTATATATTTTAAACATGGTAAAGGCTTATGATTTTTCATGCAAGATGTAGATCCACGTCTTTCGACTGAAATCATCAATAAAGCTAAAACAATACCTCTTGTTGCTGTTTGATGCCAGATTTATAGGGCCACATATATCTTCATACACCAATTCTAGCTTATATGATGCCCTTCATAGGTTCCTTTTAGGAATAGATTCCCTATATTGTTTGCCAATTAGACATGTTGTGCCAACTTGTGCACATGCTGTTGATGAAGACAGACCAGAAGGCAAACCATTGACCATCCTTTTGGATTGAATGGTTCTCAAACCTTTAAAGCTTATGTGGTCAAATCTGCAATGTCATAGGTAACTTTCATGCTTTATCACAGCTTGAAGACAAGTAATAGCTTTAGGTATCATTGTTGCAAGCACAACAAACATCCTGTTTGTACTCATTTTAGATTGAGTAATTAAACCCTTAGTAGGATGGAAAACTTTACACTAACCATGCTGAATCAGAATTGTTACTCCTTTGTCTTAAAGTTGCCCCATGCTTAATAGGTTATTTTTCAACTTAGAAATTACTTGAGTAATTCCATTTACTTTCATTCGTTCATTTCCCTTCTCTATAACTGCCATCTTTGATTTGTTACCTAGCTTTTCTGTGTGTCTGAATTGATCATCCAGTTCATTGAACCATTCTTTATTCCCACTCATATGATTGCTACATCCTAAATCAAGAAACCAAATCTCTTTTCTTTCCTTATTGTTAAGCTCTTCATAAACCATTAATAGTAATTCTTCTCCTTCATCTGCTTCTGCATAATTAACTCATTTCTCCCAAGTAGGACACTCATATTAAAAGTGTCTCAACTCATATTAAAAGTGTCTCAATCTATGACACTTGAAGCATTCTATAATAGCCTTGTTAAATTGTAGTCTGTCACGACCTCTTCCTCTTCCACTTCCTATAAATACCCCTCGACCTCTTCCTCTACCAGTGTTTTCTTCATAAGTAATCTTGCGAGCCTGCTCTTTTCCTCGATGACTATTCATTCTTTATTTATGGACCAGTAAACTGCTATGTAGCTCATCAATGATCAATGTATTTAAGTCATTTGACTCTTCGATGGAACAAACCATATAATCAAATTTTGAGGTCATGGACCTTAGAACATTTTCATTGATTATGGTTTGGCTCATTGTATCACCATAAGTCTTCATTTTATTGGCTATAGTGAAAGTACGACTAAAGTAACTGTTAAATATTTCTCCCTCCTTCATGTGCAAAGTCTTAAAATCCCTCTTAAAAGCTTATATTTGTGCCTTTTTTACCTTAGTAGAGCCTTGGTACTTCTATTTCATGGAGTCCCAAATTCCTTTTAAAGTGTCTTTATTGAGTATGATCTCCATGACATTTTGATCTGTGGCTTGAAAATGGTAATTCTTCACCTTCAGGTCCTTTAGCTTTTGCCCCTCAATCAATTTGCATTGTGCTTCTATTTGATCCTCACTCAATTTGTGTTGTCCTTCTATTGCTCCTGCCATAGAAACAGATGTTGGCTCAGTTCTCTGTGTCACCTTCATTGACATCCCATTCTCTACGAGATCCTAATATTTTTTGGAGCGGAGAAAATTCTCCATTAACATCACCCAATGATCATAATGTTTATCAAATTTAGGAATGGCCACTGCATGAAACTGCTATTGTTGCTTTTCATAATTCTACTGAGTCTCTTGAGAGAAAGAAAAGAAGTTGAATTTTTTCTTTTGTTGCTCACACACACTCACACTCAGGTCTCCTATGATGTGGCTCTGATGCAAATTGTTAATACAATCATAGTTATTGAATCAAGAGAATCAAGATTTGTATTACTTTACCTTTATTTATTATCAACATATGACTTATATAGCCATTTACATAAGTTTTACGTTGTGCATAAATTATGCATGTTGACAACCAGGGAATAACCTAATTGCAATAGAATAACTATCATCCGTAGTAATAGGATATAGTAATAGAATTACCAGAAAATAAATAGGAAAGTAAGCAATGAAAAAAACAAACAAACTACGCTGATAATTTCTTTAACAATCTATCAATAATAATGTTTTGTTTCTCATAACATTATATATAAAAATTAAATTATGTTATTTTATTAATTTTTTAATTATTACGTTCCACCATTATTTTTAATTTACTATGTTAATTTTTTTAAAAAAATCTAAAAATATTTTACTTACCCTTGATGAACAGCAAAAAGCCGATGGCTTAAATTCATCGTGGAAATCACCATTTTTCTAAATGGCATACATGTACTGGCTCATAAAGATATCATTAACTTGATGGGAGTGTCTATATATTTTGCTTTCATAGCTAAGGCATTGCAAGTCGTACGAAGCTAATTTAATATATTACCAGGTCGATGGTTTGAGGAGCACTGCATGTCAGATCAACTTTTTATTAGAAAAAAAAATATATATTAAGCATTCTATAATTCATTTTATTTTTATTATTTTAAAAATCACGGTTTATATTTTAGTCAATTTAATTTTTAAATTTAAATAAAAAACAAATCTACTCTCATATATAATATAATATAAACAACTAAAATTAGCTATTTACATAAAAATAAAAAAATAAAACCTAATCAATTTGCTATTTACCCAAAACCTAGAATGATTGTTCTCCTGTTAAAGTTGAAAGCTTGAGGGAGAGATATGGATATATTCAAGTTACTAGCTAGGGTTTCAAGTTTGGCAAAGAGAGAGAGGGGGTTTTTTGACCGACAATTTTGTTATTTTAAAGTAGCATGGGCTTTGTAGTTATTAAATTAAATTAAATAAAATATATTATATATTCAAGTTACTAGCTAGGGTTTCAAGTTTGGCAAAGAGAGGGAGGGTTTTTTGAGTGACAATTCTGTTATTTTAAAGTAACATGGGCTTTGTAGTTATTAAATTAAATATAAAAAATATTTAAATAATGCAATATTTTTTGTTGATCTTTTTGCGCCATGTGGAGTGTTATGAACTTATTAAGTTTATAATGTAATTTTCCAAACAAAGGGGGCAAAGTGTAAAATAAAATAAATTATAGGATATTCAGTGTAATCTTACCATTTTTCTAATGTAAAAAAATAAACTCAACTATTGCTAATATATTTTTTAATAAAAAAATAATTATAAACTCAAAATATAATATATACTGAAAGATATATATTTTTTAATTATTAATATGAAAATATAGTGAATGATATATTTTTTTAAATTACTAAAAAATAATATACTAAATTAACCTAAATTATAAAATCATAATAACCTTATAAAAAAAAATTATGAAGGTCAGTTTTTAATCAATATAATTAAAAAAATTAAAAAATTATCTAAATCAACTTATGTTAATCTGCCAAACTTGTATCTTTAGTCATAAAATCAAAATATATATACAATGTTGAATGTTGAATCAATTTAAAAAACAAAAAAACAAAATTTAATTTATAAAATTGAGATAACTCCACGTAAAACCAAATTGAAAATTATTATAAAGTTCAGATCCTAAATAACTTAATATTAAAAAATAAAATTAGAAAACAAATCTAAATGAAAAACAAATATTGAGTTATTGAAAAGTGAAATTAAAAAAAAATATTTAATTAAAAAACCTAAAAAAATCAACTAAATCAATTTAAATTGTCAAATAATTAATTTAGATTATAAATTTGAGATAATTTATAAAAAACTAGTTAAAAAGTTAAAAAAACTAATTTTTTTTTTCAATTAATCCATCTGACAGAAATTCCACAACACACACATTAAAACATATTGCCATGATCCAACAAAAAAACATTGCAAAAAAATCCTCCAGCCAATCACACTGCTGTAACGATTTCAACCTCATGTATGAACAACATTTGGACAAGAACAAGGTATAAAAACTGTTAGCAACTACTTCACGGCATCACATGTATAAATTGCAATTATATAATATTAATATACTCCGCTTAGTAGTTAGCTAGTGTATTGACACGTGTTTTATAACCTGTTAATAATATTTTTCAAAATATAAATAAATATTTTATATTTTACAAAATAATTTAAAAAATTGACCCAAGATAGTAGGTCTCAGTCTCCGAATAATAATAAAAATAATAATATTTATAACATTAATAATAATATCAAACTTGTCTAACTTAGATTTTTATTGTTTTTAATTTCTTCAAATCAATTTTATAATTTTTTTCAATAATAATAATATTTTTTTTATATTTATTAATGATAGTAATAGTAGTAGTGGTGGTGATAATAATAATAATAATTTTACCTTTCAAATTAATAATATTAATAATAAATTTATTAATCATATTAAATGCTAAGGAATGTGATGTTCACATAGCGTTTATAATCTTTAAAAGGCTTCAATTCTCAGTTGTAATACCAAATTTTATTATTTTCTTGATTTTGTTAATTATGATAGTTTATAAATTATTTTTTAATTATAGATTTATAAGAAGAAAAACATGATTATTATAGCATATTTGTTATTGCATTTCAAAATATTGTTGAAAAAAATTATTTTTTTCTTTACTTTAAATTATTTTTTTTATATTTTCAAATTATTTTAATACATTAACATTAAAAATAAAAAATTATTTTAATATATTTTGAAAAAAACACTTTTGAAAAAAAAATCGATAATAATCATAAAATAGAATTTTTATTGAAGGAATAATAAATTCATAAATATAAAAAATAAATTATTTCAATATTTACAGATTCAAGTACACGAGTTTACTGATCTAGGTACGAATCTAGCTAATACAAAGAAGCCTATCTCCTAGGGTTTGGCAAACATGTGTGATTCTAATACTAAGTGTTTGATAACTATATGATTTCTCAACACCGAACCTTAAAAAACCTAAACAAATTATTATATTCTTAACTATTTTTTTAATGTCATATATATTATATGAAAAAAAGATAATCTCACCCCAACTGCATACCTAATAAGTGTTTTCTTTTTTTACAAAAACAACCACATTATTATACTACTCTAATTAAGTGTTTTTTTTTTTACAAAAACAACCACATTATTATACTACTCTAATTCAGTCATCTATAGTGAACAATAAAAGGGTTAATAATATAAACTCCACACAATTTAGCTTTTGTTATTATATATTAATGGAGATGCAAGAATTCATAATCATGAT
>NW_011501816.1:0-7527 GCF_000495115.2 Populus euphratica
ACAGTCCAATATCCGAAACGTTAAGGTCAAATTTTTTTTTTAGGCGGTAAAACCAGCCACTTGATTTGTTTTTTTAATTATTTTTTTTGAGGTAGTAAAACCAGCCAATTAAATTTTTTTTATATGATCTTTTTTTAGTTTTCCAATAATCAAATCTAAATTTGTTACCTTTGCTTGCTAGCTCCCCGACAACGGCGCCAAAATTACTTGACCGCTTTTTATGATCGGCTTGTTTTAACTCGCAAGTGCACGAGTGTGCGATGTAGCAATTAACTTGGTAAGATCGAGGTCATATCCACAGAGAGCTAGATCTGGAAATTAAGCTAGGTAACAAAAAAAACTCAAGAGAAATTAAATTAACAATAACTTGATTGAAAATAATTGATGGATTTGTTTTCAAAGATAGAAAAGTGTAAATAGATTTTAAATGACAAGAAAAAGTAAGCCTTGGTCCAAATCAATTTTAATGGTGATGTATTGATGATTTCTTCAACATATATAAGATAACTCAACCTAATATCAACGATGGTGATATTAGATCGGAAGATATTACAATCAAATTTAAAAAGATGAAGATTGATTATTGCTTAAGAATGAACAAGTACTTTCATATTAAGTAAGACATTGAATCAAGCAATCTCTATACCAAAACTAAAGTTTGTGCATAAAAATTCAAGATTATAACATTACCTAAATGATTTCTAAAATTTCTTTACAATAATAAATCATTCATGAAGAAAATAAGAAGATAAACATTAAGATTCATTCATATCCTAAAGAACTCACCTCAATCACCATTATCCTTGATTTGGATCCAAGAAAGAGTTTAGCCAACCATGATTATATATAAGAACACTTCAATAAACATGAAAGAACTTGAATCCAACTGAAATAATAAGTTTTACAAATTAAAGAACCGAAATCTATAAAGAAGAACACAATACAATTTCAGAAAAAATTCGGACACAAATCTGACTCTAACTTTGGACAGCAATTAGACCCCTTTAGAAGCTTTGTTTGGAGAAGTCTATTAGAGACATATTTATAGGAAATTCTGTCACCTTTCCAGATCATTAAGGAACAGCTCATTTGGACACCTGAGTCAAAAGTTATGGGAAAAACACCGAAAGGTGTTCTAAAAAATCAAATCAAGACAGCTTTACAACTACTTTGGTGCACGTTTTTCTTCCTCATTTATGAGGTGTCTCCTTCTTCTTTTTGACCCAAAATAATGTTAAAATATCCCCTCCAGCTTTTCATCCATGTGCTTGCCTTCTTGGATCAATGGATTGCCCAAAATAAATCAATTGTTATTTGTTGTGTGGACATGTAAGATCATGGATTGTGTTTGGGTTGATTTGAAGGTTGATTTGGGGTTGATTTAGGGCTGATTTGGGGCTGAATTTGAGCATCAAATAAGTATACAAATGTACTTATTATTTGGGCTAAGATTGACATTGAAACCTTGAGTGTTTAATGGTTGAAGTTTGCACACAACATAAGGCAAGTTTGGGCTTGAAATAAATCATATGATATTCTTTTCTAGAATTGGAATAGAATTGATTTTTGGGACAAATTTGGAGCACTTATTTGAACCAAGATTTGCTTCAATCTTCAACTAAATGTCTCTTCAATTCTTTATTCTGAATTCCGACGTTGAATTTTGTGAATTAATTCATTTAAGCTTCAAAAACCTATCGAAACATTAAAACAAACTTCATTACTAAAAAACACATCAATTATTATAAAAACAACCAAATAAAAACAATAAATACATATGTAAAATAAGAGACTTAATGACACTTTTGATGCACAATCACAAAGCATAAACATTACAAAAAATATAAAGAAAGAAAGCAAGAGCATGATCTTGATCTGGAGACTAAGATGCCTAAATGCGTGGCAAATGCCTCCTTTTATAGGCCAAAATTAGGAACTATTGATTTGATGACTAATTGATGAGTGAGTGCCAACTTTTGACTTGGTGACAATCCTTATCTTCTCTTGTCTGCCCACAACGTTATTGATAACATCACATTTAGAGCCACTCGAAAACATCAAAGTTGTAGGAAATTGTCTCAGCTTTCTTGTGTAAAAAATTCAGCTCATTTGGACTTCTAGAACTCTAGATATGGGCCAAACACTGAACAGTGCTCGGGCTGGAAGATAGATTCATACTTCTTTGTTGTTGCTACATTTTGGACTTGAAAATGACATTTTTAGTTCTTGGGCTCCTTATGAAAGTTGTAGGTCTATGTCTTACCTTTCCATCCATATAAAGTAGACCTACATCTGAGATCTAGAGCTCGAGATATGACCCAATTACCAAACAGTGTTCCGGTTTGGATTGCAGCGACATCTCTTTTCTAAGTTTGGCCATCTCTTTATCCTTTCAATTTCAGTTCTTAAATTCATCAATCAATCCTTTCATTTATGTGATAGGCCTGCATTTAAAATGTACATTTACCATAAATTAAAGGTATCTTATATTATTAGATATATTATTATAAAACATGCTCTAGTTAAGGAGTTATTGATACTTCAAGTGCAAAATGATGATATAAAACCTTGATAAAAATACACTTTTAAGTACTAATCACACCCCCCAACCAGCTTATTACTAGTCCCTATTAAGTACTAATCAAGTAATAAGCTGATTGGAGGATTGATTAGTATTTACAAGTGTATTTTTATCAAGGTTTTATATCATCATTTTGCACTTGAAGTATCAATAACTCCTTAACTAAAATATGTTTTATAATAATATATCTGATAATATAATATACCTTTAATTTATGATAAATATTCATTTTAAATGCAAGCCTATCATATAAATAAAAGGATTGATTGATGTATTTAAGTACTAAAATTGAAAGGATAAAGAAATGGTCAAACTTAGAAAAGAGATGCTGATGCAGTCCAAATTGGAACACTGTTCGGTAATTGGGTCATATCTGGAGCTGTAGATCTAAAATTTAAGTTTACTTTATATGGATAGAAAGGTAAGACAAAGACCTACAACTTTTATGTAGAGTTCTGGTTTTAAAAAGGCCGTTTTCAAGTCCAAATTGTAGCAACAACGAAGAAATCAGAATCTTTCCTACAGCCTAGACACTATTCAGTGTTCAACCTATATCTTGAGTTATAGAAATCCAAATGACCTCAACTTTTTTCCTTGAAATAATTTCATAGAATGTTCATGTGGAAGTCTGGTTCAAATTATGACATTATTAATGATATTTTATTCAGACAAAAGAAGAAAAGGATTGTCACCAAGTCAAGAGTTGGCCACCCACATATCAATTAGTCATCAAATCAATAGTTCTCAGTTTTGGCCTATAAAAGAAGGCATTTGCCATGCATTTAGGTATCTTGGTTTCCAAATCAAGATCATGCTCTTGCTTTCTCTCTTTGTATTTTTGTAATGCTTAAGTTTTGCTTTTATTAATATCTTGTTTATACCTTTCCTTTCCTTTCCTTTACTTAGTTAACTTTTATCTTATTTATGTTCTTATCTTGTCTATTTATGTTTCTCTATTTCATTATGTTTAACTAAGTTTATTATATTATGGTGAAAAGGTTACACTAATGGTGTAAGAATAGGTATAGTGTAAACTTAACATGGATTTTAATGTTTGATACTAACATATTTTGTATTTATTATCTTGTTCATTCTTAATACTTTGCTTCTTAAATGGTTAATCTAGATTTATGTTGTATAACACTTGGTATAACAAATACTTTGGACTTTTATAGCTCAACCGTATAGTAGAGCCTACACTTGTGCTATGAAAGGAATTTGATTTGTTGTTAACATAAGTTATAATTATGAATATCTGATAATATTTACAAGTATTAGCATTATTCGAATAAGATAACTAATGTAATTATGTTAACAATTCATAATCCAATTAGAACCTCCTTTGTGTGTGGTTTCCAATTGAATAATAAGAGTTTATACTAAACTTATTTAAAATATTATTAGTGGATCCTCTAACCTTAAAATTTATTGTTATTATTGTTTAATCCTTACATTGATCTTCTATCTTAGAGTTCTTATCAAGTTTTTCTTCTTCTTGTACTACTACTACTACTACTATTGTTATTGTTGTTATTGTTGTATTATTATTGTTTATAATTTATATAATTAATTTTTTTATGATCTGATTGATCTTACTAAGTTATTTATTATTTCAATATTCTTGTATTTAAAAAAAAATATTAATTTTTTAATTATATCAGTGTCAACAAACATGTCCAAACATGTCAAATGATAGGTCTTTATTGTCTAATTCACCACTACTACGCCGTAGAACTGCACATCGACACACCCTTGCATTTCCGTGTAGTCACAAACATGGCAGTTGTGCTGTGTATAAAATATAGTCGTAGGAACTGTGCTGGTAACCAATTAAAATGGATTCCGTCAACAACGTCAGATTTTCCGATTTCAAAGTTCCGGCCCGCCCGGCAGGTCTGTTCTGCTTGTGTCCCATAATTTGACCTCTTCAATTCTGTCAAAAATCCTTCATAGTTCAGCCCTGACTTGGGTTAAAATTCTGAAACGTTCGGGTGGTTGTTTACGGCGAATCCCAACTTGCGGTATTATGACTCTTAATAAATCTCTTTCTAATTACTTTCCACATATCGGACGGATAACCATAGGGAATCCAGATCATGCCTGTTCAATGAATTAAGTAACAACTTCAAGATGACAACCCCCCACCACAGCCATTTGTTCGAGCACACAGAACCCACATAGACAGAACTGTCATTTCAGTAAGAAAAGGGGTTTAATCCCTTCAGGAATCCATGCATATTTATATAACACAAAGAAAAGACGAATTCATGTCATTCAATTGTTCGACAAAGGCTGAAAAAGCACAAATGTAAGTCCAAGCATATAATGGTGGGTGACCTCCAGTCAGCTTTGCACAACTCTCAGCGTTTGGAGTGAGCTGCAACTATATGCTCTTTTCTAGCTTTGTTCAAGTTTTAGGGAACAAATACATGTTATAGGGTAGCTTTTTTATTATTTTTTTCTTTCCAGACACACGATGTAGCTTGTAACCCCTGTTTGATTAGATTCATTCCATATGTTTTATAAATTTCCTCTCCTCGTCATTATAAAAGTTTAACCATTTTCAGACGTTCTTCATGCTCAGAGTCCAATTTCGCTGGAGAATAAGAGCCATGTAGATCCTCCACTATGTACTCCTACAAAATTTTAGAGCAGTTGAAGAAGACAGTTAAGCCCTTTTAAGATCTTACCACACTTGATTCTGACAACCAATTGAGGCAGGAATGGAGCAGAAGCACACAGCAAGGATTCAGAGCTTACCTTTGTAAGCTCCCTCTTAATGAGGATGTGGTAATGCCTCTGCCAAATTTTTTGAATGGCCATTGTGGCAGCAAGGAAGCCATAAGCGATTCCCAGAATGGCAAAGAGGATGACAAAAACCACAACCAGTGCAAAGCATGCCTCCATGGAAGCAGGGAAACAGTCTAGAATTCCCCATCCATAACAGCAGTTCTGGCAGCCAGCCATCCTTGGATCATTAGTATTGAGGGAGGAACAATGTAATATGACGCCAAAAAACCCAAGAAGCACAAAGAAGGCCAGTACTCCTGTTACAATTTATGTACACAAAGCACTGACAAAAATGGTTAGAAGTAGCCAATACCCTGGATATCAATGCAGCAAATGAAACTCAGAGCACTAAACTTAAAAAACCAAAATCAAACTTCAGCAGCAAGAGCAATCAGAATTCTTAACTAAAGAGTATATTTCTACTCATAAAATCTGTCCTCCCAGCGATCTATGTATATTTCATTTTTATAACCTTGGATATCAAATAAAATATAAATGCTTTAAAATTATTGAAATTGAAAGATGCTGCTTAAATAGCATTTAAATCAATACATGTCAGCACTGAGATTCAGATTAAAAATTTGATACTAGACACTTCATCCTCTGAAGTAGTTGGAGTTAATTACAAGTTAAATAGCAAAAAAACAAAAAAAAAACTGTGAAACCACGAGCATTACCTATGCAATAATAAAATGGTATAGGATGCTTGGACAGTATACGATCCCATCCATCACTAAACGAATTCCTAAAGGTCCCATCTTTGTCCATAAGGTATGCAAAACCACCCATTGCAGCAATGACCTGAAAGAAAGATTTTCTCACATATAAAATTCGTACATATAGGTTTCATTTGGTGAATTAGATGATGCAGCATAGTAAATTGAGAAAGGCAGATTTGTAATTTCAAGAAATTTCCTGCGAGGAGGATATTTGCTAGCTATTTAGGAATACAGAGTACCTTTAATTAGAAGATTTAGGTAGTGTTTGCTTTGCCTTGTTTGGTTAAATTGAAAATAATAAAAGGAATGGCCACAAAAAAACTAGGCGAACCAAAGAAGGCCCTTAGTTTCTACAGTGGAGGATTTGGATAACACTTATGTTTATGCTTTCCAGTTTTATAGAGAATTGGAGAATTAGAAAATACACATTTTTAAGAAAACAGTTTTCAATTAGAAAATGCATTTTCTTCTTTCCTAGAAATTTTTTCTACCAAACTGTAAAGTTTGGTTTCTCTTAACTAGTCAAATAGGAATACTTGCGTTTCTTATTTAAGAATCCAAGTCTAATTAGGAACAGCAGTAAATCAAGCATATAAATATAATTGAAGCGTTTTGATTTTAGCATGACAGATTTATGTTGAATAAAGTGAAGCTTTTTGCTAAATGAAGTGTATGAGGATTTCAATCCAGGAGGGAATCCTAAACCCTTTAGTGGGAGGCCCAAAGTTTATTTCTGTTTTTTGTTAAATTATTATTTTCCATATCTTTATTTTCAATTCTACAACCTAACTTAATAAGCAACCAACTACAAATATTCCTGTAGAATTGCCCTACATCCATGGCATCAGATCATGGTTACTCCACTATGTTCTCACATGAGATTCTATAGAAGAATCTTAACCAGGTACAAGCAGGATGAGTTACAGTGTGAGATTGCATGGCTAATTGATCATCCAGCAACTCATGTGGAAATTTCTGCACTGCAAAGGAGAGGCAGCCACTGAAGCCGTCAAAACAACAGGCAATGATACAAAGACAGTATTGTGCATCCTGATTTGAGTAAACAGCAAGTCCAAAAAAAACCTACAAAATTGTCCCCTACAACTTGTTCCACATCCAAAAAAAGCAAAGACAACAAGTAGAAGACTCTAACCTAAAAGCATCAAAGGTACATCGACAACTATGTGGGTCAGTGCAATACCAAGAAAAACTAGAGCTGGGTCAGTGCAATACCAAGAAAAACTAGAGCAAAATGCAGGAAAAGCTACAAACTAATCAAAATTTTAAAATCTACAATGTGAAGCTTGCAAGGTTTCTTTTTACCAGTCAAATAGGCAAACTTTTCTTTTCTTATTTAAGAATCCAAGTCTGATTAGGAAGAGGAATAACTCAAACCTATAAATAAGTGCAGCTTCTTGCTAAATTCTTGGAAAGAGT
>NW_011501816.1:7570-22882 GCF_000495115.2 Populus euphratica
GAAAGAGTGAGCCTCTCAATCTAGGAGTAAGTCCTAAACCTTTAAGCGTGAGGCTAGAAGATTATTTTGTTTTTCCTCAATTTATTTGCTTTCAGATTTGTTTTTTCTATTATTAAAGTCATAAGACTTCAGATTCTACAACCTAACCTGATAAATATACAACTACAAATTTCCCCTAAACTTGTCCTGCATCAATAAGTTTATGAGGTACTCCATTATTTGCTCTTCTTTTATACAACTCCTGGGTTGGAATAAATAAAGAGTAGCAAATAAAATAGTTTAATTACAGAATTCAAGTTAATTGTTAGTCCAAAAACACGTAATCAGTGCCTCTGTACAGCATTGTCCAAAGTCTATTTACATGGGACATCAAATTGTTAAGCTTGAGCCAACCAGAAAAAAATGGCCCTTGAAAATTGGTGCAGACTGTTTATCTCAAGGGAAATAATCATCCAGGAATTGTAATAAAATAAGGTCAGTCGCTTTTCTTTTTAATGAAATGGACGAAAAGAGGCTACTGGGATTATTTACCGGTTAGGCAATGCATGGGCTTCCAACATAAAATAGCAAAAGGAATGAAGAAGATAGGCTTGCCATTGCATAAAAGTAGTATACAGAAGATAAATAGGAATGACAAGGAAGTAAAGAGGGAAGTAAGATCACTCACAATTTGAACAGCAAAGAATACAAAGACAATATCCCTTGTAACAAAAAGTCTGAATTTCATTTTGCGCCAGGAGTTGTCCTCCAACAAAGCAACTCGAAGATGAAATTGAGCTTTACAAGTTGTGCAATGAGAGAAAGCAAATCCTTCCTGTTTAGATTGTCATTCATCATCGAGTAAATATCAGCTACTGAATCCAAAACCCCAAAAAGAAAATTAAAGAAGTAGCAGTTATAGCACCAGAATTACTTGACCTTAACTGAGCGCCAATGATCAAGGCATGAACGATGAACAAACTGCTGGGTTCCTTTGCACATGCATGGAGATATCAATTCATCACCTATAAAATAAAAAACAAACATGATTCATGAATTCCTTTTCCTTTGTTCTTTTCTTAAAAGTCATGAATTCAAAATTAATAATTTACAAGAAAGAAACGTTGCCTGGTTCGCAGTCGGTTTCGAGACAAATACGGCAACAAGGAACAGAAACGTTTTCAATATCATCATTGTTGACGGTGATTTCTTGAGTGGAAATTGCATCAGCCTGATTCTGTAGCAGAGGATCAGAATCACTGTGACTCTCACCGCTCCTCCCTAATTCTAGCTGCTGCTGCTGCATTTCAACCCCTTTCATTGACTCAAACCCTAACACAGAATTCAAAATTTCCAAACAAAATAGCAAGATCCTCTACTTGCCGATGGAAACTATCGGAATAACGTAATAAAATATACGAAATTATATTTATTCAAACAAAGTTTCTTATTTCTTATTTGGTGTTTTCAGAACCCAGACGAAGACCTGGTAATCTGGCGACAAAAAAATTGTTCTTTTATTAACGTCTTTTCCTTTTATTAAAATTAAAAGTTAAAAAAGTAAAAGTAAAAGTAAAACTGCTTAGCGTAGGTGTGAAAATGTAATTTTGTTTGTTTTTTAAAATATATTTTATTTAAAAATATATTAAATAATTTTTTTATTTTGTAAAAATTATTTTTAATATTAATATATTAAAATGATCTAAAAATATCAAAAATATATTAATTAAAAAAATAATAAAAATTTAATTTTTAAAAAAATATTTTCAAAACAAAAAACAAACAGAATTTAGTATTTTGCTATAAAATTCACACGCTCACAAACACTTGTATTTTTATTATTATTATTATTAAAAAAGCACATCATTATATGTTTTAGAACCTAGATTTTTTAAAGTTTATATTCCAATCATAAAACTCTATTTTACTCTAATTAAATTCCTTGAAGTTGATAGAGAAAACAAAGACTAGTTGAAAAAAAACAAGAAACAAAAAATGTGAAAACAAAGACTAGTTGAAAAAAAACAAAAAACAAAAAATGCTTTTGATTTGTCACATTTCAGCTAAAAAAAGGTTGAGCTTGAGAAAAATATATTGTCTTAAAAAAAAGAGTTTACTAAAGGTGATTTGTGTTTTAAATCATGCTAAAAAAAAATAAAATAGAATCTAAAAAAGTTTGTTTTGATTTGATTTAATTTTGAATTTTGAAAATGATTTGAGTATATTTTAAGGTTAAAACGAGATTATGAATGTTGTTAAGATGAGTTTTTTTTGTGTTTTTAAATGAAAACATGTTAAAATATGAGTTTTTAAGGTGCATAAACATTAACCTTGATTTTTTGATCATTGGAGTTAGCTAGAAATTATTGTAGAGATGACACATCATCTACCTCAGTGGATGCCATTCCTACTTTTTGAAAAAAAAAAAGAGAGAATGTGTTGTCTAAGTCATATGTTTACCTCTAAACTAAACATATATATAAAGTACAAAGAGGGAATAGACTTGAAACCGTGAATAAAAAGAATCCACTAAGTTAAAAGAGTTTTTAATTGTTTAGAAGTGTTGAAGGAGTAGTGAACCGATTGACCAAGCAACAAAAAGTCATGATTGATTAATAAATTTAAATGCATGTATAATTAGAAAGATATAGTCTTATTTAGAGCAAGAGTCCTCAACACAATAACTAATCAAAAGTAAGAGATTAAATTAGAATTCAATAATGTATCAATAAAAGATGATCTTAGCTTGCATTAAGATTGAATAAATCTTTTTATCTTATATCAATGTTGCGATGTCGTGATTGCACAAATTAATTACTCTAACTTAAAACACAACACACAAGATAGTATAAATTAAGCAAGGGATCAATCCCACAAGGAAGATTTAGTTCAGATTTTTATGCTATATGTTATGCAATTGAGGGGTTTTTGATTTGTGATGATTTATTTGATGACTAATTGATAAGTGGGTGACCAACTTTTGACTTGGTGACAATCCTTATCTTCTCTTTTCTTCCCAAAACGTCATTGATAACGTCAACATTGGAGCCCGTTGCAAACATGAAAGTTGTAGGCAATTGTCTCAGCTTTCTTGTGTTAAAAATTCAGCTCATTTGGACTTCTAGAACTCCATATATGGCCAAAATACTGAACAGTGCTCGGGCTGGAAGACAGATTCAGGCTTCTTTGCTATTGCTACAATTTGGACTTGAAAAGTTGTAGGCCTATGTCTTACCTTTCCATCCATATAAATTGGACCTAAATCTGAGATATATAGCTCTAGATATGACCCAATTACCGAACAGTGTTCCGGTTTGGATTGCACCGATATCTCTTTTCTAAGTTTGGTCATCTCTTTATCCTTGCAATTTAAGTTCTTCAAGTCATCAATCAATCCTTTCATTGATGTGATAGGCCTGCATTAAAAATAGACATTTACCACAAATTATAGGCATCTTATATTATTAGATACATTATTATAAAACATATTTTAGTTAAGGAGTTATTGATACTTCAAGTGCAAAATGATGATATAAAACTATGATAAAAATGCACTTTTAAATACTAATCAATCACACAACAACTCACAAGTTTTTCCTCTTGTATACTTGTCAAACCTTTTGCTATGATAACGGGAAGTGTATTGTTAGTGCCAATGAATACATACTTCAAATTATCGGGCAAAGGTTTTAATTATAACTCGGGGGCTTGTAAAATAGATGGCAAAAGCTGTTATGTGAGAGTAATAAATCAATAAAGACATTACCATGGGGAACGATTTGTAAAGCTTGTAAGGCCAATACTGATTCATGCATGTTTTGAGGAACACATATGTGCCTCTCCATCTCTTCTATCTTGGTGAAATCATAGCCATAGCTCAAAGCTATGCTTAATCCATCTTCGCAATCAAAATCACAAACTTGCTGTACACACTTATCAATTTGGTCATAGCATGTGATAGAATAAATATTGCTATAAGGATATTTCATTGCATCATGAAAATTGAATTCAATTTTTTCATCTCCTACCTCCATAGATAAGGTATCCTTACCACAATCAATCTTTGTATTGGCAGTTTTCAAGAATGGTCTCCCAAACAATATAGGAGTGTTGGTTGATGAATCACAAGAATCATGTTCCATATCAAGAATATAAAAGTCACATGGAATAACCAAAGTATCAATCTTGACTAGGACATCCTTTATCAAACCAAGTGGGTAAACAAAACTATGATCCGCAAGTTGTATTACAATGCTAGTTTTATGTAAAGGCTCAAGACTAAAAGAATCATAAACATGTTTGGGCATAACACTAATGGATGCACCTAAATCACACAAGGCCCTTTTGAAACTAGCATTACCAATAACACATGGGATAGTAAACACACTTGGGTCCTTTTGCTTCAAAAGCATATTCTTTTAAACAACAGCAGACACAACTTCACCCATACTTACCATTTCATGACCTTTCACTTTGAAAGCTCTCTTAGTAGTTGATTAGTACTTAAAAGTGCATTTTTATCAAGGTTTTATATCATCATTTTGCACTTGAAGTATCAATAACTCCCTAACTAAAGCATGTTTTATAATAACGTATCTAATAATATAAGATACCTTTAATTTATGGTAAATGTTCATTTTAAATTCAGGCCTATCACATAAATAAAAGGATTGATTGATGGATTTAAGAACTGAAATTAAAAGGACAAAGAGGGCCAAACTTAGAAAAGAGATGCCGGTGCAGTCCATACCAGAACACTATTCGGTAATTGGGTCATATCTAGAGCTGTAAATCTCAGATTTAGGTCTAATTTATATAAATGGAAAGGTAAGACATAGGCATACAACTTTTATATGGAGCCCAAGATCTAAAAAGGTCATTTTCAAGTCCAAATTATAGCAAAAACAAAGAAGCCCGAATCTGTCTTCCAGCCCGAGCACTGTTCAGTATTTGGCCCATATCTGGAGTTCTAGAAGTCCAAATGAGCTGAAATTTTTACACAAGAAAGCTGAGACACTTTTTTACAAATTTCATTTTTAAGTGGCTCCAATTTTGACGTTATCAATGATGTTTTGGGCAGAAAAGAGAAGATAAGGATTGTCATCAAGTAAAGAGTTGGCCACCTACTCATCAATTAGTCATCAAATCAATAGTTCCCAATTTTGGCCTATAAAAGGAGGCATTTGCCATGCATTTAGGCATCTTGGTTTCCAGATCAAGATCATGTTCTTGCTTTCTCTATTTGTATTTTTTGTAATGTTTATGCTTTGCTTTTATTAATATCAAGTTTATGCCTTTCATTTCCTTTCATTTACTTAGTTAACTTTAATCTTATTGATGTTCTTTTTTTGTTTATTTATTTTTCTTTCTTTCATTATGTCTAGCTAAGTTTATTATGTCAAGGTGAAAAGGTTACACTAATTGTGTAAGAATAAGTATAGTGTAAACTTAACATGGACTTTAATGTTTGATACTAACATGTTTTATATTTGTTATCTTGTTCACTCTTTAATACTTTGCTTGTTAAATGACTAATCTTGATTTATGTTGTATAACAATTGGTACAACAAATGCTTGGCACTTTCATAGCCCATACTGTATGGTATAACCGACACCTGAGCTATGAAAGGAACTTGATTTGTTGTTAACATAAGTTATAATCATGAATGCTTGACGAGATTTACAAGTATTAACATTAATTGAATAAGATGACTAATGTAATCATGTTAACAATCTATAATCTGATTGGAACCTTCTTTGTGTGTGGTTTCCAATTGACTAATAAGAGTTTATACTATACTTGTTTGACATACCATTAGTGGATCCTCTAACCTTGACATTTATTGTTATCGTTGTTAAATCTTTACGTTAATATTCCATCTCAAAGTTCTCATCTTCTTCTTCTTCTTTTTCTTTATTATTATTATTATTATTATTACTACTACTACTACTACTACTGCTGCTGCTGCTGTTGCTACTGCAATTACTAGTATTATTAGTATTATTATTGCTATTATTATTGTTGTTGTTGTTATTATTACTATTGTTGTTGTTTATAATTTGTACAATTAACCTCCCTGTGATTCGACCCTGTTCTTGCCGGTTATTTATTACTTCGACACTCCTGCACTTGGGAGAAGACATCAATCTTTTAGTCGTGTCAAGTTTTTGGCCTCGTTGCCGGGGAGGTAAGTTTTGTATAAATTATAATATTTATTTTATTTTCTCTTTTCATTTTTCTTGTATATAACTTTGTTTCTTTTCTCTTGTTTCTTCTTCTTTTGTTTTTTTTTTATTCTATTCCTACATGTGCATGAGAATGTGGTCACGTACATCAAGTGGTTTGTAGGGTATCCTCATCATTTTCAGAAAAAATGGCCGAAAAAGATAATCAATCACTTCATAATGAGAATAATGAGAATAACCGTGCTAGAACACTTAGAGACCACATGAATCCACAAGAACAAGTGCACCATCATGCATAGTTTTTCCTCCTGATGCATCTCATTTTAATTTTAAGCTAGGCATTATTCAACTTTTACCTTCTTTTCATGGCTTAGAATTGGAAAATCCATACTTGCATTTAAAAGAATTTAAGGAGGTCTGCAACACATATAATAATTTAAATTGTAGCATGAACACCATCATATTAAAGCTTTTTCCTTTTTCATTAAAAGATAAAGTTAAAACATGGCTACAAAATTTGAGACTAGGATCCATTCGTGCTTGGGATGAAATGCAATAACAGTTTTTAAAGAAGTTTTTCCCATCTCACAGAACAAACTCTTTCAAAAGACAAATCACCACTGTCACTCAAAAACCAGGAGAAACATTTTACCAATGTTGGGATAGGTATCGAGACTTGCTTAATACTTGTCCTCATCATGGTTTTGAAACATGGAAATTGATTTCACATTTTTATAAAGGGTTAACACCTAGAGATAGGCAAATGGTTGAATTGATGTGCAATGGAACTTTTAAAGATAAAGACCCTGATGAAGCAATGAAGTACTTAGACTTATTAGCTGAAAATGCTCAAAATTAGGACACCGCGGGTACTTATGAGGCACCGAGTAAAAATCAACATCATACATCTAGCGGAGGTATGTACAACCTTAGGGAAGATCATGACCTCCAAGCCAAGTTTGTATTTTTAGCTAGAAAAGTCGAGGCACTAGAATTGAAAAAGAGTGGTAAATTAAAATCTGTTGAAAACATTGTGTGTCAAATATATGAAACAAATGAACACTCAACCAATAACTGTCCAACCTTACTTTTTTTTAAAGAATGTCTCCATGAACAAGCCCATGCTTTAAACAGTTTCCGAAGGGCCAACCATAACCCATACTCCCAAACATAAACTCTGGTTGGAGAAATCACCCAAATTTTAGTTGGAAGAGTGAGAACAACAATGTACAAACTTCACAACCACCATTTCAAGCATACCATAATGTTCAAAATTCTCATGGATATGCACCTCCTTATGCTCCAACTCCTAGAAGAAATCTTGAGGAAACATTGCATGCATTCATTGAAAAGCAAGAGACAACCAATACTCAACTTGCTCAAAACATGACAAATTTTAAAGATACTCTTGCAAAATTGACATCTGCTCTCAATTTCCAAGAGAAAGGTAAGTTTCCATCTCAACCATAACAAAATACCAAGGGGCAATACAATGCAAATACAAGTAGTTCCGGAAGCCAACACATGGATCAAGTCAAATCAGTCACTACTCTTCACAGTGGTAAGGTTATTAAAAAACCCACTTTTGAACCTTGTGAAAAAGATAATGAGTCAATCTCTGAGGGTAAGGAAGAGGTTGAATATAAAAATTGCAAAGAAATGACAAATTCCCCTCTAGTACTTCCATTTCCTCAAGTCATGACCAAACAAAGGAAAGTCAATCACAACTTTGAAATCTTTGAAAATTTCAAACAGGTAAGAATCAATAATCACAACTCTGAAATTTTTGAAATTTTCAAACAGGTAAGGATCAATATACCTTTGCTGGATGCTATTAAACAGGTTCCTTCCTATGCTAAATTTTTGAAAGATCTATGCACGGTGAAGAGGAAACTGAATGTGAAAAAGAAAGCTTTTTTAGCTGAGCAAGTAAGTGTCATTCTTCAGAACAATAATGCTTTGAAATATAAAGACCTTGGTTGTCCTACAATTTCTTACTTTATTAGAGAACATAAAATTGAAAGAGCCTTACTTGATCTTGGAGCCAGTGTGAATTTACTTCCATATTCAGTTTTTTAAAGTCTCAATTTAGGTGAGTTAAAACCAACTTCTATAACTCTTTTACTTGCCGATAGATTTGTAAAAGTGCCTAGAGGAATAATTGAAGATGTGCTAGTACAAGTCGATAAATTCATTTATCCTGTGGATTTTATGGTCTTGGACACACAACCTGTTGAAGTATGTAATTCATTTCCTATTATTTTAGGACGTCTATTTCTTGCAACTTCTAATGCATTGATTAATTTTAGGAATGGACTAATAAAGCTATCATTTGGAAACATGACATTGGAGATGAATATTTTCAACATTTGCAAGCAACCTAAAGATGATAATGATTTACAAGAAGTAGATCATATTGATGAATTAGTTTATGATCAACTTGAATCTACTTTAAGTAAAAATGAGTTAGATGAATATGAAGATTTGCAAATAATTTATTCTGAGGAAGAAATCACGGATGAGAAAAGCACCGAAAATGTTGATGCGAATCTTTTATCAACAGTGACAACAAATTCAACATCTGACATCACACCAATCGATGATTACTTTCCTAACGAATCCTTACTTTCTCTTAGTCCAATGCCTTGGTATGATAAAAATATCAATTTTCTTGCTTTAGGAGATTTGCTAGCTGATTGGAGTACCTAAGACAAAGAAAAGTTTTTGAACGAAGTGAAGAACTTTTATTGTGATGACCCTAACTTATTCAAATATTGTCCTAATCAAATATTTCAAAGATTCATTCCGGATAATGAGGTAAGTAGTGTCATTAAACTTTGTTATTCTGAAGCATGTGGAAGTTATTTCTCGTCAAAAAAGACAGCTACAAAAATCTTTCAAAATGGATTTTATTGGCCCACCATGTTCAAGGACATGCATGCATTCTGCAAAACTTGTGAAAATTGTCAAAAAGTTGATACTGGTAAAAAAGTTTTGTTTTATAATTCTCAACTCTATTCATTTTCTAGAGAGCTAAGATCAAGATGGAGCAATCCTTATGGGGCATGTGATATCGAGAATTCAATGAATGACAATGTTTTTAAGGAAAATGGACATCGTTTGAAAGCCTACTTTGTTAATTTTCCTAGTGAAAATGAATCAACTGGTTTGAATGATCTTGTAGATAAAGGTTGATTATTTTGTTTTTTCTCACATTATTTTTGTGTTTCTTTTTGAGTGATTTTTGCTAGTTTCTCTCACCCCGGTCAAATGGCGGACAACAGTACTCCGTGACTTAAGTCGGTTCTTTCAGTTTCCCATAATAACTGATATCTGTGTATATATTTATGCAATTTTTTGAATCTCTCTTCCAATTCTCATTTAAAAATGCACATTAATCTTGAAATATTGAAAAAGTATTTTCCCATTCTGCCTCAAAATACGATTATAAAAATTTACCGTGCTAGATGTGCAAGATTGAGATTGTTAATGAATCATGGAATTCCTAAAGATATTCGCTGGTTGATTGAAGCAAGGGTCCGATTATCAGGTGAGTCCTCTAATTCCTTCATTTCACACATGCCTAGAATAGGTAAAAACACTTTTGCAAAGAAACGTCGTGCAAAACGTCGTGCAAAACGACTGAAAGTCTGTCATCGATGTGCTAGATGGACTTGTAATGCACAATGTCGTTTTTTAGGAATGGTATCTATAAACCGTGAAGATAAAATACAATTCATTAAGGATGGCCTGAGTAAGGAGTCTTTAGATAATCTTCTATTGACTCTTGAGACGCATCCTAGTGGAGATGTGCATCGTGAAATTCAGGATTTATGGCCCCATTTTCATAAAGAACATGATCGACTTAGTTTTGAGAATCTGACTAAAAAAAACCATGTTTGCCAGTTTTTAAGAAAACTAGATGGGAAGCCTATCCCCGACCCATAGAGGGCGTTTAAACCGTTCTTGGACATAAAACCAAAGGAAGATATGAGCCCAATGACACGATCAAAGAGTTGATGTCTTATCCCAAGTGCAGGAGTGTCAAAGTAAAATAACCCGGCAAGACCGGGGTCGAACCACAGGGAGGTGAATTATATAAATTACAAATAAAGAAAAAGATTTGAAGAGAATAATAACAGAAAAGGAGTTAAAGAAAGTTTTGGGATGTGATATTGATGTAAGGATTAAATAATAACAAAACATATGTCAAGGTTATAGGATTCACTAATGATATTTCAAATAAATATAATATAAACTCTTTTTATTACTCAACTAGAAACCACACACAAAGGAAGTTCTAATCGGATGATTTCTCGTTATTAGCTCATTATAAATTACTAACATGATCATATTAATTATCTTATCTAAGTAATACCATACTTATAAATATTATCAAGCATTCATGTTGCTAGTTTATGTTAACAACAAATCAAGTTCCTATCATAATAACGATGTCGGCCGAAAACTATGAAGGATCAAGCATTTGATGTACCAAATATTATACAACACAAATCTAAATTAACCATTTAATAAGCAAGGTATTAAGAATTAGTAAGATAAAAAGATAAAACATGTTAATAATAATCTTTCTTGAATATAAACATTTAAAGTTCATGTTGAGTTTATATTATACCTATTCTAACACCATTAGAGAAACCTTTTCACCTTAACATAATTAACTTAGCTAAACATTAAGAAGGAGAAAAACATAAATAAGCAATATAAGAACATAAACATAATATAAGCTAACTACGTATAGGAAAGGAAATGAAAGAGCATAAACAAGAGATTACTATAGCATAAAAGAAAACTTGAACATTACAAAGATGTAGAGAGAAAGCAAGAAGATAACTTTGATCTAAAAATTAATATGACTAAATACATGGAAAATGAATCCTTTTATAGGCTAAGTTTCAGAACTATTGATTGATTGAAGAATTGGTGGGCATCCATTGATTTGGTGGCTGGTTTTTGACATTAATGGCTGCTGTTTTTTTGATATTGTGGGCTGATTTTTGATATTGTTGGCTGGCCAAAATATCATTGCTCACATCAGAATTATATCCAACTGAATTGTAGAAGTTATGGGCAATTGTCTCAGCTTTCCAACAAAAAAAACCAGAGCTCATTTGGACTTCTAGAACTCAAGATATGAGCCAAAAACCGAATAGTGCTTGAGCTGTAGGACAGCTTCCGACGTCTTCGTTGTTGCTAAGATTTGGGCTTGAAAACGGCAGAACTGAGTCTTTGACTTCATATAAAAGTTGTAGGTCTGTGTCTTACCTTTCCATCGATATAAAATGAACCTAAATCTGATATCTACAGCTCCAGATATGATCAAATTACTGAACAGTGTTCGAGTTTGGAATGCACCAGCAACACTTTGCTAAGTTTGGCCTTCTTTTTATCCTTTCAATTTCAATCCTTAAACTCATCAATCAATCCTTTTATTTATGTGATAGACCTACATTTAGGATGAACATTTACCATGAATTAAAGGTATATTATATTTTTAGACTTGCTAATATAAAACATGCTTTTGTTAGGGAATTTAATGATACTTTAGGTGCAATATGATGACATAAATCCTTAATGAGAATGCACTTTTAAGTACTAATCACTCAATCACAACTACTTGTACATACACATGCTTTTTCAAAAATAAATAAATAAATAAAGAGAGAGAGAGAGAGAGTGAGACTCTAGCTGACCTACATATAGGTGGTATGATTGCCCTTTTAATTTCTCATCTATAAAATCCTCTCTTCCTTCCCTTCATTTCCACTCAACCTATACATTCATCAAATATAGAAGTGTGTAAAAATGGCAAGTTCCTCAGGTCATCATATAAGAAATATTTGTATTTTCGGTGGATCTAGTCCTGGGAAAGAAAAGGAGTTTTTAGAATCAACAAATCATTTTGGTCAGGTGCTAGCTGAGAAAAAGATTCATTTAGTGTATAAGGGAGGCAGTCTTGGGTTAATGGGAGGTGTGTCAATAGTTGCATTTTTAGAAGGTAGTCAAGTTTTGGGGGTCGTCCCCGAAACTTTAGCACAAAGGGACATTATTGGAAAAATAATTGGAGAGGAACCTCAGGTCTCCACAATGTCGGCTCGAATGAATGAAATGTTTAACCATGTTGATGCCTTCATTGCTTTACCAGGTGGTCTAGGCACATTGGAAGAAATCTTTCATATTTCCTCTTGGGCCCAACTGCACATTCACCATAAACCCATAGGTTTGTTAATTGTTAATGGTTATTATGATAAGTTGTTGTCTTTTCTTGATCATGCTGTGGAACAGGAATTTCTATCTTTTGCACGACAAATCATAATCTCTGCTGCTACTGCTGAACAATTGATTGACCAATTACAATCTTTCATTCCTGTGATTGATCGCTCCATGAGTCGCATATATTGGTCATTTAAGAAAAGCCGTAAAAAGCTTAAATTAGATTTGAGCCTTTATTTGTGAATCTTTGTGTCTTTTGGTTTTATTATTGTGTTTTGTTGTTTCTTATATTTGTTTTAGTGTGTTTCAGGTTTGTCAGTGTTCGTTATTTCAGGTGATATCTTCTATACTCTACCTTTTGACTTTAGAACATTGAGGACAATATCTCGTTTTGGTTGGGGGGGAGAGGGTAGTAGCTAAAAAAAAAAAACTAACTGTGTTTTCTATTTCATAAAGTATGTGCCAAATTGTTGTTACTATAATGGCAGAGTAAATGAGATCTTTTTATGACTCTTGAGACGTATCTTAGTAACCATTCTTAATAAGGTCTATCATAATACTTTCTGAAATATTTAGGTTTACAAACTCTCGCATTACTATCACTTAATTCTACTTATATACTCATTTAACATGTATTCTTAAACTTTAATTTACATACACACATACTTTAACATATGATTGTGGGTTGCACATTGGATTATTACATTATTTATGTTCTTTTGTTAAAGGTAACAACTAAGGAAAAGGGATAGTATATAACTTGAAAAAAAAAGCAAAAAAAAAAAATTAATGATGATAATAAAAATGTAGATAAGTTTGGTTTCGTAGCCTCCCTAACCTAAGCAATTAAGCCCGAAGGGATCTTTTAACACTTAATACCCTAAATTCAACTGACTTGGAGCTATTGGCTCAACGCTTGTTACATGGGTTGAGAAGAAAAGCTTAAGGGAATCAAACATTGCACTATCTACATATCAGTATCTACGACCCGAGTTACTAAGCTCATAGGGGTGTCTCAACACCTAATGCCCTAAGACCAACTGGTTTGGGAGTCATTAACTGAAAGCTCGTTATATGGGTTAAAGATGCATGGTGTTTTAAGTTATATGTATATATATTAAAAAAATAAATAAATAAAAAGAAGAAAAAAAATAATAATCCCAACCCAAGGAAGTTAATTTTAAACATTAGAACAAAAATTTTGTTTTCTTTCAAGAAAAGCCCTATAATTATGTGTTGATATATTGAGCACAAAAGAAAGGTTTATTAATATCTTGTTAAGAGGTATTGAGTAGATATATAAATTTAATGAGAGTTTGTTTATCTGGATACATTAATGGAAGTTGAATGATGAATACCATGCTTTGTGGAATTTGCAAATTGTTTTTCTATTTTAACGCTTTGATTACTAGGGACTAGTAATAAGCTGGTTGGGGGGTGTGATTAGTACTTAAAAGTGCATTTTTATCAACGTTTTATATCATCATTTTGCACTTGAAGTATCAATAACTCCTTAACTCAAGCCTGTTTTATAATAACGTATCTAATAATATAAGATACCTTTAATTTATGGTAAATATTCATTTTAAATACAGGCCTATCACATAAATAAAAGGACTGATTGATGAATTTAAGAACTGAAATTGAAAGGACAAAGAGGGCCAAACTTAGAAAAGAGATGCCGGTGTAGTCCACACTAGAATACTGTTCAGTAATTGGGTCATATCTAGAGCTGTAGATCTCAGATTTAGGTCCAATTTATATGAATAGAAAGGTAAGACATAAGCTTACAACTTTCATATGGAGCCCAAGATCTAAAAAGACCATTTTCAAGTCCAAATTGTAGCAAAAACAAAAAAAGCCCGAATCTGTCTTCCAGCCCAAGCACTGTTCAGTATTTGACCCATATCTGAAGTTCTAGAAGTCGAAATCAGCTGAATGTTTTACACAAGAAAGCTGAGACAATTTCCTACAACATTCATGTTTGCAAGTGGCTCTAATCTTGACGTTATCAATGACGTTTTGGGCAGACAAGAGAAGATAAGGATTGTCATCAAGTCAAGAGTTGGCCACCTACTCATCAATTAGTCATCAAATCAATAGTTCCCAATTTTGGCCTATAAAAGGAGGCATTTGCCATCCATGTAGGCATCTTAGTTTCCAGATCAAGATCATACTCTTGCTTTCTCTGTTTGTATTTTTTGTAATGTTTATGCTTTGCTTTTATTAATATCAAGTTTATGCCTTTCATTTCCTTTCATTTACTTAGTTAACTTTAATCTTATTGATGTTCTTTTTTTGTTTATTTATTTTTCTTTCTTTCATTATGTCTAGCTAAGTTTATTATGTCAAGGTGAAAAGGTTACACTAATTGTGTAAGAATAAGTATAGTGTAAACTTAACATGGACTTTAATGTTTGATACTAACATGTTTTATATTTGTTATCTTGTTCACTCTTTAATACTTTACTTGTTAAATGACTAATCTTTAGTTGTATAACAATTGGTACAACAAATGCTTGACACTTTCATAGCCCATACTGTATGGTATAACCGACACCTGAGCTATGAAAGGAACTTGATTTGTTGTTAACATAAGTTATAATCATGAATGCTTAACGAGATTTACAAGTATTAACATTAATCGAATAAGATGACTAATGTAATCATGTTAACAATATATAATCTGATTGGAACCTCCTTTGTGTGTGGTTTCCAATTCAATAATAAGAGTTTATACTATACTTGTTTGATATACCATTAGTGGAACCTCTAACCTTGACATTTGTTATTATTATTGTTTAATCCTTACATTAATTTTCCATCTCCAAGTTCTCATCATCTTCTTCTTCTTCTCTTTCTTTATTATTATTATTATTATTACTACTACTACTACTACTAGTACTACTACTA
>NW_011501816.1:23526-31891 GCF_000495115.2 Populus euphratica
TACTACTACTACTACTACTACTACTATTATTATTATTATTATTATTATTATTATTACTGTTGTTGTTATTGTTGTTTTATAATTGTTGTTTATAATTTGTACAATTAACCTCCCTGTGGTTCGACCCCGGTCTTGCCGGGTTATTTATTACTTCGACACTCCTGCACTTGGGAGAAGACATCAATCTTTTAGTCGTGTCAAGTTTTTGGCGCCGTTGCCGGGGAGGTAAGTTCTTGTATAAATTATAGTATTTATTTTATTTTCTCTTTTCACTTTTCTTGTATATAACTTTGTTTCTTTTCTTTTGTTTCTTTTTATTTTGTTTTCTTCCTCCTTCTTTTGCTTTCTTGTTCTTCTTTTTATTTTATTCCTACACGTGCATGAGAGTGTGGTCACGTACATCAAGTGGTAGACTTTGTAGGGTATCCTCATCATTTTCAGAAAATATGGCCGAAGAAGATAATCAATCACTTCATAATGAGAATAATGAGAATAACCGTGCTAGAACACTTAGAGACCACATGAATCCCACAAGAACAAGTGCACCATCATGCATAGTTTTTCCTCCTGATGCATCTCATTTTAATTTTAAACCAGGTATTATTCAACTTTTACCTTCTTTTCATGGTTTGGAATTGGAAAATCCATACTTGCATTTAAGGGAATTTGAGGAGGTGTGCAACACATATAATAATTTAAATTGTAGCATGAACACCATTAGATTAAAGCTTTTTCCTTTTTCATTAAAAGATAAAGCTAAAACATGGCTACAAAATTTAAGACCAGGATCCATTCGTGCTTGGGATGAAATGCAACAACAATTTTTAAAGAAGTTTTTCCCATCTCATAGAACAAACTCTTTCAAGAGACAAATCACCACTTTCACTCAAAAACCAGGAGAAACATTTTACCAATGTTGGGATAGGTATCGAGACTTGCTTAGTACTTGCCCTCATCATGGTTTTGAAACATGGAGATTGGTTTCACATTTCTATGAAGGGTTAACACCTAAAGATAGGCAAATGGTTGAATTGATGTGCAATGGAACTTTTGAAGATAAAGACCCTGATGAAGCAATGGAGTACTTAGACTTGTTAGCTGAAAATGCTCAAAATTGGGACACCGCGGGTACTTATGAGGCACCGAGTAAAACTCAACCTCACACATCTAGTGGAGGCATGTACAACCTTAGGGAAGATCATGACCTTCAAGCCAAGTTTGCATCTTTAGCTAGAAAAGTCGAGGCATTAGAATTAAAAAAGAGTGGTCAATTAAAATCTGTTGAAAACATTGTGTGTCAAATCTGTGAAACAAATGATCACTCAACCAACGATTGTCCAACCTTGCCTTCTTTTAAGGAATGTCTCCATGAACAAGCCCATGCTTTAAACAGTTTCCAAAGGCCCAACCACAACTCATACTCACAAACATACAACCCTGGTTGGAGAAATCACCCAAATTTTAGTTAGAAGAGTGAGAACAACAATGCATAAACTACACAACCACCGTTTCAAGCACACCACAATTTCCAAAATTCTCATGGATATGCACCTCCTTATGCTCCACCTTCTAGAAGAAACCTTGAGGAAACATTGCATGCATTCATTGAAAAGCAAGAGACAATCAATACTCAACTTGCTCAAAACATGATAGATTTTAAAGATACTCTTGCAAAATTAACATGTGCTCTCAGTTTCCAAGAGAAAGGTAAGTTTCCATCTTAACCGCAACAAAATCTCAAGGGGCAATACAATGCAAATGCAAGAAGTTCCGGAAGCCAACACATGGATCAAGTCAAATCAGTCACTACTTTACGCAGTGGTAAGGTTATTGAAAAACCCTCTCTTGAACCTTATGAGAAAGATGATGAGTCAATCTCTGAGGGTAAGGAAAGGTTGAATCTGAAAATTGCAAAGAAACGACTAATTCACCACCAGCACTTCCATTTCCTCATGCCATGACCAAACAAAGGAAAGTCAATCACAACTCTGAAATTTTTGAAATTTTCAAATAGGTAAGGATCAATATACCTTTGTTGGATGCTATTAAACAGGTTCCTTCCTATGCTAAATTTTTGAAAGATCTATGCACTGTGAAGAGGAAACTGAATGTGAAAAAGAAAGTCTTTCTAGCCGAACAAGTAAGTGATGATAATGATTTACATGCTAAATTTTTGAAAGATCTATGCACTGTGAAGAGGAAACTGATATTTTAGGACGTCCATTTCTTGCAACTTCTAATGCATTGATTAATTGTAGGAATGGACTGATGAAGTTATCATTTGGAAACATGACATTGGAGATGAATATTTTCAACATTTACAAGCAACCTAGAGATGATAATGATTTACAGGAAGTGGACTTTACTGAAAAATTAATTCATGATCAATTTCCAACCACTTCTAGTGAAATTGAAATTAATGAATCTGATGATTTGGAAATGATTTATTTTCAGAAAGAATCAAAGACAAGTAATTGGAGGCCACAAATTGAGGAATTGCCACCACGATCAATTAAGTCCATACCTTCAAGTGTTCAACCACCAAAACCTGATTTGAAACCATTGCCATCCAATCTCAAATACTCATTTTTGGGAGAAAATGAAACTTTTCCGATAATAGTCTCTTCCAAACTTAATGCACATCAAGAAGGTAAGTTATTACAAACTCTGAAAATGCACAAAAATGCATTAGGATGGACCATAGCTGATATAAAAGGAATTAGTCCTTTAATTTGTACACACAAAATTTATTTAGACGAAAATGCTAAACCCTCTAGAGAAATGCAACGAAGGCTAAATCCTAATATGAAAGAAGTAGTGAAAAATGAAGTCATTAAGCTTCTAGATAATGAAATCATTTATCCTATTTCTGACAGCAAATGGGTAAGTCCTACCCAAGTTGTACCCAAGAAGTCTGGAGTCACTGTGATAACAAATGAGAACAATGAGTTAATTCCCACTAGAACTATTACTGGTTGGCGCATGTGCATTGACTATAGGAAACTTAATTCAATGACTAGAAAAGATCATTTTCCTTTACCTTTCATGGATCAAATCCTAGAAAGAGTTGTAGGTCATGAATTTTATTGTTTCCTAGATGGCTATTCGGGTTACAACCAAATTGAAATTGCATTGGAAGATCAAGAAAAGACTACTTTCACATGTCCATTTGGTACTTTTGCATATCGAAGGATGCCTTTTGGATTATGTAATGCACCAGCCATATTTCAAAGATGCATGCTTAGTATATTTAGTGATATGATTTAACATTTTCTTGAAATTTTCATGGATGATTTTTCTGTTTTTGGCGATTCATTTGATGATTGTTTGACTAACTTAGAAAAGGTTTTGACCAGGTGTGAAGAGAAGAATCTTGTGCTGAATTGGGAAAAATGTCATTTTATGGTAACAAATGGCATTGTACTTGGTCACATTGTTTCATCAAAAGGAATTGAGGTTGACAAATCTAAAATCGAGTTAATTGCAAACTTGCCAACACCAAAATCTCTTAAAGATGTTAGATCATTCCTGGGACATGCTGGTTTTTATAGAAGGTTCATCAAAGATTTTAGTGTAATATCTAAGCCCTTAAGTAACCTTCTAACAAAGGATACTATTTTTGAATGGACTGAACATTGTGAAGAAGCCTTTGTTAAACTTAAAAACTTGCTTACTTGTGCTCCTATCATTCAACCTCCCGATTGGTCATTACCTTTTGAAATAATGTGTGATGCTAGTGATTATGCTGTAGGTGCTGTTTTGGGACAAAGAAAGGATAAGAAACCTTATGTAATTTACTATGCAAGTAAAACTTTAAATAGTGCTCAAATGAATTATACCACCACTGAAAAAAAATTACTTGCAGTAGTATTTGCATGTGAAAAATTCAGATCTTATCTTGTTGGCTCACTTGTTGTTGTTTTTAGTGATCATGCAGCATTGAAATATCTTCTTTCTAAGAAAGATTCTAAGGCTAGATTGGTGCGGTGGATTTTATTACTTCAAGAATTTGATATCACAATCAAAGATAAGAAAGGCAGCGAAAATGTTGTCGCAGATCACTTGTCAAGATTGACAACAGATTCGAAAACTGACATCACACCAATCGATGACTACTTTCCTGATGAATCTTTACTTTCTGTCTCTACAATGCCTTGGTTTGCTAATATTGTCAATTTTCTTGTTTCAGGACAATTGCCAGCTCATTGGAGTACCCAAGATAAAAGAAAGTTCTTGAACGAAGTGAAGAACTTTTATTGGGATGATCCTTATTTATTCAAATATTGTCCTGATCAAATATTTCGAAGATGCATTCCTGATAATGAGGTAAGTAGTGTCATTAAATTTTGTCATTCTGAGGCATGTGGGGGCCATTTCTCATCAAGAAAGACAACTGCAAAAATCTTACAAAGTGGATTTTACTGGCCCACCATGTTCAAAGACTCACATGCATTCTGCAAGTCTTGTGAAAACTGTCAAAAGTTGGGACCTATTTCAAAACGTCACATGATGCCTTTAAATCCTATTATTGTCATTGAGATCTTTGACTGTTAGGGTATAGATTTCATGGGCCCATTCCCTCCATCATTTGGTTTCTTATACATATTAGTCGTAGTAGACTACGTTTCAAAATGGATAGAGGCAATTCCAAGTCGAAACAATGATCACAAAATAGTGATAAAGTTTTTGAAAGAAAATATTTTGAGTCGATTTGGAGTCCCTCGAGCCATAATAAGTGATGGTGGAACACATTTCTGCAACAAGCCATTTGAGTCTTTAATGAAGAAATATGGAATCACAAACAAAGTTGCCACCCCTTATCACCCTCAAACAAGTGGACAAGTAGAGCTTGCTAATAGGGAGATCAAACATATTTTGGAGAAAACAGTGAACCCTAATAGGAAAGACTGGTCTTTAAGACTTAATGATGCACTTTGAGCTTATCGAATTGCTTATAAAACATCATTAGGTATGTCACCTTATAGACTAGTCTATGGAAAACCTTGTCACTTGCATGTGGAACTTGAACATAAAGCTTATTGGGCTATTAAAGCTTTCAATTCAAATTTGGATGATGCTAGTCAACTGCGAAAATTACAAATAAATGAGCTTGAGGAAATAAGAAATGATGCATATGAAAATTCAAGAATTCATAAAGCAAGAATTAAAGAGTTTCATGACAAGAAAATACAGAGAAAAACCTTCAATGTTGGTAAAAAAGTCTTGCTTTATAATTCTCGACTGCATTTATTTCCTGGAAAATTAAGATCAAGATGGAGCGGTCCTTTTATTGTGAAACATGTGTATCCATATGGGGCCTATGACATCGAGAATCCAAAGAATGGCAATGTTTTCAAGGTAAATGGACATCGTCTGAAAGTTTTCTTTGACAATTTTTCAGTTGAACATAACTCTATTGAATTGGGTGATCCTGTATAAAGATTGATTTTATTTTATTTTATTTTTGTTTCTTTTTGACTGATTTTTGGAAGTTTCTCTCACCCCGGTCAAATGGCGGACAACGGTACTCCGTGACTTAAGTCGGTTCTTTTAGTTTCCCATAATAACTGATATCTGTGTATATGTTTGTGCAATTATTTGAATCTCTCTTCTAATTCTCATTTGAAAATGGACACTAATCTTGAAAAATTGAAAAAGTATTTTCCCGCTCTGCCTCAGAATGCGATTACAAAAATTTATCGTACTAGATGTGCAAGATTGAAATTGTTAATCAATCATGGAATTCCTGAAGATATTCGTTGGTTGATTGAAGCAAAGGTCCGATTATCAGGTGAGTCCTCTAACTTTTTCATTTCACACATGCCTGGAACAGGTAAAAGCACTTTTGCAAAGAAGCGTCGTGCAAAACGACTAGAAGTCTGTCATCGATGTGCTAGATGGACTTGTAATACACAATGTCGTTCTTTAGGAATGGTATCTATAAACCGTGAAGATAAAATACAATTCATTAAGGATGGCCTGAGTAAGGAGGCTTTAGATAATCTTCTATTGACTCTTGAGACGGATCCTAGTGGAGATGTGCATCGTGCAATTCATGATTTATGGCCACTATTTCATAAAGAACATGATGGACTTAGTCTTGGGAATCTGACTAAAAAAGACCCTATTTGCCAGTTTTTAAGAAAACTGGATGGGAAGCCTATCCCCGACCCATAGAGGGCGTTTAAGCCGTTCTTGGATGTAAAACCAAGGGAAGATGTGAGCCACAATCACAACTACCTGTACATACACATGTTTTTTTCAAAAGTAAATAAATAAATAAAGAGAGAGAGTGTGTGAGACTCCAGCTGGCCTACATATAGGTGTTATGATTGCCTTTCTAATTCCTCATCTATAAAACCCTCTTTTCCTTCCTTTCATTTCTACTCAACCCATACATTCAACAAATACAGAAGTGTGTAGAAATGGCAAGTTCCTCAAGTCATCAAATAAGAAATATTTGTGTTTTCGGTGGATCTAGTCCTGGGAAAGAAAAGGAGTTTTTAGAATCAGCAAATCATCTTGGTCAGGTGCTAGCTGAGAGAAAGATTCATTTAGTGTATGGGGGAGGCAGTCTTGGGTTAATGGGAGGGGTGTCAATAGCTGCATTTTTAGGAGGTAGTCAAGTTTTAGGAGTCGTCCCTGAAGCTTTGGCACAAGGGGACATCATTGGAAAAACAATTGGAGAGGAACTTCAGGTGTCCACAATGTCAGCTCGAATGAATGCAATGTTTAACCATGCTGATGCCTTCATTGCTTTACTAGGTGGTCTAGGCACATTGGAAGAGATCTTTCATATTTCCTGGGCTCAACTGCACATTCACCATAAACCCATAGGTTTGTTAAATGTTAATGGTTATTATGATAAATTATTGTGTTTTCTTGATCATGCTGTGGAACAGGAATTTCTAACATCTTCTGCACGACAAATCATAATCTCTGCTGCTCCTGCTGAACAATTGATTGACCAACTACAATCTTTCATTCCTGTGATTGATCCTTCCATGAGTCGCATAAATTGGTCATCTAAGGAAAGCCGTAAAAAGCTTAGATTGGATTTGAGCCTTTATTTGTGAATTTTTGTGTCTTTTGGTTTTATTATTGTGTTTTGTTATTTCTTATTTTTGTTTCAGTGCGGTTCAGGTTTTGTCGGTGTTCGTTATTTCAGGTGATATCTTCTATACTCTATCTTTCTAGCTTAGAACATTGAGGACAATGTCTCGTTTTGGTTGGGGGGGGAGGGTAGTAGTTGATAAAAAAAAAATTATTTTTCATTTCATAAAGCATGTGCATAATTGTTGTTACTAGGATGGCAGAGTAAAGAAGTTCTTTTGTTAAAGTGACTCTTGAGACGCATCTTAGTAATCATTCTTAATAAGGTCTATTATAATACTTCCTGAAATATTCAGGTTTACAAACTCTCGTATTGTTACCACTTAATTCTGCTCATATACTTATTTAACATGTATTATTAAACCTTAATTTACAGACACACACTTTAACATATGATTGTGGGTTGCATATTGGATTATTACATTATTTATGTTCTTTTGTTAAAGGTAACAACTAAGGGAAAGAGATTGTATATAATTAAAAAACAAAAAAAAAAGAGAAAAAAAAGGATGATAATAAAAATATAGATAAGTTTGGTTTCGTAGCCTCCCTAACCTAAGCAATTAAGCCCGAAGGGGTGTTTTAACACCTAATACCCTAAAGTCAGCTGACTTGGGAGCTATTGGCCCAACGCTTGTTACATGGGTTGAGGAGAAGAGCTTAAGGAAATCAAACATTGCACTATCTACATATCAGTATCTGCGACCCGAGTTACTAAGCTCGGAGGGGTGTCTTAACACCTAATGCCCTAAGACCAATTGGTCTGGGAGTCATTAGCTGAAAGCTCGTTACATGGGTTAAAGATGCATGATGTTTTTAAATTATATGTATATATATTTAAAAAAAAAAGAAAAAAAAAGACAAAAATAATAATCCCAGCCCAAGGAAGTTAACCTTAAACGTTAGAACAAAAATTTTATTTTCTTCGAAGAAAAGCCCTATAATTATGTGTTGATACATTGAGCACAAAAGAAAGGTTTATTAATATCTTGTTAAGAGGTATTGAGCAGATATATAAATTTAAAGAGAGTTTGTTTATCTGGATAGATTAATGGAAGTGAGAGTTTGTTTATCTGGATACATTAATGGAAGTTGAATGATGAATACCATGCTTTGTGGAATTTGCAAATTGTTTTTCTATTTTACGCTTTGATTACTAGGGACTAGTAATAAGCTGGTTGGGGGGTGTGATTAGTACTTAAAAGTGCATTTTTATCAAGGTTTTATATCATCATTTTGCACTTGAAGTATC
>NW_011501799.1:0-1149 GCF_000495115.2 Populus euphratica
TCTTCGCAATGGCAAGGTTAAGACCAAATTTAACACAAGGATCAAGTCAAATCACTATCAGCTTTGGTAAGTCCTTCGTAGCTAGCTAGCCCACCTACCCCATTAAAGACCAAATTGAAAGTAACCCAAGAAGAACATACCAAAATAGCCAAGAATAACTCTCACCTTTATCAATGCCATTAAAAGAAATGTATGTAAAACTACCAAGCATAAGTCATATAGCCCCCTTCCTTTTCCACCACTTAAACCACCTTTCCCAATTTGGTATAAACTAGAACTAATTTGTGAATACCATGCTAAAAATTTAGGTCATAATATTGATGAATTAGGGTGGATAACCTTCAAGGATACACCCAACATCAATTCTATCTCATTGTCCAATCATGCTTCTAGTAGTGGAGGGGTAAATGCAGTATGACACGACCAAAAGACTAATGTCTTCTCCTAAGTGAAGAAGAGTCGAAGTAATAAGACACCCGGCAATACCGAGGTCGAACCACAAAGAGGTTAATTCTATAAATTATAAATAACAATAACAAAAACAAGAATAATAATAGTAGTAGTAGTAGTAGTAATAATAATAATAATAGTAATAGTCGTAATAGTAGTAGTAGTACTAATAATAAAAAAAGAAGAAGTTGATGAGAACTTTGAGATGGAAGATCAATGTGAGGATTAAACAATGATAATAACAAATGTCAAAGTTAGAGGATCCACTAATGGTATTTCAAACAAGTATAGTATAAACTCTTATTATTCAACTGGAAACCACACACAAAAGAGGTTCTAATTGGATTATAAATTGTTAACATGATTACATTAGTTATCTTATTCGAATAATGCTAATACTTGTAAATATTATCAAGTATTCATGATTCTAACTTATGTTAACAACAAATTAAGTTCCTTTCATAGCATAAGTGTAGGTTATACCATATGGTTAGGCTATGAAATTGTCAAGTATTTGTCGTACCAAGTGTTATATAACATAAATCTAGATTAGTCATTTAACAAGCAAAGTATTAAAGAGTGAACAAGCTAACAAATACAAAACATGTTAGTATCAAACATTAAAGTCCATATTGAATTTACACTATACTTATTCTTACACTATTATTGTAACCTTTTCACCTTGACATAATAAACTTA
>NW_011501799.1:1855-5877 GCF_000495115.2 Populus euphratica
TTGTAAATGCCCAAAAGAATATATATATATATATATATATATATAGAGAGAGAGAGAGAGAGAGAGAAAGAGAATTGATAAATCCACCATTGCTGCCGATTTCTGAATCGGTAGCGACGGAGTTTTTGCTGCCCATTTCCTAACTCAGCAGCAATGTCCTTTCACTACCGATTCCCTAAATCGACAGCGATGCTGTCGCGCTGTCGATTTCCTTAATCAGCAGCGACATAGTTATTTTTAAATTATCTTAAGGAGATGGAGGGAGGGGTAAAACTGGTTTTAGATAGACCAAAACAAGGATAAGAACACATCTAAACCAACCCCCAAACAACCTACCTCATTTAATGGGGAGTATAAATACGAGGAGAGAGAAGATGATCTATCATCCTCTTCCTAAAATTATCTCCAGCAGCTGCATATCAACCTTCCCTTCCTCTTTCCCAATAGAAACCTAAACCAAACCAGTAGAGAGTACTTTGTGAACGTGTGAGGGAAAGATGAGACCTTGAGGGAAGATTTGGATATCTGCCTAGAGGAAAGGAAAAGGAGGGTTGGAAACGTGAGAGGAAGAAGAAGAAGGAGAACCAGCAGGAGAAGAGAAAGAATAGTGTCAAACCTTCCTCAAACTTAGTTAGATTCGAAAGGTATGGGTCATGAAACTCCCTTCCTCTTCTCCTTAAGACCAGAAATGGAAATGAAGAAGAAAAACCCTAAGAAAATTGACCTAAGACCTAAGCTAGCTATGAAGGAAACTGAAATTAACTAGGAGGACAAGGAAACAGAAATGAAATTGATGGTTTCAATGTGTGTGTTCTGCTAGAATTTATTGAAAGATTATATGTAGTAATTGATGGTTTTCAATGTGTGTGTTCTACTGGAATTTTGTTGAAGGATTATGTGCTGAAATTGATGGTTTCAATGTGTGTGCTTTGTTGGAACTTAGTGACAGTGTATATCCTGGGGTTGTTACAGCATATGTGGTGTGTGTTCATGTCAAAATGTGTGTTGTGCAGCGAAACTATGGTTCGCTATTGAAACTATGTCTGTTGTAGCGAATTAGCATTCGCTGTCAAAACTGAGTTGTCTGCAGCGAATTTCTGATTCATTGTCGAAACTGATTCTTTTGCAACGAATTAGCATTCGCTGCTGAATTGTGCATTGTGTAGTGAATTGTGATTCGTTGCCGAAACTATGTCAGTTATGTGTGTTGTGCAGTGAAACTGTGATTCGCTATCAAAACTGTGTCGGCTGCAACAAATTAGCATTTGCTACCGAAACTGAGTTGTTTGTAGTGAATTTGTGATTCGCTGCCAAAACTAAGTCTTCTGCAGTGAATTAGCATTCTCTGCCGAATTGTATATTGTGCAGCAAAATCGTGATTCATTGTCGAAACTGTGTCGGTTGTGCGTGTTGTGCAGCGAAACTATGATTCATTGCCGAAACTAAGTCTTCTGCAGTGAATTAGCATTCGCTGCCGAATTGTGTGTTGTGCAGCAAAACTATGATTTGCTGTCGAAACTGTGTTGGCTGCAGTAAATTAGCATTCGCTACCAATGTCCACAATGAATTTGTGATTCGCTACCAAAACTAAGTCTTCTATAGTGAATTAGCATTCGTTGCCGAATTGTATATTGTGCAGTGAAATCATGATTCACTACCTAAACTGTGTCGGCTGCGTGTGTTGTGCAGCGAAACTAAGATTCACTGTTGAAACTAAGTCTTCTGCAGCAAATTAGCATTCGCTGCTGAATTGTGTATTGTGCAGTGAAATTGTGATTCGCTCCCGAAATTGAGTCTTTTGCAGTGAATTAGCATTCGTTGTCGAATTATGTGTTCTGCAACGAATTTGTGATTCACTGCCGAAACTGTGTCGTCTATAATGAATTAACAATTCGCTGCCGAGTGGCATGTTTTGTAGCGAATTTGCGACTCGCTGCCATAGTGGAGTTTGCAGCAAATCACTGTCGAAGTTGAGTTGGCTATAGTGAAATTGTGATTCACTGTCGAAGCTGAGTTGTTTGCTACGAGTTAGCATTTGCTGCCGAAACTGTGGCGCTAGTAGTGAAACAGTTCTCGCTGCCAAATTGGCTGCCTGCAGTGAAATAGTTCTCGCTATCGAACTAGGCAGCCTACAGCAAACCAGTTCTCACTGCCGATTTCTACAATAAGCCTCCTAGGCAGAAATGACTTAAATGCCAATAACAATTTTATGGTATGATGTTGTAAAATGTGGATCACTTGAATGAGAACATATGAACTCTTGAAATAAGTGTGGGGATAAATGTGATTCAAAAATACAAATGTACTGATTTTTGACCATTGATGTCTTAGGTGGTGCGGTCGAGATTGGACCATTGTCAAGACAAGAACAACCCATAGGTGGAGTAGGTAGGTGACTTGCTGATTGATACTTAAAAGTGTATTTTTATCAAGGTTTTATATCATCATTTTGCACTTGAAGTATCAATAACTCCTTAACTAAAGCATGTTTTATAATAACATATCTAATAATCTAAGATACTTTTAATTTGTGATAAATGTTCATCTTAATTGCAAGCATATCAAATAAATGAAAGGATTAACTAATGAGTTGAAGTAATGAAACTGAAAGGATAAAGAGATGGCCAAACTTAGAAAAGAGATGTCGGTGCAATCCAAACCAGAACACTATTCGATAATTGGGTCATATCTGGAGCTATAAATCTCAGATTTAGGTCCACTTTATATGGATGTAATTGGGTCATATCTGGAGCTACAGATCTCAGATTTAGGTCCAATTTATATGGATGGAAAGGTAAGACATAGGCCTACAACTTTCATATGGAGCCCAAGATCTAAAAAGGCCATTATCAAGTCCAAATTGTAGCAACAACAAAGAAGCCCGAATCTGTCTTCCAGCCCGAGCACTGTTCGGTATTTTGGCCATATCTGGAGTTCTAGAAGTCCAAATGAGTTGACGTTTTTACACAAAAAAACTAAGCCAATTTCCTACAATGTTTATGTTTTTAAGAGAAGATAAGGATTATCACCAAGTCAAAAGTTGGCCACCCACTTATCAATTAGTCACCAAATCAATAGTTCTCAATTTTGGCCTATAAAAGGAGGCATTTCCCATGCATTTAGGCATCTTGGTTTCCAGATCAAGATCATGCTCTTCCTTTCTCTCTTTGTATTTTTTATGCTTTGTTTTCATTAATATTAAGTTTATGCCTTTCATTTCCTTTCCTTTACTTAGTTAACTTTTATGTTCTTATTTTGTTTATCTATTTTGCTTTCTTTCATTATGTCTAGCTAAGTTAATTATGTCAAGGTGAAAAGGTTACACTAATGGTGTAAGAATAAGTATAATGTAAACTTAATATGAACTTTAATGTTTGATACTAACATGTTTTATATTTGTTATCTTGTTCACTCTTTAATACTTTGCTTGTTAAATGACTAATCTTGATTTATGTTGTATAACACTTGGTACAACAAATGCTTGGCACTTTCATAGCCCATAATGTATGGTATAACCGACACCTGAGCTATGAAAGGAACTTGATTTATTGTTAACATAAGTTATAATCATGAATGCTTGACGAGATTTACAAGTATTAGCATTAATTGAATAAGATGACTAATGTAATCATGTTAACAATATATAATCTGATTGGAACCTCCTTTGTGTGTGGTTTCCAATTCAATAATAAGAGTTTATACTATACTTGTTTGATATACCATTAGTGGAACCTCTAACCTTGACATTTGTTATTATCATTGTTTAATCGTTACATTAATATTCCATCTCAAAGTTCTCATCTTCTTCTTCTTCTTCTCCTTCTTTTTCTTTATTATTATTATTATTATTATTATTATTATTATTATTATTAGTACTACTACTACTACTACTACTACTACTACTACTACTACTACTACTACTACTACTACTACTACTACTACTACTACTACTACTACTACTACTACTACTACTACTACTACTACTACTACTACTACTACTACTACTACTACTACTACTACTA
>NW_011501799.1:7863-9877 GCF_000495115.2 Populus euphratica
ATACTTTCCCTCATCATGGTTTTGAAACATGGAGATTGGTTTCACATTTTTATGAAGGGTTAACACCTAGAGATAGGCATCTTGCTTCTTCTTCTTCTTCTTCTTCTTTTTCTTTACTACTACTACTACTACTACTACTACTACTATTACTACTACTACTCAGTCATCTTGCTTTAAAGATGACTCTAGGGCGGGAGCATCGGCGAGCACTGGAAAGGTTGGGTTTCTCCCTCCCATTTCTGAGTTTCATCGTGGTTTGACCCACAAATCAACTTTAAAGCAGAAAGGAACTCCCACTCAACCATCGGGGTTCATTCCAACCTCCACAAGGGCTACCTCTAGGCCCTCCGTTGACATTCCTATTCGAACACAAACAAAGGACAAGGAACCCCAACAAGGTACTTCTCAGTCTCCTAGTCTTGTTCATTTCCCTTATTTTGCATCCTCTACTTATATCAACTTAAAGATACAGACATGGCCAGCCCTACTGATTTGGGGAAGTTTTGTTTAATTGGGTTTGTTGCTGGAAAGTTTCCTGGTTATGTATCCTTATCTCATTATATTATAAAAAACTAGAAACATTATGCAAACTTTACAATGCATGATTCTGGGGGCTCATATTTGCATTCCCCATTGAACATGAAATGCTAGAAGTTTTTGGTAGGGGACCATATTATATGTTTGGCAGGCCGTTACTTCTTCAGGTCATGCTCGATTTTTTTGATTTCAAACCTAATGATATGACCAAGTTGCCCATATAGGTAAGATTCCCCAACTTGCCTCTTCGGTGCTGGACCCCCCTCTGTTTGTCCAAATTGGATAGTGTTATTAGGAAACCAATACACTGTGATGACTCTACAACTAATATGACAAGGTTATCCTATGCCCGGGTTCTTATTAAGGTTAATCTAGTAGGAGATTTGCCCAGCTCTGTAAATGTTATTCTCTTTAATGGCTCCAACCTTGCTTAGCAAGTTCTGTATGAGTCACTCCCCTGCTTTTGTAAATCACGTCATGTCCTGGGGCACACTGAAAATGCATGTCACAAAGGCACAAAGTCAAAACGCAAAACCAGGCCTCAAGTCATTCATGAAGTCTCTAGTTCTCCTTCTGCAGATACAATGGCAGTTGAGAAATAACAACCATACAGTCAGGGGCCTCTTGTGGACACTCCTGTTGATCCTATGTCCACTAAAGTGGCCACCTCTAAGTCCAGAATAGGTGTAAAAAAACCAAGTTTACTGACCCTAAGCAAGCCTCAGATTGTGGAAAGGGAGAGGAAGCTTTGCCAGTTACCAGTCAAAACTTAACCAGGAGCAAAGCTAGAAAAAAGGATGCTCAATCCAATTTGGGTAAACCAGGGTCATCCAAGGGCCCCGTGCTCTTAAATTAAAGCTCTGATGATCTAGCACCATCCTTATTGATGTAGTTGGGTTGGGGGCTTACCCCAATTTTGCTTTTCTTATGTAGTCATTATGCTGGTCGGGTTTTTTTATGTGTGTTTTATTTGTTCCTGTTAGTCAGGATTGGTTTCCAGGGTGGTGTAGGATATTCTTGCTTGCTATTTTGTTTGGCTTCTTGATGGCTAAGGCCTGCTGGTTCGCTTGTTGCCTATTTTAATTATGTTTTTTAGATTATTCCTTCCTTGCTATTGTTTTTTTGCTTTGCTTGTTATTGGCTAGATCCTTGCTGGTTCTACTAAGAGTGGTTTCTTGCGGTTTTCCCTAGTGCTGCTTTTGCTGCAGGTTCTTTCCTGTGAGATGCTTGTGCCTCCCTGGTTTAATTGTTGTTTGGATTGTTGCGGGATGTGGCTTGTTGTGATGTTCAGTGACACGACAGAAAGATTGATGTCTTCTCCTAAGTGCAGGAGTGTCGAAGTAATAAATAACCCGGCAAGACCGGGGTCGAACCACAGGGAGGTTAATTGTACAAATTATAAACAACAATTATAAAACAACAATAACAACAACAACAAGAATAATAATAATAATAATAATAATAATAATAATAATAA
>NW_011501799.1:10831-11447 GCF_000495115.2 Populus euphratica
AATTTAAGTTCTTAAAGTCATTAATCAATCCTTTCATTTATGTGATATGCCTGTATTTAAAATGAACATTTACCATAAATTAAAGGTATTAAGTATTATTAGATATATTATTATAAAACATGCTTTAGTTAAGGAGTTATTGATACTTCAAGTGCAAAATGATGATATAAAACAATGATAAAAATGCACTTTTAAGTACTAATCATTCAGCTGCTTTACTGGCTTGTTTGTTCCTTGTAAGGGGCGCTGGTAGTCAGTAGCCCAGTCTATTGATGTTGGGAAATCTAATCTTCTTGTTCAGCTTAATGGGAGTATGTTCCCTTATGCTTTCTACATTCTATTTTGCTCTGCATGAGGGTTGTTCATGCTTTTGTCCATAGGTTCCCTTGATGGCTTTTTTGGGAGTAGGGGCTCTATGTATAGGGGATCCTCATTTTCTGGCTGGCTTATGCTGGGGAGAATGTTCTCCAACAATAGCCTCTTGTGTTTTGCTAAGGTTTGTTCAAGGGAGCCTGTTCCCTTTGCTGGTGATTGTAAAGTTCTGCTGGTTTCCAGCTTGTACTGCAAGCTTGTCTTAATCTTTTTTTTATCTATATAATTCTTACATTTGATACAA
>NW_011501799.1:11505-15983 GCF_000495115.2 Populus euphratica
GATACTTTAACATGAATGTTACCATAATGGGTTAGAACAAATATCAGATTGTTAAATGTTTAAATGTTGTCAAACAACTGATTAGCTTCGACTAATGGCATCCGAAGGGATGACCGGGACAAACGACTAATTAGCCTCGGCTAATGGCATCTAAAGGGATGACTAAGACAAAGGAATGATTAGCCTCGGTTAATGGCATCCAAAGGGATGACCGGGACAAATGACTGATTAACCTCGGCTAATGGCATCTAAAGGGATGACCGAGACAAACAATTGAATAGTTTCAACTAAAGGCATCTGAAGTGGATGATCAAGGGGAGTGAATGGCTGACCTCAGCAAATAATACCTTAAGAGGATAATTAGGTTTAAGATTATGATTGATTGCAAGAATTTATGCATTTATATGCATTATAAGTTGTGTATACCAAGTACATGAAGAAACTATACATATCATGCATCAAACATAGAATAATGTTAATATTTTATTAATCTATCAGATCATTTAATTATCATTATTATTAAAAAGCAATTTCATTCTCTTAAATATTTTGTACTGCAGTAGGGACGTCACATTAATGAGATGCCTAGAAAGCCCGATACACGAGAACCTACTTTTACAAGGAATCATGTAGTTGCATCCTAAATCATGATGTATTTTGTATGAATCAATGTATTAAATGTATAACTTTTATTAGATCCTTTTGTTAAATTCGTGATGACTATTATTAGTATAGGAATACAAACTCATGTCTATGTATGTATATTATAATGTGAACTACTAATAATGCAAATATAATATTATGTGTTTATATAAGATTCACTTTTAAATGAAATGTTGAATGTCGTTGATGTATGTATTGCATCTTAATGATGTGAGGAAACAGGTTTGCCAATTACCGACACGATGTGTGTCAAGTAAAAAAAATTTAAGGTTGTTTGGGGCTTGAAAAGTCAGGTTGTTACAGTTTCCAAAAAGAAAAAGTGGAATTGTGTAGAATCCAGCTTGGTTTCCAAAAACAAAAAGTGGAATTGTGTAGAATCCAGCTTGAAACGAACCACCAAAACCTACCAAAAATCATTTTGATAAGTCCTGCTTTTACCTATAATATAAACTATAGTGCACTATTGTATAATTATGAAGGCTCTTCCTTATTTTTGGAAACTGATATTGGCATATTAACTTAGAGACATAGGTGTTTTATAGTTGAAGAACTAGAGAAATAATAAAAGACCAATGGTAGGAAGTTATGGAAGCTACTAAAGATATAGAGGTAAAAAACCGATAAGTGCTTGACCGCTTTTTATGATCGGCTTGTTTTAACTCGCAAGTGCACGAGTGTGCGATGTAGCAATTAACTCGGTAAGATCGAGGTCATATCCACAGAGAGCTAGATCTAGAAAATAAGCTAGGTAACAAAAAAAACTCAAGAGAAATTAAATTAACAATAACTTGGTTGAAAATAATTGATGGATTTGTTTTCAAAGATAAAAAAAAAAATGTAAATAGATTTTAAATGACAAGAAAAAGTAACTCTTGGTCCAAATCAATTTTAATGGTGATGTATTGGTGATTTCTTCAACATATATAAGATAACTCAACCTAATCTCAACGATGGTGATATTAGATCGGAAGATATTACAATGAAGATTAGAAAGATGAAGATTGATTATTGCTTAAGAATGAACAAGTACTTTCATATTAAGTAAGACATTGAATCAAGCAATCTCTATACCAAAACTAAAGTTTGTGCATAAAAATTCAAGATTATAACATTACCTAAATGATTTCTAAAATTTCTTTACAATAATAAATCATTCATGAAGAAAATAAGAAGATAAACATTAAGATTCATTCATATCCTAAAGAACTCACCTCAATCACCATTATCCTTGATTTGGATCCAAGAAAGAGTTTAGCCAACCATGATTATATATAAGAACACTTCAATAAACATGAAAGAACTTGAATCCAACTGAAAAAATAAGTTTTACAAACTAAAGAACCAAAATCTATAAAGAAGAACACAATACAATTTCAGAAAAAATTCGGACACAAATCTGACTCTAACTTTGGACAGCAATTCGACCCTCTTAGAAGCTTTTCTTGGAGAAGTCTATTAGAGACATATTTATAGGCAATTCTGTCACCTTTCCAGATCATTAAAGAACAGCTCATTTGGACACCTGAGTCAAAAGTTATGGGCAAAACACCGAAAGGTGTTCTGAAAAATCAAATCAAGACAGCTTTACAACTACTTTGGTGCACGTTTTTCTTCCTCATTTATGAGGTGTCTCCTTCTTCTTTTTGACCCAAAATAATGTTAAAATATCCCCTCCAGCTTTCCATCCATGTGCTTGCCTTCTTGGATCAATGGATTACCCAAAATAAATCAATTGTTATTTGTTGTGTGGACATGTAAGATCATGGATTGTGTTTGGGTTGATTTGAAGGTTGATTTGGGGTTGATTTAGGGCTGATTTGGGGCTGAATTTGGGCTGAATTTGAGCATCAAATAAGTATACAAATGTACTTATTATTTGGGCTAAGATTGACATTGAAACCTTGAGTGTTTAATGGTTGAAGTTTGCACACAACATAAGGCAAGTTTGGGCTTGAAATAAATCATATGATATTCTTTTCTAGAATTGGAATAGAATTGATTTTTGGGACAAATTTGGAGCACTTATTTGAACCAAGGTTTGCTTCAATCTTCAACTAAATGTCTCTTCAATTCTTTGTTCTGAATTCCGACGTTGAATTTTTTGAATTAATTCATTTAAGCTCCAAAAACCTATTGAAACATTAAAACAAACTTCATTACTAAAAAACACATCAATTATTATAAAAACAACCAAATAAAAACAATAAATACATATGTAAAACAAGAGACTTAATGACACTTTTGATGCACAATCAATAAGCAAGAAGGAGATAGAAGAATTTCTAAAGCTAATGAAGCACAATGAGTATAACATGGTAGAGCAATTGAAGAAACCCTTACCAAGATATCCCTCGTGTCTCTTATCTTAAGTTTTGAGCCCTACCACAATGCTCTGCAAAAATTTTTGAATGAGGCATATGTTCCTCAAGGCATGACCCAACAGACTATGAAGCATTTGGTTAGAAGAATCTAAGCAACCAACTATTTGTACTTCACTGAAGATGAGCTCGATGTTAGAGATCACAATAAACCTCTATGCATTATAATAAGATGCCAAGATTGCACCATCAGTAAGCTATTAATGGACAATGGCTCAGCTTTGAATGTACTCTAAAAAAATATGTTGAATGAAATGCCAATTGATCTAACCTATATATTGATAAGCACTATGACAGTCAAGGCATATGATTGGTCTCCAAAATAAGTGGTAGGGACCATTGAAATAGATTTGTTTATCAACCTGCAAGCATTCCTAGTAACTATGCCAATAATGGACATTTACTTATCATATAACATATTACTATGAAGGTATTGGATACACACTATTAGTGTTGTAACTTCTTCCTTGCACAAATGTCTGAAATATATTATTAATGGAACATTGGTGACAATTAGGGCTAAAGAAACCCTAGCAATGATAAAGAACATGGTGGTAACTTACATAGAGGCCAAAGAGAGCAAGAATAGGAATCTTCATGCCTTTGAAATTGTTAACATATATTGGGTTCCAGAAACTTCAGTGCTAAGAAAGCCAACCATTTTTTAAGCAGCAAGGATGGCAGCTAGGTATTTCTTTAAACATAAGCTTCCTTTCTAGTGCAACCCTATCACAAGAAATCCAAAAAGGATAAGCTTGATGATTAGTGCTTAAAAAGTGCATTTTTATCAAGGTTTTATATCATCATTTTACACTTGAAGTATCAATAACTCCTTAACTAAAGCATGTTTTATAATGACATATCTAATAATATAATGTAACTTTAATTTATAGTAAATGTTCATCTTAAATGCAGGCCTATCACATAAATAAAAGGATTGATTGAAGAGTTTAAGTTTTGAAATTGAAAGGACAAAGAGATGGTCATCCTTAAAAAAGAGATGCTAGTGTAATCCAAACTAGAAAACTGTTTGGTAATTAGGTCATATCTAAAGTTGTAGATCTCAGATTTAGATCTGCTTTATATGGATAGAAAGGTAAAACATAGGCCTACAACTTTCATGTGGAGGTCTAGTTTAAAAAAGGTCATTTTCAAGTCCAAATTGTACTGCAGCCCAAATCTGTACTACAGCCTAGATATTATTTAGTGTTCAACCCATATTTTGAGTTCTAGAAGTCTAAATGACCTCAATTATTTTTTTCTGGAAAGCTAAGACAATTTTCTAGAATTTCATGCATAGAAGTGGTTCCAATTCTATTGTTATCAATGATGTTTTATTTAGATAAGAGAGGATAAGGATTGTCACTAAGTTAAGAGTTGGTCACCCACTCATCAATTGGTCATCAAATCAATAGTTCCTAATTTTGGCCTATAAAA
>NW_011501799.1:16506-16982 GCF_000495115.2 Populus euphratica
GGGTTATTTATTACTTTGACACTCCTGCACTTAGGAGAAGACAACAATCTTTTAATCATGTCAAGTTTTTGGCATCGTTGCTGGAGAGGTAAGTTCTTGTACAAATTATAGTATTTATTTTATTTTCTCTTTCACTTTTCTTGTATATAACTTTATTTCTTTTCCTTTGTTTCTTCTTCTTTTGTTTTCTTCTTCCTTTTATTCTATTCCTACACATGCATAAGAGTGTGGTCACGTACATTAAATGGTAAACTTTGTAGGGTATCCTCATCATTTTCAGAAAATATGGCCAAAGAAGATAACCAATCATTGGATAATGAGAATAATGAGAATAATCATGTTAGAACACTTAGAGTTTATATGAATCCCACAAGAGCAAGTGCACCATCATGCATAGTTTCCCCCCTAATACATCTTGACACGACTGAAAGATTGATGTCTTCTCCCAAGTGCAGGAGTGTCGAATTAATAAATAA
>NW_011501799.1:18496-18563 GCF_000495115.2 Populus euphratica
CCACAACTTAGCTTTAGAAAATTGATACTTGAATTTAAGGGAATTTGAGGAGGTCTATAACACCAAA
>NW_011501799.1:18984-21544 GCF_000495115.2 Populus euphratica
ATGGAATGAAACTTTTGAAGATAAAAACCCTGATGAAGCAATTGAGTACTTAGCCTTATTAGCTGAAACTACTCAAAATTGGGACACCGCTATGAGGCACCGAGTAAAACTCAATCTCATACATCTAGTGGAGATATATATGTACAACCTTAATGAAGATCATGACCTTCAAGCTAAATTTACATCTTTAGCTAGAAAAGTCGAGGCACTAGAATTGAACAAGAGTGGTCAATTAAAATATGTTAAAAACATTGTGTGTCAAATCTGTGAAATTAATGAACACTCAACCAATGATTGTCCAACCTTGCCTTCTTTTAATGAATGTCTCCATAAACAAACCCATGGTTTCAACAGTTTCCAAAGGCCCAAACATAACCCATACTCGTAAACATACAACCTTGGTTAGAGAAATCACTCAAATTTCAATTGGAAGAGTGATCATAATAATAATGCACAAACTTCACAATCACCATTTCGATCACATCATATTTTCCAAAATTCTTATGGATATTCATCTTTTTATGCTCCACTTCTTAGAAGAAATCTTGAGGAAACATTGCATGCATTTATTAAAAAGCAAGAGACAATTAATACTCAACTTGCTCAAAGCATGATAGATTTTAAAGATACTCTTGTAAAATTGACATATGTGAAGTTTCCAAGAGAAAGGTAATTTTCCATCTCAACCACAATAAAATTTCATGGGGCAATAAAATGCAAATGTAAGTAGTTCTGGAAGCCAACACTTGAATCAAGTCAAATTAGTCATCACTCTTCGCAATGGTAAGATTACCAAAAAACCTACCTACTCTTGAACCTTATGAAAAAGATGATGAGTTAATCTCTGAGGGTAAGGAGGGGGTTGAATATAAAAATTGCAAAGAAAAGATTGATTCCCCGCTAACACTTCCATTTCCTCATGTCATGACCAAACAAAGGAAAGTCAATCACAACTCTAAAATATTTAAAACTTTCAAATAGGTAAGGATCAATATACCTTTTCTCAATGCTATTAAACAGATTCCTTCTTATGCTAATTTTTGAGATCTGTGCACCATAAAGAGAAACTGAATGCGAAAAAGAAAGCCTTTTTAGCCGAACAAGTAAGTACCATTTTTCAAAACAATAATACTTTGAAATACAAAGACCCTGGTTGTCCTATAATTTCTTACTTTATTGGAGAACATAAAATTGAAAAAGCCTTACTTGATCTAGAGCTAGTGTGAATTTACTTCCATATTCAGTTTTTCAAAGTCTTAATCTAAGTGAGTTAAAACCAACTTCTATAACTCTTTTACTTGCTGATAGATCCGTAAAAGTGCCTAGAGGAATAATTGAAGATATTTAGTACAAGTCGATAAATTCACTTCTTCGGCCATATTTTTTTTTGAAGATGTGTTAGTACAAGTCGATAAATTCATTTATCCTGTGGATTTTATTGTCTTGGACACACAACCTGTTGAAGTATGTAATTCATTTCCTGTTATTTTAGGACGTCCGTTTCTTGCAACTTCTAATGCATTGATTAATTGTAGGAATGGACTGATGAAGCTATCATTTGGAAACATGACATTGGAGATGAATATTTTCAACATTTGCAAGCAACCTGGAGATGATAGTGATTTACTGGAAGTGGGCTTTATTGAAAATTTAATTCATCATTAATTTCAAACCACTTCCAATGAAATTAAGATTGATGAATCTGATGATTTGCAAATGGTTTATTTTCAGGAAGAATCAAAGGCAAGTAATTGGAGACCACAAATTAAGGAATTGCCACCACAATTAATTAATTCCATACCTTCAAGTGTTCAACCACTTAAACCTGATTTGAAGTCGTTACCATTCAATCTCAAATAATCATTTTTGGGAGAAAATGAAACTTTTTCGATAATAATCTCTTCCAAACTTAATGCACATAAAAAAGGTAAGTTATAACAAACTCTAAAAATGCATAAAAATGCATTAGGATGGACCATATATGACATAAAAGCAATTAGTCCTTTGATTTGCACACACAGAATTTATTTGAAGGAAAATGCTAAACCCTCTAGGGAAATACAACAAAGGCTCAATCCTAATATGAAAGAAGTAATGAAAAATAAAGTCATTAAGCTTCTAGATATTAGAATCATTTATCCTATTTCTGATAACAAATGGGTAAGTTCTACCCAAGTTGTACCCAAGAAGTCTAGAGTCACTGTGATAATAAATGAGAAAAATGAGTTAATGCCTACTAGGACTGTTACTGGTTGGCGCATATGCTTTGACTATAGGAAACTTAATTCAATGACTAGAAAAGATTATTTTCCCTTACCTTTCATAGATCAAATCCTAGAAAGAGTTGTAGGTCATGAATTTTATTCTTTCTTAGATGGCTATTCAGCTTACAACCAAATTGAAATTGCATAGGAAGATTAAGAGAAAACTAATTTCACATGTCCATTTGATACTTTTGCATATCAAAGGATGCCTTCTAGATTATGTAATGCAGTAGCATGTTTCAAAGATCTATGCTTAGTATATTTAGTGATATGGTTGAACATTTTCTTGAGATTTT
>NW_011501799.1:21789-23549 GCF_000495115.2 Populus euphratica
AGATGTTAGATCATTCTTAGGATATGCTGGTTTTTATAGAAGGTTCATCAAAGAATTTAGCGTAATATCTACACCCTAACCTTTTAACGAAGGATAATATTTTTAAATGAACTAAATATTATGAAGAAGCCTTTGTTAAACTTAAAAACCTGCTTACGCAGTAGTATTTGCATGTGAAAAATTCAGATCTTATCTTGTTGGCTCACCTGTTGTTGTTTTTAGTGATCATGCAGCATTGAAATATCTTCTTTCTAAGAAAGATTCCAAGGCTAGATTGGTGCGGTGGATTTTATTACTTCAAGAATTTGATATCACAATCAAAGATAAGAAAGGCAGCGAAAATGTTGTCGCAGATCACTTGTCAAGATTGACAACAGATTCGAAAACTGACATCACACCAATCGATGACTACTTTCCTGATGAATCTTTACTTTCTGTCTCTACAATGCCTTGGTTTGCTAATATTGTCAATTTTCTTGTTTCAGGACAATTGCCAGCTCATTGGAATACCCAAGATAAAAGAAAGTTTTTGAACGAAGTGAAGAACTTTTATTGGGATGATCCTTATTTATTCAAATATTGTCCTGATCAAATATTTCGAAGATGCATTCCTGACAATGAGGTAAGTAGTGTCATTAAATTTTGTCATTCTGAGGCATGTGGGGGCCATTTCTCATCAAGAAAGACAACTGCAAAAATCTTACAAAGTGGATTTTACTGGCCCACCATGTTCAAAGACTCACATGCATTCTGCAAGTCTTGTGAAAATTGTCAAAAGTTGGGATCTATTTCAAAACGTCACATGATGCCTTTAAACCCTATTATTGTCATTGAGATCTTTGACTGTTGGGGTATAGATTTCATGGGCCCATTCCCTCCATCATTTGGTTTCTTATACATATTAGTCGTAGTAGATTATGTTTCAAAATGGATAGAGGCAATTCCAAGTCGAAACAATGATCACAAAACAGTGATAAAGTTTTTGAAAGAAAATATTTTGAGTCGATTTGGAGTCCCTCGAGCCATAATAAGTGATGGTGGAACACATTTCTGCAACAAGTCATTTGAGTCTTTAATAAAGAAATATAGAATCACACACAAAGTTGTCACCCCTTATCACCCTTAGACAAGTGGACAAATAGAGCTTGCTAATAGGAAGATCAAATAAATTTTAGAGAAAATAGAAAACCCTAATAGGAAAGACTGGTCTTTAAGACTTAATAACACACTTTAGGCTTATCGAACTGCATATAAAACATCATTAGGTATGTCACCTTATAAACTAGTCTATGGAAAACCTTGTAACTTGCTTTTGGAACTTGAACATAAAGTTTGTTGGGCTATTAAAGCTTTCAATTCAAATCTGGATGATGCTAGTCAACTGCGAAAATTACAAATAAATGAGCTTGAGGAAATAAGAAATGATGCATATGAAAATTCAAGAATTCATAAAGCAAGAATCAAAGAGTTTCCTAACAAGTAAATACTGAGAAAAACATTTACTGTTGGTCATAAAGTCTTGCTTTATAATTCTCGACTACATTTATTTCCTGGAAAACTAAGATCAAGAGGGAGCGGTCCTTTTATTGTGAAATATGTGTGTCCATATGGAGCCTCTGATATCAAGAATCTAAAGAATGACTATGTTTTCAAGGTAAATAGACATCATTTGAAAGTTTACTTTGACAATTTTTCAGTTGAAATGACTCTATTGAATTAGGTGATCCTGTATATAAAGATTGATTTTATTTTATTTTATT
>NW_011501799.1:23719-24180 GCF_000495115.2 Populus euphratica
AGATTGAGGTTGTTAATGAATCATGGAATTCCTAAAGATATTCACTGGTTGATTGAAGCAAAGGTCCTATTATTAGGTGAGTCCTCTAATTCTTTCATTTCAGACATGCTTGGAACAGGTAAAAGCACTTTTGCAAAGAAACGTCGTGCAAAACAACTGAAAGTCCGTCATCGATGCTCCATATAGACTTGTAATGCACAATGTCGTTAGACATGCATTATGCAATTCATTAAGGAGTCTTTAAATAATCTTCTATTAACTCTTGAGACACATCCTAGTGGAGATATGCATTATGCAATTCATGATTTATAGCCCTCTTTTCCTAAAGAACATGATCGACTTAGTCTTGGGAATTTGACTAAAAAAGACCTTGTTTGCCAGTTTAAGAAAACTAGATAAGACCCGACCCATAGAAGGCGTTTAAGCTTTCTTGGATGTAAAACTAAGAGAAGATGTGAGCC
>NW_011501799.1:24291-24820 GCF_000495115.2 Populus euphratica
GTATGATTACCTTTTTAATTTCTTATCTATAAAATCCTCTCTTCCTTCCTTTCATTTCTACTCAACCCATACATTCAAAAAATATAGAAATGTTGAGTCTTGTCGGCTATATTGCTGGTCGCTCCCCAGGGTTTAAAGCTTTGTAGAATCTCATTATTAACTCCTGGCACTGTGAAGCATCTTTAACCATCCATGCTTCTGGCTGGCTGATCTTTTAATTTGCTAATGAAGTTGATAAATTGAATGTTCTATCTGGTGGCCCTTATCTTGTCTATGGCAAGCCTTTAATTCTTAGGGCAATGCCAGAATATTCTGACTTCTCTTTTTCTAATATGCATACTGTTCCACTATGGATTAAATTCCCTAACCTTCCTCTCAAGTGCTGGTGACACGACTAAAAGATTAATGTCTTCTCCCAAGTGCAGGAGTGTCGAAGTAATAAATAACCCGGCAAGACCGGGGTCGAACCACAGGGAGGTTAATTGTACAAATTATAAACAACAATTATAAAACAACAATAACAACAACA
>NW_011501799.1:25473-32334 GCF_000495115.2 Populus euphratica
ATCGTCTTTGTTGTTGCAACAATTTGGACTCGAAAATGACCTTTTTAGATCTTGGGCTCCATATGAAAGTTATAGGCCTATGTCTTACCTTTCCATCCATATAAAGTAGACCTAAATCTGAGATCTATAGCTCCAGATATGACCCAATTACCGAACAGTGTTCCAGTTTGGATTGCACCGACATCTCTTTTCTAAGTTTAGTCATCTCTTTGTCCTTTCAATTTCAGTTCTTAAATTTATCAATCAATCCTTTCATTTATGTGATAGGCCTGCATTTAAAATGAACATTCACCACAAATTAAAGGTATCTTATATTATTAGATATATTATTATAAAACATGTTTTAGTTAAGGAGTTATTGATATTTCAAGTGCAAAATGATGATATAAAACCTTGATAAAAATGCACTTTTAAGTACTAATCAGCTGATCTCTCAAATGTCTATAAAAAATTGCCAATGTTCTTGTTAAACCTATTCAAAGTGACATGCTCACTTCTTCCATGTCCAAACTATCATATGTCAGGGTGTTGATAGAAGTCAATTTGCTGTCTGATTTACCTTACTCCATTGAGGTTACTCTACCTAATGGCAGTATTCTCCATCAACAAGTTGTTTATGAGACCCTCCTACGCTTTTGCAAGCACTGTCGGACCTTTGGGCACATCGCTTCCACTTGTACCAAGTCTCAGCCTCCTACAGCCTCACCCACCCAGCGGGCTCATGACCCTGTTGTTCCAGTCTCTACTGGCAGGGCTAGTTCAATCGTTTGGGGCCTCAGGGTGATGCTGCTGTTGTCGACAGCCCCCAAGCCAACTTCCCTGCTCCATGTATACCCGATTCTATGCCAGTTGACACTGATCTTGCTCCTGCAAAAGGGGTTGTTGAGCCTACCTCTGGTGACTGGGAAGTTGTTCAGAACAAAAAAGCTAAGCGTAAATCTCCTCTCTCCAGGCCTCCTTCTGGACCCCCGTCCCGCTTGGGCCAAAAGAATCCTCAACCAGTTCATAACGCACGCCAGCCTTCTTTACCTCCCCCTGCTGCCCAAGCTTCAGCTCCTTCGGGTTTAACAAGTAAGGGGGCCGACAAAGGAAAATTTGTGGTTTCGGGTGTATCAGGTCATTGCTCATTTAGCTCAATTGGTTTGCCCACAAGGAGAAGGGCTCAGCATCACATGGGTGGCGAGGGGTTACTTCCCACCCCCTCCTCTTTATGTTAATTCGCAGCTGGAATATCAGAGGGTTAAACAACCCTCTAAAACAACATGAGGTTATCAACCTCATGTGGAAGAATAAATTAGATGTTTGTGGTCTTTTGGAGACCAAATTGGTTTTGTCCAAAGTGTTATTGATGCAGAAATTCCGACTGGCTAAATGGAAGATGTTGACCAATGCAGCTGCGGCTCCAACAGCTCGAATTGTTGTTTTGTGGAACCCTACCACTGTCCAAGTTGATCTGATTGGCTATTCAGCTCAAGGCCTTCATGTGTTCATCTCTAGCTTAGTTTCTCAGTTTAGATTTTATGCTACTTTTGTTTATGGATTCAATACTGTTCTTGCTCGGCGTTCTCTTTGGGCTGAGTTGAGAAACTGGAGTCCTAATTCCCCATGGCTCATTTTAGGTGACTTCAATTCTCTTCTATCTCAAACAGATAAGCATCAAGGGGAAGCTGTGTCTACTTATGAGACTGCAGATTTCCGGCAATGTTGTTCTGACCTTGGGTTACTAGACTTAAATTATTCTGGTTGTCATTACACATGGTCCAATGGCAAGGTTTGGAGCAAACTTGATCGAGTTCTTGTTAATTCGCTTTGGCCGCTCGCTCCTTCTTCTGCCCATGTTCACTTTGATAATCCTGGAGCATTCTCTGATCATTCCCCCACTACAGTCTCTTTCCAATCTAGACAGTTGCTGGGTAGAAAGTGCTTCAAATTTTTTAATATGTGGACCAGTCATGCTAACTTCTTAAATCTGGTTGCAGATAAATGGCACTTTGAGGCTCACGGGTCCCCTATGTTCATTCTCTGTAAGCGCCTTAAAAATCTGAAAGGTCCTTTGCGAGAACTCAATAAACTCCATTACAGCCACATTTTTGAGAGGGTTGCTCGTGCTGAGGCTGCCCTTGATGCTCATCAATCTGTCCTCTCCACTGATAAGGATAATGCTCACCTTCTTGCAGGGGATAAGCTTCTCCGGTAGGAGCTTCTACATCTTAAAGAAGCTTAAAGACAGTTCTTTTCTCAGAAACTCAAATGCCATTTTTTCAAGGAGTGTGACAAAGGTACCTCTTTCTTTCATGCTCTTATGAGTAAGAAGCATTGGCAGAATCAGATGGCACGCTTACTACTTCTGTTGATGAAGTGGGGGCCGTCTTCGTTGATTATTACAGCCGGCTACTTGGCACTCCTACAGACACCCTCCCCCTCGATGTTTCTATCATTCAGCATGGCCCTCGTCTGGATGCTTCTTCTCATGCCTCTCTTCTTGCTCTAGTCTCTGACTTGGACATCAAGAATGTATTATTTGCCATTGATGATGCTAAAGCTCCTGGTCTTGATGGATACTCATCTTGTTTTTTCAAAAAGTCTTGGAATGTTATAGGAGGGGACTTCTGTCTTGCAGTTAGGGACTTTTTTGAGTCCGGTGCCATGCTTAAACAAATCAATCACTCCATCATTGCTTTAATCCCTAAATCGGCCAATACTTCATCTGCTTCCGATTTTCGGCCGATTTCCTGCTGTAATGTTATATATAAGGTGATTGCCAAGATTCTTGCACAGAGGCTCTCTAATGCTCTCGCCACTATTATCAGTCCTATGCAGAATGCCTTTCTAGGAGGTCGAATGATGGCAGACAATATTCACTTACTTCAGGAACTCCTTCGCAATTACGAAAGGAAAAGATCCTCTCCTCGTTGCTTGTTGAAGATTGATTTTAAAAAAGCCTTTGATTCGGTCCAATGGCCCTTTCTCCGCCAGCTCCTATTGTTGCTTGGGTTCCCTAGCCGCTTTGTCCACTTAATTATGCAGTGTGTTGAAACTGCTTCATATTTTATTGCAGTCAATGGCAGTATTTTCGGGTTTTCCCCTGGGAAGAATGGTGTTCGCCAAGGTGATCCTCTATCACCCTACCTTTTTCTTGCTTGCATGGAATATCTCTCTAGAATGCTTCATTCGGCATCACTGTCTCCTGGTTTCCGTTTCCACCCCAAGTGTAAGTCTCTTAGTATCTGTCATCTTGCGTTCGCTGATGACGTGATCCTTCTTTCAAGAGGTGATAGGCATTCTGTCTCTTCCTTGTATCAGCATTTAACCACCTTTGGCCAGACTTCAGGTCTTGTTATCAACGCCAACAAATCCTCCATTTTCTTTGGCGAGGTGGCAAACAGCGTTAAGCAGCTTATTCTTTTGGACATTGGCTTTGCTGAAGGTTCCTTTCCCTTTCGTTATCTTGGCGTTCCTCTAAGCCCTCATCGGCTTCTAGCAAGTCAATTCTCCCCTCTTCTTCACAAGTTAGAATTGACTATTAATGGCTGGCTGGGGAAGCATCTTAGCTATGCTGGGCGTATGGAGCTGCTAAAGTCTGTCCTTTTTGGTATGGTGCACTCTTGGCTGAATATATTCCCTGTCCCTCTCTCTGTTATTAGGCAAATCATCTGTCTCTACCGAAATTTCTTGTGGACTGGTAATGTCTCTTGGAGCAAATCTGCTTTGGTTGCTTGGCGCACAGTCTGTCGTCCTAAAGCCGAAGGCGGTCTGGGTCTATTTGACATAAAGGCTCGCAATAACAGCTGTCTTGCTAAACAGCTATGGAACATTCATCTTAAAGCTGATTCTATTTGGATACAATGGATACACCATTACTATTTACGGTCCCACACCATTTGGGATGCAGCAGCTTCCCCAAGTTCCTCTCCTTTATGGAAATCCATCATCAACATGCGAGATCAACTAGTTGGTCTGGCTGGTGGTCACGCTCAGACTCTCTCTCTAGAGCAGCTCTACTGGTCCATTCACAGCCCACGCCTATGAGTTCTTGAGGTTTCGGGGTTCTCCAGTCCGTTGGGAAAAGGTTGTCTGGGAGCCTTGGTCTATGCCAAGATTTATTTTCATCCTGTGGTTAGCTGTTTTGGGTCGACTTCGCACACGAGATCGGCTCCATTTCATCCAAACGGATTCATCTTGTGTTTTCTGCCAGGTGGATGAAGAGTCTCATAGCCACCTCTTTTTCAGTTGTCACTGGACCGCTTCTCTCTAGGGATTGATTAAACAATGGCTGCACATATCACGGAGCATGGCTTCCATAAGTAGTGCCATTCGAGGTCTATATAGGGGAGGCAAGAATGCTGAGGGCAGAATGAGGCGTGTTTCTCTTTGTATTCTAGTCTATATTATCTAGGAGGAGAGGAATAAAAGAATTTTTGAGGGGATATGCTCTACCATTGCCTCTCTCTTTTGCAGATTTCAGATCCTATTCTATACTGTTCTTCATTTTCATGAGCGGGATCATTCATTTATCCATGTTGGTTGAAGGTTTTCTCTTTGTTCCTTGGTCTTGCCTCTCTGTTCATTTGGTGAATTGGATGGGTGCTTTGCTTTATCTTCGTCGTCCCCTGTCTGCCTGCTTTGCATGGTTTTGCATGCTATCTGTTTCGTCGAGGAGTGCTTTTTGCTGTTCGCCCGTGGTGTGCTCTCCTTATTTGTTGCTTTTGGTTACTTTCTACGTGGGGGATCCTCTAGGTGGTTTGGCATTTATCTCATTTATTGCTGCAGGCTCTATATTGTTTCCCCGGCTGTCTAGTGGGGTTTTGTGCTCTCCTCATTGGCTGATTCCATCTTCTTTCCACGTAGGGTGTCCTTTTGGTGCTTCATTCTTCTTAATGGCTCCTCTTGTCTGCATTGTCCTTGCGTCTTTCTGCATGGCTTCCCCTCGTGCTTTTGGCTTCAGCATGTGCCTCATTCGTTGTGTGCTTCTGGACTTCGGGTTTTCAATCTCGTAGCTGTCGCTGATTCTGCTCCATCAGCATTCTTTTTTCTTGTTTTCTGTTCAGTTTGTACTTGTTCACTATTCTTTGTTCTTGGTTTATGTTATGTTGGGCTTCTATTAAAGGCCCTTCTTAATAGTTGTTTTCGTTTATCAACTCGCTTTTCTGCCCTAAAAGGAACCTGTTCCTTTTTCTGATCATTTTAGCTTGTTGTACTTGCTAGTTTACTAGTTATGTATATTTTTTTATCTTTTATACACTTACATTTTGATAAAAAAAAAATTGAGTGATTTCTCTAACTATGGTTCTATGTTTGCAAGTATGGGTTATGCTTAGGCCATTGAAAACTATTTAAAGCATGAGCTTATTTATGGAGAAATTCCTTAAAAGAAGGCAATGTTGAACAGTCATTGGTTTCAGCTAACAAGTCTAAGTACTTTATTGCTTCATTAGGGTCTTTATCTTCAACAGTTCCATTACATATCAATTCCACCATTTGCTTGTCTTTAGGTGTTAACCCTTCATAAAAATATGAAACTAATTTTTATATTTCAAAACCATGATAAGGGCAAGTATTAAGCAAATCTCGGTATCTATCCCAACATTGGTAAAATATTTCTCATAATTTTTGAGTGAAAGTGATGATTTATCTTTTGAAAGAGTTTGTTCTGTGAGAAGGGAAAAACTTCTTTAAAAACTATTGTTACATTTCATCCCAAGCACGAATGGATCTAGGTCTTAAATTTTATAGCCATGTTTTAGCTTTATCTTTTAATGAAAAAGGAAAAAAACTTAATCTAATGGTGTTCATGCCACAATTTGAGTCATTATAGGTATTACAGACGTCCTCAAATTCCCTTAAATGCAAGTATGGATTTTCTAAATCTAAATCATGGAGAGAAGGTAAAAGTTGAATAATGCTTGACTTAAAATTAAAATGAGATGCATTAGGGGGGAAAAATTTGTATGAGGGTATACTTGTTCTTATGGGATTCATTTGGTCTCTAAGTGTCCTAGCATGGTTATTCTCATTATTCTCATTATGAAGCAACTGATTATTTTTTAGGCCATATTTTCTTAAAATGATGAGGATACCCTATAAAGTCTACAACTTAATATATGTGACTACACTTCCATACATGTGTAGGAATATAATAAAAGGAAGAAGAAAACAAAACAAAAGGAAACAAAACAATGCACTTTTAAGTACTAATCAGCTTCCCCTCGTGCTTATCGGCTTGTCTGCTTTTGGCTTCAGCGTGTGCCTCGTTCGCTGTTTGCTTGTGGACTTCGGGTTTTTAATCTTGTAGCTGCCGCTATTTCTACTCCATCGGAGTTCTTTTTTCTTGTTTTCTATTCAGTTTGTACTTATTCATTGTTCTTTGTTCTTGGTTTCTGTTATGTTGGGCTTCTGTTAAAGGCCCTTCTTAATAGTTGCTTTCGTTTATCAGCTCGTTTTTCTGTCCTAAAAGGAGCCTGTTCCTTTTTCTGATCATTTCAGCTTGTTGTACTTGCTGGTTCGCCAGCTATGTATATTTTTTTATCTTTTATACACTTACATTTTGATGAAAAAAAATTTAAAAATGTGTAGAAATGACAAATTTCTAAGGTCATCACATAAAAAATGTTTGTATTTTTAGTGGATCTAGTCTTGAAAAAGAGGAGTTTTTAGAATCAGCAAATCATCTTGGGCAGGTGCTAGCTGAGAGAAAGATTCATTTAGTGTATAGGGGAGGAAGTCTTGGGTTAACGGAAGGTGTGTCAATAACTATATTTTTAGGAGGTAGTCAAGTTTTGGGGGTCGTTTCCAAAACTTTAGCACAAGGGGCAATCAATGGAAAAACAATTGGAAAGGAACTACATGTCTCCACAATGTTTG
>NW_011501788.1:0-3795 GCF_000495115.2 Populus euphratica
GTGGAGGATGGTGTTGATGTTGCTGCTGCCGGTGCTGGGGAAGGAAGAAAATGAAAATGGTGGTGATGATGGGCTGCTGTCGCTGTGGAGAAAAGGGGAGAAGAAATCAGAGGAGAGGGAGAAGAATGGTAGAAAGGATGGTTGTCAAGCTAGCAATGGCAGTGGTGGTGGCTGAAGGCCATGGTGGAGAGAGAAAGAAAGAAGAAAAATTACAGAAATCGAGAGAAAAACTAGTTTTTTAGCTACCTTTGGACTCGATTTTCTCCTTCCTTAGGCCATGAAATCCACCTATATTTATAGGCAGTAGAAGAGGGAAATCTTGTCTACATTGAGAAAAAATTTCAGCCCTTGATTCAATTGGGAAGGATCCCAACCATTGGTTCAAAGTAGGTATCATGAGTTGCAAAATCTGCAAACAAAAGCTGACTGAGTTGGCCTATATAGGCTGTCACCGGAGATGATGTGTTGTTATTTAGCCTAAATTAATCACATGGGGTTATAGATAAAGTGCAGAGATCATTTTCATATAAGATTTGTCAAATTTGGAGGATGTTAGTTACATTAAATGCTACTGCAAAGTTGATAATTGGATTAGCCTTTTTAGAGGAAAAAAATGAAGATAATGAATAGTGTCGATTTCTTTTTTTGTCAAATTTTATTTCATTCGATTTCTTTTTTTGTCAAATTTTATTTCATTTGTTCCTCTTTCAATTGCTTTAGACCTTGAATTTGTATTTTTCTCCATTTTTAGGCATAATGAGATACAATTAGGCCTTGAATTTCCTAAAAAAAAATTACAGTTTGATTTTTTTGTATTTTTGTGGCCCTCCTTGATCTGTTTTTTTTCCACATTGTCAACCTTTATTTTTATTTTAAAAAAATTGACTTTTAGGGAATAACCTAGAATAGGGTTATGACAACCACAACAAAATCTCAAGAGGTAATACAATGCAAATGTAAGTAGTTCTAGAAGCCAACATATGGATCAAGTCAGATTAGTCACTACTCTTCGCAGTGGTAAGGTTATTGAAAAATCCACTCTTGAACCTTGTGCGAAAGATGATGAGTCAATCTTTGAGGGTAAGGAAAAGGTTGAATCTGAAAATTGCAAAGAAAAGATTGATTTCCCATCAGCATTTCCATTTCCTCTTGCCTTGACCAAACAAGAAAAAGTCAATCACAACTCTGAAATCTTTAAAAGTTTCCAACAGGTAAGGATCAATATATCTTTGCTGGATGCTATTAAACAGGTTCCTTCTTACACTAAATTTTTTAAAGATCTTTGCACTGTGACGAGAAAACTGAATGTGAAAAAGAAAGCCTTTTTAGCCGAACATAATTTAGCAAGTAAATGTTATTCTTCAAAACAATAACGTTTTAAAATATAAAAAACCTATTTGTCTTATAATTTATTGCTTTATTGAAGAACATAAAATTGAAAGAGCCTTACTTGATCTTGGAGCTAGTGTGAATTTACTTCCACATTCAGTTTTTCAAAGTCTCAATATAGTAAGTTAAAACCAACTTCTGTAACTCTCTTACTTGCTGATAGATCTGTAAAAGTGCTTAGAGAAATAATTAAAGATGTGTTAGTACAGGTCGATAAATTCATTTATCCTATGGATTTTATTGTCTTGGACATATAACCTGTTGAAGCATGTAATTATAAGAATGGGCTAATAAAGCTATCATTTGGAAACATGACATTGGAGATGAATATTTTCAACGTTTGCAAGCAACTTGGATATGATAATGATTTACAAAAAGTGTATCATATTGAAGAATTAGTTTATGATCAACTTGAATCTACTTTAAGTAAAAATGAATTGGATGAAACTGAAGATTTGCAAATGGTTTATTCTGAGGAAGAAATCACGAATGAAACAAGCACCGAAAATGTTGATGCAAATCTTTTGTCAACAGTGACAAAAGATTCGACATCTGACATCACACCAATCGATGATTACTTTCCTAACAAATCCTTACTTTCTCTTAGTTCAATGCCTTGGTATGATAAAAATATTAATTTTCTTGCTTTAGGAGATTTGCTAGCTGATTGGAGTACCCAAGACAAAGAAAAGTTTTTGAACGAAGTGAAGAGCTTTTATTGTGATGACCCTAACTTATTCAAATATTGTCCTGATCAAATATGATCAAATATTTCAAATATTCATTCCCGGTAATGAGGTAAGTACTGTTATTCAAGTTTATCATTCTGAAGCATGTGGGAGTTATTTCTTATAAAAAAAGACAACTGCAAATATCTTTAAAAATGGATTTTATTGGCCCACCATGTTCAAGGACTTATATGCATTTTGCAAAGATTATGAAAATTGTCAAAAGTCAGGATTTGTTTCAAAACATAAGGAATCTTTAGAAAATCTTTTATTGACTTTTGAGACATATCTTGGTGGAGATATGTATTGAGCATTTCATGATTTATAGCCCTATTTTCATAAAGAACATGATCGACTTAATCTTGGGAATCTGACTAAAAAAGACCCTGTTTGCCAGTTTTTAAGAAAACTGGATGGGAAGCCTATCCCTGACCTATAAAGGGCGTTTAAGCTGTTCTTGGACGTAAAACCGAGGGAAGATGTGAGCCACAATCACAACTACCTATACATACACATGCTTTTTCAAAAATAAATAAATAGAGAGAGAGACAGAGAAAGAATGTGTGAGGCTCCAGCTGGCCTACACATAGGTGCTATGATTGCATTTTCAAGTTCTCATATATAAAATCTTCTTTTCCTTCCCTTCATTTCTACTCAACCCATACATTTAACAGATATAGAATAGTGTAGAAATGGCAGGTTCCTCAAGTCATCACATAAGAAACATTTGTGTTTTTAGTGGATCCAGTCCTAGGAAAGAAAAGAAGTTTTTAAAATCAGCAAATCATCTTGAGCAGGTACTAGCTGAGAGAAAGATTCATTTAGTGTATAAGAGTGATAGCCTTGGGTTAATGGGGGGTGTCAATAGCTGTATTTTTAGGAGTTAGTCAAGTTTTAGGGGTCGTCCCCAAAGCTTTAGCATAAGGGGACATTATTGGAAAAACAATTGGAGAGGAACTACAAGTCTCCACAATGTTTGCTCGAATGAATGCAATGTTTAACCATGTTAATGCCTTCATTGCTTTACCATGTGGTATGGGCACATTAGAAGAGATCTTTTATATTTTCTCTAGGGCCCAACTGCATATTCACCATAAACTCATAGGTCTGTTAAATGTTAACGGTTATTATGATAAGTTGTTGTCGTTTCTTGATCATGCTGTGGAAAAGAAATTTCTAACATCTTCAGCACGACAAATCATAATCTCTGCTCCTACTAATGAATAATTGATTGACCAACTACAATCTTTCATTCTTGTAACTGATCCTTCCATGAATCGCATAAATTGGTCATCTAAGAAAAGTCGTAAAAAGCTTAGATAGGATTTGAGCCTTCATTTATGAATCTTTGTGTCTTTTGGTTTTATTATTGTGTTTTGTTATTTTTTATATTTGTTTAAGTGTGTTTCAACTTTATCAGTATTTATTGTTTCAAGTAATATCTTTCTACCTTAGGACATTGAGGATAATGTCTCGTTTTGGTTGGGGGAAGAGGGTAGTAGTTGACAAAAAAAATTAACCAACTATGTTATCTATTTTATAAAGCATCTGTAAAATTGTTGTTACTAGAATGATAGAGTAAAGGAGCTCTTTTGTTAAAGTGACTATTGAGACGTATTTTAGTAAATATTCTTAACAAGGTCTATCATAATACTTCTTGAAATATTCATGTTTACAA
>NW_011501788.1:4829-4957 GCF_000495115.2 Populus euphratica
TACTTCAAGTGCAAAATGATGATATAAAACCATGATAAAAATGCAGTTTTAAGTACTAATCAACTAGTAATAAATTGGAAAGATAAGAAACCCTATGTCATTTACTATGCAAGTAAAACTTTAAATAA
>NW_011501788.1:5657-32790 GCF_000495115.2 Populus euphratica
TATAACACTTGGTACAACAAATGCATGACACTTTTATAGCCCATACTGTATGGTATAACCGACACCTGAGCTATGAAATGAACTTGATTTGTTGTTAACATAAGTATTAACATTAATCGAATAAGATAACTAATATAATCATGTTAATAATTGGTAATCTGATTGGAACCTCCTTTGTGTATGGTTTCCATTTGAGTAATAAGAGTTTATATTGTACTTGTGTGACATACCATTAGTGGATCCTCTAACCTTGACATTTATTGTTATCATTGTTTAATCTTTACATTGATCTTTCATCTCAAAGTTCTCATTAACTTCTTTATTATTATTATTATTATTATTAGTATTGTTGTTGTTGTTGCTGCTGCTATTAGTATTATTATTGTTATTACTATTATTACTTATATTATTACTATTTCTATTATTAGTAGTAGTATTACTATGATTATTGTTGTTGTTAATTTATACAATTAACCTCCCTATAGTTTGATTTCAGTCTTGCCGGATTATTTATTACTTCGACACTCCTATACTTGGTAAAAGACATCAATTTTTTGGTCGTGTCAGGAATCTACAAGTATCTTGTATGGCATAATTACAATTAAGTAGTACCTATCCATGGTGAGCAATGATTAGGGAGAGGAGATTAAGAGATGTACTAACTTGGGGTGAATTCAAGTTTGAATTAAAATATCGTATTACTTCTACAAGCATCATAGAGATAAAGAAAAGAGTTCCTAACACTAAAATAAGGTAACATGTCAGTGTTAAACTATGAGAGGTGGTTTCAAAAACTCTTTACTTTTGCTATTACTATGGTGTCAACTAAGCAGCATCAGATTGATATGTTAATAGATGGATTCTGACATTGACTTAAAAAGGGACTAATTGCTTTACAACCTAAAAACTATAAGGAAGTTAGTTGAGGCAACTCAATCTTCGAATGCTAAATTACAAGAGGAAAATTAAGGTGATTGTGATGGGAAACAAATAAAATTTGACAAAAAGGAAGGACATGATATTTTCTACAGGTAAACCATTTCTATCTAAGAAAGGAAAGAGGGGATTATCTTTTGGGTAGTTCAACAAAAAAAGGGGGAAATTTGCTATGAGTGGGTTCCCAAGAAAATCAGTGTAATCTGAAGGTAGAGGATTTTTTAAGGAACCTACATGCTTAAAGATTAATTCGGTTGAGGGTTCTCTAAGACAAAGAGTGTCATCATTTCCTTTATAAAGTAAGTGCAACTAAAAGCATCCTGAGATTGTTCAGTATCAAAGGGTAGGTGTTATATCTACAAATAAGAGAGGCATAAATGGAAGGACTATAAATATCTGAGGATAGATTGTTTCTATTGTTGAGGGACAAGGCATTTTAAGAGAGAATGCCCTTTGAGGATGATGGTTCAGGGATCTTAGTTTTCAGGACAAAGTCATCAACAATCAACAATTATAAATAGGCCTAGGGGACTTACTTAGTTTGGGGGCAGTGCTACACGAGGATGACTAGAGGGCAACAAAAAAGGACTCACGAGAGGGTTTATCATCTGACATAGGATGATGTTAGAATTGCAACTAAGGTGATGGTATATATGATATAATTAAACTCTTACTCAGTTTATGTTTTGTTTGATCCGGGTGCTACTCATTCTTTTCTAGCATCTAGAATTTTGAATAAATTAAAATTAAATAAAAGTATATTAGAAAGAGAAATAGTAGTTAGCACATCTTTAGAAAAGTTTGTAGACATTAAAGATGTATATAATGAGTATGTAGTGTAAATTAGGGGAAAATTAGGATAGACTTAATTTCATTAGAGATATTTGATTTAGATATTATACAGAATGAATTGGTTGAGTACATATAAGACACAAATGAATTATTTTATGAAATTTTTAAGAGATGATGATAATGACGTGACATTGAGGGAAGAAAGGAGATTGATGCCAAATATGTGATATCAACTGTTGTGTTATACATGATGTCGGATGGCAGGTATGGCTATTGAATTTTGGAAATATTGGGAAATAATCATACAAATATTATTATTAGGGTTTAAGATCACCACCTAGCATTATAAGTCACTAGAAAACCTAATAGTCTATGAAAATCTAGGTAGTGAGACTAGTTGTGCATAGAGAAGATACATTACTTCTAAAACACCTTACTTATAGTAAGATGTAGTGTTTTTAAACCTAGTCTGATGGTTAACCCAGTGCAAGGCCCAGGTCACAAGTTTTGATTGGGTCAACTCTAATTTTTTTTATAAATCAAGACAATGTCATTTTGTTAAAAAAAAAATAGTCAACTAGTTGTAACCAGGTTTTTGGCCTGGTCAACCCGTTGGGTCAATCTTGTGCATTCATCAATAAAAGTCACAAAATAACGAGCGTTACAAAGTGCAGGTACCTTTGTAGGACCCCAAACATCAATGTGAATGACCTCAAATGGTTCTGAACTTTTATTCAAACTTGGTGAATAAGAGATACGATGACTTTTAGCTAGTCTACAAGTATCACAATGAAAATCCAATTCATTAAGACTAGAAAAGAGTACTGGTTGCAGTTTCTTTAGATAACCAAAAGAATAGTAGTAGTAGTAGTAGTAGTAGTAGTACCAAATGTCAGGTTAGAGGATCCACTAATGGTATGTCAAACAAGTCAAGCATTCATGATTATAACTTAATTTAACAACAAATCAAATTCCTTTCATAGCTCAGGTGTCGGTTATACCATACAGTATGATCTTGATAAGTGCCAAGCATTTGTTGTACCAAGTGTTATACAACATAAATCAAGATTAATCATTTAACAAACAAAGTATTAAAGAGTGAACAAGATAACAAATACAAAACATGTTACTATCAAACATTAAAGTCCATATTAAGTTTACACTATACTTATTCTTACACCATTAGTGTAACCTTTTCACCTTGACATAACTAACTTAGCTAGACATAATGAAAGAAAGCAAAATAGATAAACAAAATAAGAACATAAAAGTTAACTAAGTAAAGGAAAGGAAATGAAAGGCATAAACTTAATATTAATGAAAACAAAGCATAAAAAATACAAAGAGAGAAAGGAAGAGCATGATCTTGATCTGAACACCAAGATGCCTAAATGCATGGCAAATGCCTCCTTTTATAGGCCAAAATTGGGAACTATTGATTTGATGACTAATTGATAAGTGGGTGGCCAACTTTTGACTTGGTGACAATCTTTATCTTCTCTTGTCTGCCCAAAACGTCATTGATAACGTCAAAACTGGAGCCAGTTGCAAACATGAAAGTTGTAGGCAATTGTCTCAGCTTTCTTGTGTAAACAATTCAGCTCATTTGGACTTCTAGAACTCCAGATATGGCCAAAATACCGAACAGTGCTCGGGCTGGAAGACAGATTCGGGCTTCTTTGTTGTTTCTACAATTTGGACTTGATAATGGCCTTTTTAGATCTTGGGCTCCATATGAAAGTTGTAGGCCTATGTCTTACCTTTCCATCCATATAAATTGGACCTAAATCTGAGATATATAGCTCCAGATATGACCCATTTACCGAACAGTGTTCCGGTTTGGATTGCACCGACATCTCTTTTCTAAGTTTGGCCATCTCTTTATCCTTGCAATTTAAGTTCTTAAAGTCATCAGTCAATCCTTTCATTTATGTGATAGGCCTGCTTTTAAAATGAACATTTACCACAAATTAAAGGTATCTTATATTATTAGATATATTATTATAAAACATGCTTTAGTTAAGGAGTTGTTGATACTTCAAGTGCAAAATGATGTTATAAAACCTTGATAAAAATGCACTTTTAAGTACGAATCAAATACAATAAAAAGTGAATATAATTTAGCTAACATATAAAAAATTATTTAAAAAGAAGGAACAACATGGACAATAGTTAGTATGACTGTATTTGACAAAATAATAGATCCTTCCTTAGTAACAAGGGAGGTACTGATAATGGCTTGTATTTGACAAAATAATAGATCCTTCCCTAGTAACAAGGGAGGTACTGATAGTGGCTGTAAAAATAACTAATTGAGAAGAAGGGAGTACAAATTGTAATTGTCTAATGTCTCTCGTCATATATGACAAATGCACCTATATCAACAATCCAAGTTTTATCCTTATAATTTGCAAGGAATATAGATACTTTACCAACATTAATAGGATGGGCAATATTTGCTGTAGACAACTGTTGATCTTCTATAGATGTTGTCATAGCTCTTGTAGAGATCTTTTTTCAAGGTTTCTTTGAGAAATCCCACCACTCTGGATATCCAATAATCTCATACCACCACTGTTGTGAATGACCTTTTTCTCCACAATGAGCGAAGACTAGGTTGTTAACCTTTCTAGATCATTGAGTGTTTCGTTTGTTTGCTAATTCATATGGTGATCTTGTCAGGAAGTGTTGGTTAGCATAGCTAAATTCTCAGAGATTGGATGATAGCTTCTTATGGTTTGTCTTTGCTGGTATTCTCTCTTAACATATGCGTATGTGTTCTCCAAATCAAGTTTTGGATCTTTGCGCAAGATTTCACCACAAACCTGATTGAATTCAGAATATGAACTCTAAGCCTAGCCATTGCGGAATGTAACTAGATTACCCCTTCAATTGTTCCTTCCTGAGATTTTGTTTTGTGACACAATCAAAGAGTTGATGTCTTATCTTAAGTGCAGGAGTGTTAAAGTAATAAATAACTCGACAAGACCGAGGTCAAACCACAGGGAAATTAACTATATAAATTATAAATAATAACAATAACAATAATAATAATAATAATAATAATAATAATAATAATAATAATAAGAATTAGATATTATAAAGAAGAAAAACTTAAATAAATAATGTAAGAACATAAACATGATATAAGTTAACTACGTATAGTAAAGGAAATGAAAAGTATGAACAAGAGATTAATGAAAGCAAAACTTAAGCATTACAAAAATATAAAGAGAGAGAGCAAGAACATAATCTTGACATGAAAAACAAAATGCCTAAATAAATGGCAAATACCTCATTTTATAGGCTAAAATTCAGGACTATTCATTTCGTAATTGATAATTGATGTAGTGGACAACAACACTTAATCAATTGGGTTGGATGAATTGACATTGATACAATTAGAATTTGGCAAAGTGTTTTTCATAAAAGTTGTTGGAAATTATCTTTTCCTTCTACACACTAAATTTCAAATCATTTGGTGCACTACAACTCAAGATATGTCTCAAATACTAAGCCATGCTGTTGGTGGACGTGGTGGATAGCCCTCATGCTCTTGTTAAGATGAAATGTCATTTCTACCATCCATATTTGAGTTGGTCTTCTTCATAAAAGTTGTTGGAAATTGTCTTTTCTTTCCACCCACTAAATTTCATGTCATTTGGCCTTCTAGAACTCCAGTTATGGGTAAACCTCTCAGCAATGTTTTGGCTGGATTGCAAGACTAATTCGTTCTCTTTTGTGGCCAAACTTTGAATGTGAAAATGGTAAATTTAGGTCTTTCCATGCCCAATGAAAGTTGTAGGCCTATTTTTTTATCTTTCCAGACATATAAATTAATCTAAAATCCAAGTTGTATAGCTCTAGATATGATCCAATGACTGAACAGTGTTCGAATTTTAATTGAATCGACATCTCCTTCTTAAGCTTAGCCTTTTCTTTGTCCTTTTACTTCTAATAGTTAATTACAACAATTAATCTTTTGAATTGTGAGAATACCTATATTTAAAATGAGCATATACCACAAATTAAAGGTATCTTATATTATCAGACTTGTTATTATAAAACATGCTCTAGTTAAGAAGTTATTGATACTTCAAGTCAAAAATAATGATAAACAATCTTGATAAAAAAAGCACTTTTAAGTACTAATCACACCCCCTAACCAGCTTATTACTAGTCCCTATTAATCAAAGTGTTAAAATAAAAAAATAATTTGCAAGTTCCCTAAAGTAGGGGATTCATCATTTAACTTCCATTGTTTTATCTAAGTAAACAAACTCTTATTAAATTTATATATATCTGCTTCATATTGTTGAAACAAGATATTAATAAACCTGTTTTTTTTTATATGCTCAATGTATGAAAATATAGATGATGGAGCTTTTATTAGAAGATAAGTCTTTTTTACTAACATTGGATGTTTTTCTCAGTATTTTTTTGTCATGAAACTCTTTGATTCTTGCTTTATAAATTCTTAAATTTTTATATGCATCATTTTTTATTTCCTGACGCTCATTTATTTTTAATTTTCACAGCTGATTAACATCACTAAGATTTGAATTAAAAGTTTTAATAGCCAATAAGCTTTATGTTCAAGTTTCACAGGTAAGTGACAAGGTTTTTCATAAAACTAGTCTATAAGATGACATGCCTAATGATGTTTTATATGTAGTTCGAAAGTGCATCAGTAAGTCTTAAAGACCAGTCTTTTCTATTAGGGTTCATTGTTTTCTCAAATATCTGTTTGATCTCCCTATTAGCAAGTTCTAGTTGTCTTCTTGTTTGTAGGTGATAAAAGGTGACAAGTTTGGGTGTGATTTCATATTTTTTTATTAAAGACTCAAATGATTTGTTGTAGAAATATGTTCCACCATCACTTATCATGGCTCAAATATTCCAAATCGACTCAAAATATTTTCTTTCAAAAACCTTATCACTGTTTTGTGATCATTGTTTCGACTTGGAATTGCCTCTATCCATTTTGAAACATAATATACTACGATTAATATGTATAAGAAACCAAATGATGGAAGAAATGGACCCTTGAAATATATACCCCAACAGTCAAAAATCTTGATGATAAGAATAGGATTTAAAGGCATCATGTGACATTTGGAAATAGATCCCAACTTTTGATAATTTTCACAAGTCTTATAGAATGCATGTGAGTCCTTGAACATGGTGGGCCAGTAAAATCTACTTTGTAAACTTTTTGCAGTTGTCTTTCTTGATGAGAAATGACCCCCACATGCCTTAGAATGACAAAATTTAATGACGTTACTTACCTCATTGTCAGGAATGCATCTTCAAAATATTTGATTAGGACAATATTTGAATAAATAAGGGTTATCCTAATAAAAGTTCTTTACTTTATTCAAGAACTTTCTTTTATCTTGGGTACTCCAATGAGCTGGCAAATGTCTTGAAACAAGAAAATTAACAATATTAGCAAACCAAGGTATTGTAGAGACAGAAAATAAGGATTCATCAGGAAAGTAGTCATCGATTGGTCTGATGTCAAATCTCGAATCTTTTGTCAATCTTGACAAATAATCCATAACAACATTTTTGATGTCTTTCTTGTCTTTGATTGTGATATCAAATTCTTGAAGTAACAAAATCCATCATACTCGTCTAGCTTTAGAATCCTTTTTTGAAAGAAGATATTTCAAAGCTACATGATCACTAAAAAAACAACAGGTGAGCCGATAAGATAAGATCTAAATTTTTCACATGCAAATACTACTTCAATTAATTTTTTTTAATGGTAGTGTAATTCATTTGAGTACTATTTAAAATTTTACTTGCATAGTAAATCACATAAGGTTTCTTATCTTTTCTTTGTCCCAAAACAGCAGCCACGACATAATCACTAGCGTCATACATTATTTCAAAACGTAATGACCAATCAGGAGGTTGAATGACAGGAGTAGAAGTAAGCAAGCTTTTAAGTTTAACAAAGGCCTTTTCACATTATTCAGTCCATTCAAAAACATTTTTCTTTGTTAGAAGGTTACACAATGGCTTAAATATAACACTAAAATCTTTTATGAACCTTCTATAAAAACCAACATGTCTTAAGAATGATCTAACATCTTTAACAGATTTTGGTGTTAGCAAGTTGGCAATTAACTCGATTTTAGATTTGTCAACCTCAATTCTTTTCAAGGAAATAATGTGCTTAAGTACAATGCCGTTTGTTATCATAAAATGATATTTTTTTCCAATTCAGCATAAGATTCTTCTCTTCACACCTGCTCAAAACTTTTTCTAAGTTAGTCAAACAATCATCAAATGAATCACCAAAAACAGAAAAATCATCCATAAAAATTTCAAGAAAACATTCAACCATATCATTGAATATACTAAGCATGCATATTTGAAACGTGGCTGGTGCATTACATAATCCAAGAGGCATCCTTTAATATGCAAAAGTACCAAATGGACATGTGAAAGTAGTCTTCTCTTGATCTTCCAATACAATTTCAATTTGATTATAACTTGAATAGCCATCTAGGAAACAATAAAATTCATGACCTGCAACTCTTTCTAAGATGTGATCTAAGAAGGGTAAGGGGAAATGATCTTTACTAGTCATTGAATTTAAGTTTCCTATAGTCAATGCACATGCGCCAACCAATAACAGTTCTAGTTGGAATTAACTCATTTTTCTTATTTGTTATAACAATGACTCCAGCCTTCTTAGTTACAACTTGGGTATGACTTACCCATTTCCTATTAGAAATAGGATAAATGATTTCATTATCTAGAAGCTTAATGACTTCATTCCTCACTACTTCTTTCATATTAGGATTGAGCCTTCGTTGCATTTCTCTAAAGGATTTAGCATTTTCCTATAAATAAATCTTGTGTGTGCAAATCAAAGGACTAATCCCTTTTATGTTAGTTATGGTCTATCTTAATGCATTTTTATGCATTTTTAGAGTTTATAATAATTTACCTTCTTGATGTGCATTAAGTTTGAAAGAAATTATTACCGGAAAAGTTTCATTTTCTCCTAAAAAATGAGTATTTGAGATTGAATGGTAAATCAGGTTTTGGTGGTTGAACACATGAAGGTATAGACTCAATTGATCGTTATGGCAACTCTTCAATTTGTGGTCTCCAATTACTTGCCTTTGATTCTTCCTGAAAATAAATCATTTATAAATTCTTAGATTCATTAAACTCAATTTCACTAGAAATAGTTTTAAATTGATCATGAACTAATTTTTCAATAAAGTACACTTCTTGTAAATCATTATTATCTCTAGATTGCTTGCAAATGTTGAAAATATTCATCTCTAATGTCATGTTTTCAAATGATAACTTCATTAGTTCATTCCTACAATTAATCAATGCGTTAGAAGTTGCAAGAAATCAATATCCTAAAATAACATGAATTAAATTACATGATTCAATAGTTTGTGTATCCAGGACAATAAAATCCACAAGACAAATGAATTTATCAACTTATACTAACACATCTTCAACTATTTCTCTAGGCACCTTTACAGATCTATCAGCAAATAACAGAGTTACAAAAGTTGATTTTAACTCACTCAGATTGAGACTTTAAAAGACTGAATATGGAAGTAAATTTACACTAGCTCCGAGATCAACTAAAGCTCTTTCAATTTTATGTTCTCCAATAAAGGATGAAATTGTAGGACAATCAGGATCTTTATATTTCAAAGCATTATTGTTCTGAAGAATGACATTTACTTGTTCGGCTAAAAAGTCTTTCTTTTTCACATTCAGTTTTCTCTTCACAGTGCACAGATCATTCAAAAATTTAGCATAAGAAAGTACCGGTTTAATAGCATCCAACAAAAGTATATTGATCCTTACCTGTTTAAAAGTTTCAAATATTTCAGAGTTGTGATTGACTTTTATTTGTTTGGTCATGGCATGAGGAAATGAAAGTGCTGGCGAGGAATTAGTCTTTTCTTTGCAATGTTTAGCTTCAACCCCTTCCTTACCCTCCGAGATTAACTCATCATCTTTCTCACAAGGTTCAAAAGTGGGTTTTTCAATAACCTTACCACTGCGAAAAGTGATGACTGATTTGACTTGATCCATGTAATAGCTTCTAGAACTACTTGCATTTGTAATGTATTATCCCTTGAGATTTTATTATGGTTGAGATGGAAACTTACCTTTCTCTTAAAAACTATTAAACTTGTTTAATAAATAAAATTATATCAGGACACTTTAACATGATATAATTTAAAACCTAACACACAAATAAGTAAAGAATTAAGTTAAGATTTTTAACTGTTATACTAAAATTTAATAACAATGGAAAAGGATATTATTCTTTTTAACATTTCATTTTTTTTTTAATTCAAGCTAAAGTGATAGAGCGGGAAATAGCCTAATAAAAATAAAGAAAAAACAAGCGGAAGAAATTAATAGCCCATCATAGTTGATGACAGCGTAGAAGTCAAAAAGCAACAAGATGACAGTGACATGACACTCATTAAGCATTCCTTAAATCACACGAGTACCCTCTCCCTTCTGCCTTCTCTTGTTAATACCAGCAATTTTACAACAATTACCCAAAAAGAGGACCTTCTACACAATCATCATAGCCCTGCCATGTAACAAGATTGTATTTATATAATGTTTGTTTGGGTGCTTCTTAAGAATATTGTCTGATAAATTGGGTAATTAGTAAAAAGAAAAATAAAGTAATATAGGATGAAATTTTTTTTAGTGAAATAACATGTGAAAATCATGGTTTAGAAATGAAATATTTTAATCGTGTTTAAACTAATTTAAATGAAAGAATAAATTATTGTTTTATAGTTATTAATATATACAATTAATATAAAACAATGCTAATGTTTATCAATATGTAACATTCAAGTTATTTTAATATTATATCATTATAATTTCATCTAATTTCATAAAAAATAATTTTTATTTATTTATGCACATAACAAACTACTCCTCCCCATATTTGTGGTGTTATTGTTTAAAGCATGAATAATAATATCATTGTAGATATAATATAAACATATTATAAAATATTTTGTAAAGAAACAAAACATAACATATATTAGATTATATTAGATTCAAGTCAATTGGATGTAATTATAACTAAATTGTATTACACTAACATTAATTGAAAAAATTTATATCAAATATAATCAAATTTTCAGAATTTAACATTAAAAAAATCTCACCAATAATAAAACAAAATTTGATTAATATTTCATATTCAATTGTATTAAATCAATTCTAAATTCATAATAAATTAATATAATTCAAAAAAAATATTGAATTTATGAACTTTTAAACAATTCAATTAAAAATACAATCTGTCATGCAAATATTGCACTCATGCTCTCTTAAATCATCAAGCCCATTTAATTATATTAATAGCTAATTCCAATAATACATATAAAATCTCTATTTTAAAAAAATTAATATCAATTAACCACAATATATAATTAATTAAAAATACTATTTCATAAATAATTTAAGTTATTTTATGTTTAATTATATCAAATCAACTTTAAAAAATTACATTATTAACTAATTTCATATTAATATAAAAAATTTTAAACTCAACATAAACCTAAAATTCAACCTAAATAATTATTTTATTTCAATTAAATAAAATATAAATTTATAGTAATATAGCATGTTTATCTTATTTAAAGGACTAGAAAAAAAAGTTGGGGTGGTGATGACAAAAAAACAATTAATTTTGAACCAAAAATATCTTCAAATATACTTAAAGAGTTAGTTAAGTTTTAAATTTCATTGAATTAATTTATTTGAGAGTTGATTCCTCAATTAAAAATTTTACAATTTATCTCCTACAACTTTATTCTATTTAAAATTGGATTATTATGTTAAATTTTATAGGATCCCCTTAATTAATATTTAAAAATCACTAATTTTCCTTTTATTATTGGAATTTAATCAATTTGGACTCTTTATAAATAATTTGGTCATATTAAACTTTGTACTTTCAATTTTTAGTTACTTTAAAAATTAAGGAGACTTGAGCACAAAATAATGTAATTTCTTTTTAAAATAATTAATTTTTTAATATTTTTTAATTATTTTAATATATTAATATTTAAAATATATTTTTTAAAATACTTCTAAAAAAAATATTTTAAACCATGTTAACTACTTTCCAACACAGGAATCTACCATAAGCCCAATTGTACAGCGCCATAGGTAGGCTCGTGATAAAACAGACGGCCAACGTAAAACCACCCAAAATGATTAAGTCTATCTAAATTCTGAAGTTCTTAAACACAACACCACTCTTTCCCTTTCCCTTTGCCTTCTCACAGATCACAAACATAGTCCAAAACCCTGCAATTAAGATGGGAGTAGCCAACAACATCACAGCCATCCTAAACTTCATAGCCTTTCTCTGCTCAATCCCTATAATAGCCGCTGGCATTTGGCTAGCGTCCAAACCAGACAATGAATGCATCCACCTTTTCCGGTGGCCTGTAGTTCTTCTTGGATTCCTTATCCTCTTGGTCTCACTTGCTGGTTTTGTCGGTGCCTACTGGTATAAGGAAACACTTTTAGCATTCTATCTCTGCTGCATGGCCATTCTCATAGGACTTCTCTTAATCCTTCTGGTCTTCGCTTTTGTGGTCACGCGCGCCGATGGTGGCTATGATGTGCCTGGGAGGGGTTATAGAGAGTATAGGCTTGAAGGATTTTCTTCTTGGTTGAGGAATCATATCGTTTATTCCAATAATTGGGACAAGATTAGGCCTTGTCTTGCTGAGACTGATGTTTGTTCCAAGCTGACTCAAAATTATATCACTGTTGACCAGTTCTTCATGGCTCACATCTCTCCTCTCCAGGTAATTATATATCAACAACCATCTTTCTAATTTCTTCTATAATTTTCATTTTTATACAAGTTCATGTCTTTCCCAATACATATATGAATTGGTTTAGATCATGATTTCTTCTGTGCGAAGCAATTCAAAGTTAAAACTTGTAAGCTATAAGTGCTATGCTTGGGTATTAATTTAATTTTCTATCCTTCGCTTAAGTGCTTAAACCTGTCAAATTTTTTGTCAAGAACAAAACTTTTCTACTGCATAATCTGGCGTCACAAGTCTGGCTGCCGCTAAAACTATGGAGGATCTGACACCATTAATTCACCTACTAAATTATTATTTTTTAAACTTGTGTTTGGTAATGATCTGTATGAATGTGAATTTGTAAAAGTGTTTTTTAAGTCATTGATGCTTTTTGTGTTTTTCTACTGAAGATACAGTCATTTAAAAGCCCTTTAAAAAGCATAATTTATGATTCATACCGCATGTCATGGAGCGGCCATGTATTTGCCTGGAAATTGCTGGGAGAGGTCATGACTGTGTGGATTAAGTGGAAGCTGTTTCGAACCAGATCCCACTTTTCCCTGTAAAAAAATAAAATAAAAATACAGTACATGTATACAATATGGAAGTTCTTTGGTATTCTAACGTAGTGAAAAAAAAATGATAAAATAATAGTGTTAAATATATTTAGAAAATAACATGTTTAGAGAATTATAAATGAGATCTGTAATTTGTGAGTTGCAAATTTTCTCAAATTATAAAATTACTCTACATAATATTAAAAAAAAAATGAATTAAAAAGGAAGAAAAAAAAATATCTTGGAGACGTCCTGAAATTTTAATAATGATATCACCACTACTATTAAGCAGAAGATTTTATCAAAATGAATACGATAATATCAGAAAAGATTATCAGTGATTATCAAAGTGGACCATGCTAGCGGTTTAAAGTCAAGTAAATTAATCTTGATATTTTTTAATAACTCGTGTGATTAACTCTATTTATTATTTATGATTTTTTTTATGTTGATGGATTTATATTGTTAAAACATTTTTAATTATATTAGTAGTATTGTTATTGGTGTTTTAATATGTATTTTTAGAGTTATTTTTTTATCTGAATTCACAAAATATAAGGAAAAAGAAAGAAAGAGAGGAGATAATAAAAAACAGCCGTTAATTTATACCGCATGTCATGGATCGGTCATGTATTTGCCTGGGGATTGCTGGAAGAGGACATGACTTTGTGGATGAATTGGAAGCTGTTACGAACCAGATCCACTTTTCCCTATAAAAAATAATAATAATAATAATAATAATAAAATAATAAAAAAATAATAATAATAATACATGACATGTATACAATTCCATTGAAATTATCTATAATTTTATTTATTTATTTATTTTAAATTAATATTTTTTTGATATGATGATATTTTAATATATTTTTAAATAAAAATATTTTAAAAAACAATTAAATATTATTATTATTTCAAACGGTTCGATGTGGACGTTGATATGTTTTTTAATTTTGTCAAATCTCAATCATAATCAGCTTGATCATTCGATAATGTATGTATTATTGTTAGGAGAAATTAGATAGAGTCATGTCATGGCGCGTGGGGGCGCTTTTTGATGCTCTCATAATTGAAAGATGGCTGCCACAGTGAGCCCAGGAGGGGGGGTTTGTGCACATAGATCAGTTACAAGTGGCTAACTCAATTATTAAGAAGAGGGATCATGGAATTCAGACCATATTAAAGCAATCAATCTTACATTATTGAACCCACGTAGTTTTGTCTTCATTGGGTAGAGGAGAAAAGAACGCAGGGTATGGCTGCCAGCTTTGAAATTGTTTGGTGTGATGCTGTGCCATGCTTCCCTTTTGTCTCCCTTTTAATTTATAGCAAATCATGATTTTTGTTTCTGAAATTACTGCTTGTTACAGTCAGGGTGCTGTAAGCCTCCAACAGTTTGTGGCTACAATTATGTGAACCCTACACTGTGGTTAAACCCAGTGAACCCAGCAGCGGACCCGGACTGCTACTTGTGGAACAATGACCAGAACCAGCTATGCTACAATTGCAACGCTTGCAAGGCTGGATTGCTGGGGAACCTGAGGAGAGAATGGAGGAAGGTCAATGTAATCCTCATCGTGGCGGTGGTGGTGCTCATTTGGGTCTATGTCATTGCCTGCAGTGCTTTCAAAAATGCCCAAACTGAAGACCTTTTCCGGCGATATAAACAAGGTTGGGTTTGATCTTGTAGCCACACTCACCCTACTTTTCAGATGCTGGTTCTTGACCTTTTTTCTTCTTCTTTATCCATCCAGTGATGAAAATGTATTGTTGTCTATTCTGTATATATTCCTTTGTGCTTTACTCATCTACAATATGTGGTGGTATGGACCGACTGTCGTTGAACACACGTCTACCTTTATATAATTTTGCCAGTGATAGTAGGTAGCATCTCCATTATTCAGCTTTCTTGAGAATCAGATTCTTCATCTTTACGGAATGTTTTGGATCTCTCCGAATCGAATAACTCGTTGAATTGATTTAAATAATTATAGGTTTTTAATTATATCTCATGCTTGTAACTATAGTATAGTTTAGTATTGTGGCTACAATATATATTTGTTCATCGAGACAAACCAGAAAAGGAGAAAAGCAATTAATAAATAGTAACGACGTAGCTGTGACACAATTACTTTAATGTTAGCATGTATGTATGTATGTATTAAATAAGTTGCAAGGAAGTTTCGTGAGGAGGAAGGAATAAGAATACCAAAAAATGTCTCGTTCAGCTGTTAACAAGTATAGAAGAAAAGGACTGATATCGAGAGGGTTGATTTCACTCTTATTTTTTAATAGACATTTAAAGGAATAAGATGAAGTTGATGATGATAATATACAAAATAAAATAAATTGAATTATATTTTTTTAAATATGTAAATTCAATTTATTTATAAATTGAATTTAAATTGAATGTTATAATTAAATTCAATTATAATAGAGAATTGATTTCAAATAACTTTTCTTCAAATAAATTGTTAACTATCGCACATTTTCTACAATATCTGGTTTTTGAACAGTATGTAATCTCTAATGGATAACTTGTTTTTGACTAAACATGAGTAATAGATTTAATCACGCAACAAAAAATTGAGCATTTTCTATTGTTTTTTCGCTTTTTTTAACAATATATAACTAGATAACTTGAATGTGTTATTTTACTGGTTGGATTCATTTTTTTTTACTCATCTAAATGTTTATGGAATTATTTGATATTATTATTAAACTTGGTTTCGTAGATCAACTTTGAAATATCCTGATTTGACTATTTGTTTTTCCTAGATTTCAAATTAAATTATGAAAAATTTACCCCAACATGACCCATTTAACTTAGCAGGTTCATAGATAATTTGGACGACTAGCTGAAAATGTGATTTGGCTTAAAAAACACTTGAGATTTAACATTTTTTAAATACTAACATAATGATATATTAGATCGACCACGACTTCACTGCTTAATTCACTAAACCCATGACTCGAGTCATAGACTCTACTGAGTTTAATAATTTTTTTAAATAATTTTTATTTAATTATATGATAATAAAAATAGATACTCACAAAATCAAGCATTATTCAATGCCAAAACTTTTTTTTGAGACCACAATAACATTAAAAAAAAACAAAACAAAATAAATTATGAAATCCAATTCTCAATTGACTCAAGTCAACCCATCAAACCCACAATATTGATCATGAACTACACTATGGTTGTCATAATGCAATTTTGGATTTCCCAACACTTTTTTATGTAAAAAATACATTTTTAAAAATATTAAGATATTCAAAAATTGATAAATTCAAAATCTAAAATATTAAGATATACAATAATTGAAAGATTAAAGACTTAAATAAAGTTTTGGATAGCCTAATATTTTTGGGACACAAATAGAGAAGCGTTTAAGCTACAATAGGTCAAAACGCTAGAAGAAAAATCATATTGAAATATTGTTGACGATATAGGTTGAAAAAGGACTTAATTGAAGCCAAATTAAGTTTGAAAGTTAATTGACCAAAATTGGAAGAACTATTTAAGTTCAAGTGCCTAATTAAAGTTCTAATAGGTTTAATTGACTTAATTAAAGACTTAATTGAAAGAAAATTAAGTTTAAAAGTTGATTTGTCCAAAATTGAAAGAATTAATTAAGTTTAAGAGCTCAATTAAACTTTCAATGGGTTTGACTTAATTAAGGACTTAATTGAAAAAAAATTAAGTTTGAATGCCTAATTCAAGTCAATATACAATAATTGAAAGATCAAAGACTTAAATAAAGTTTTGGATAGCCTAATTGGTGCAATTAGGTGCTTAAATGAAAGATATTTTAAGTTTGAAGGTTGATTAAAGATCATAATAAATAATTCTAAAACTAAGGATCATTGTGAAGAAGGTGTGGAAATCATATGATTTGATTGAAGATGGTTAGGGGTGAAATGGAAGAAATTCTCAACCCAATTTTAACCTTTATTCTTTTACCAAAATACCCCCAAAAATTTCCTAAAATGCATTAATGATTCCCCCCAACAAAATCCAACCATTACAATTGTTATGTTGTCTCCAAAAGTTCAAAAAAAATAAAATTACCATAATGACCAATCCCAATAATAGCTCAAGAACAACATGCTTAAGTTGTCTTCTTTTAGACTCTTTCATACATTCATCTTTATATTGATCAAGATAATAGGTGCCTAGATCAATGACCATGATGCTCCTGTCCATTCCCAACAGCTTAGATCTTCTTTATATCTACCAAGATTCAAGAAAAAAATCAAAACAAAATCACACCCTAACCATTGAAATTTCTAGATGGTGTAAATAATCATCTAGACAACTATGGAATATGATAAACTTTCTTTTTAGCTGTAATAAATGGTTATATTTTTTTTTTTGAACATTAAAGGTTGAGATTCCATCAATTTACAAGCTCTAAAATCTCTCCATTTCTCCTAGGGTCTGGGGAGAAGAAAGAACAAAAAACTAGAAGACAGAGTAAAAAGAAAAAGGAGAAATGGAGTAGAAATGACCCCTAATAATGCTTTTAGGTACCAAAAAATTTATTCAAACCTTTGTCTCTTACATCTTTTCGAACATCCCATATAGACTTATAACAAGCTTCTTTTTCACCTAAAAAAATATTATAATTTTCAAACCACTTTTTATAAATAACTGGAAACGAAAAAACCAACATAACCCCTTTTATCAGAGTTGTCTCCTTTCTATAAGCTAACCATCTTTCCCCATAATGACCTAAAGATCCATAATCATCATTTTCACACTACTAACCTGAGGTGTTTATCATTGGAATTATAAGCTAAGGCAGACTAGGAGCTCCCTCACATCATACTTGTATAACTGTAATTTGTTGGCTTTATCATTCTTGTTTTTGACCTTTCTGGATTCAATTTCATTCAAACATCAACTAAAATAAAATGAAGAAGATATCCGAGATATCCATTGGAGCTATATCCCTCAAAATCATTCAAGGTATAAAGCTTTTATAATGTTAGTGAGTATAATAAATAGACTTTGAGACATGAAGATCACTATATTTAAGATATTAATTGCCCCAACTATATTTGTTGTAAGATTAAAACAATATATCTTTATGATACAACAAAACCTTAAACTTATAAACAATAACTTGTATAAGTTTATTAAAAATTTCTGTTTTGGTTTTGATAAATATAAACAAAAAGTTTGTAGAGAAAATTAGAGAGAGAAGAAGTTTATTTCTAATTAATTTCTGCCAACATTAAACTTGTATTTATAAAAAAAATAACACCATTTTAGACCAATGTGTCTGTAAAGTTTAGAGATACACCTCTTTAGACTAATATGTTTATAGAGTTTAAAAGACAGCTCTTCATTTAAATTATTTAAGCAACTTGGCAGGAGATGTCATGCATAATTATTAGATTAATTAATTTTAAAAATAATAATAAAAATCATTTATATTGCATAATGTCAAATGCCATTATATATATTAATTTTAGTTTTCCCTTTAAATTTTCCCTCCAACATCCAAATTTATTAATTAGATATCCCTCACATTATAAGGCACAACAAAATCTCTTATCTTTCCAATATGGGATAAAGTTCTCTTTTAACTACCTAATATATAAGCTATATTTTAACAACAATCCCCCACTTAACTTGTAATATTATGTGATACCATGTTTCATATATATAAAAAGGTATTTTAGATTTAAACATCTTCTTAATATAAACATTTCAAAACCCTAAAGAAATCATGATGGCCAAAAAGTTAAAATTAGGATTTCATTCAATAGAATTAGGAACAATACGCACATGATCCAATTAATCCAAAACAAAAGTTCACCATTATTTCAGCACCAATATAGTCTTTTGCTACTTTCTGAATTCATGAATATTTACAAAGTTTTCCAAACTTTTGTTGAGATGACACCACTTCATATGTTTATATAGGTGAAATTTCTTTCTTACACTGAGATTTCATTAATAGTGATAATCACTCATCCTCCTATTTATTTGAAATACTAATTTTATAAATTTCAATGTCATACAGAAATTACTATACACAACTTTTACAATAATTTGTTATTACCATAAAACTTCTTACCAGTAAAGGTACTAGTAAAAGTTGGGTTCCTATTAGTGGTAAGTTTAATTAAATGGTCTTAATCCTATAATAGAAGAAGTGTTTCAAACTAAATCTCTCGAGAGACCTTTAGTGAAAGGATCTATTAAATTATTACAAAATCTGACATACACAATGGTAATTACCTATCAGAAATTAATTGCTTTATATATTCATCTCTCAAGCTAATATATTTAGATTTTTCATTGTAAATTTTACTAAATGCCTTAAACATAGTTGCTTGACTATCATAGTGTGAGGCAAGATTGTCAAAAATGTATTTTTTACATGGTATGAAAAATATAAAATAAAATAAAATTATAAAATCTTGGAAAAAAAAATTTCATACATAATTCAATCATCTTAAAATACATGGTTCAAATAAAAATTCATATATAATTTAAGTAATTTTTCATTAACTAACAATTAAAAAACTTAAAATAAATAATCTGTTTGTGTGTCATGTAAACTAAAACTACCTTCATTGTCTTCATCTTTCTTATTATTTCTTAGATATTCATCAATATCAGTATCATCAAAAGGGTTATTAGTGTTACTACTAGTATCAACACCAATATTATGAACATTAGTTCTACTACTAGTACCAACATCAACATTAGTAATATTATTTAACTCAAAACACCTTAAATTCTCTAGATTGTCATCAATTTGAATCTTCAAATTATCTCAAGTACTATAACTCTTCATTTCAGCATCATTAAGAATTTCTTCTTTATCACTTTCATCTTCTTTACCATTTTTTCTTCGTATTGCATTGTCAATGACACCAAACAAATCAAAGTTTGATAAACCATCATGTTTTTCTCCCTCGGTTATCCCATCATCATCAAATGAAAGATAATATAAAACTACACCAAAATCACCAACTTGTTTTTTGACTTGGTTATCATACAATTTCATATTGCACATTACAAATACCAAGTCATTCATTTTTTTCTAGTGCTAATGATTTCTTCATTTTGTATGAACCTAAATAAATAATTCAAATTTATAAGATTCTTATAAAATATTTCAACATTTAAAATAATAAGATAAAAAAACTCACCCAATTACGCTCACATCCAAATAAAGTATAAATCAAACTTGAAACTCAGATTGCAAACCTTTGTAATTTTGTACATTCATCCTATAACAATCCCACCATTGAGCAGATGTTTTTTTATCCCTTACTATCTTGGTAGTCTCAATGTCAATCAACCTTTTTGCACTATTAAATGATTTAAATTGGAATTCAATTTTGCACCTTTCAATTGCATCAAACATCATCTTTTCTAAATATTGATATAATCCAATTTTAATATTGGTATTAACCTTAAAATTAGAATTATAATAATAATAAGAATTCAAATAATAAGATGTTGCATGTAAAGGTCTGTAGAGTTAAAGTTTCTATTTTGCATCAATAATATTTCATATAAGCATATAACTATCTATAAAAAAAATCATTACAATATAGGAAAATCTCAATTAAAATTATCTCTTTAAAGACATTCATATTAATAAAAGACAGCATGTGAAATAAAAAACTAGCAAGATAGATACGTTTTTTTTTCATAAAATCAAAATTCACTTGTATCTTCTCTTTTACTTGATCCATTACTTTATATATAAAACTCATAGCTGGTTTGTCATCTAAATCAACTAATTAAAGAAAAAGGATATGCGGCCTTAATACATGTAGTGATATCATACCAAAACCTGCTATCCAAACACATTTTTGAATTTGTTTCCCTCCTTCTATTCTTAAAAACCTATGTAACATCCATTGTTTGGAAGTAAACATAGTCAACAACTGCATTTTATGATCATTCAAACATCCTAGAGTTAAGTATATAATAGCAAACCAAGTGACAATAGGCCTAATTAAATCCTTTCCTTTTATAAAGTGTCATAATATGGAAATAAGAATAGTTCTTAAATAAATATATAAGGTGATTCTCCTCCCCTTAGCAATAGTTACTTGATGAACCTCTAACTTCTTCTCAAAATCATCCAATATCAAGTAAATACAATGGGCAGCACATGGTGTCCAAAACAACCTCTCTCTTTTTTTTTTAATTAATAATTGTCTTGCTGCCTTATAATTTGTAGCATTATCGATAATTACTTGCACAATATTTTTCTCCCTAATCTTTTCCACAATGAAATTTAACATCTTAAATTCTTTATCAGCAATCTTGGACATATTAGAAGTATTCACTAATAATAATAATAATTAAAAAAAGAAAGCAATCCCTTTAGGAGTATTAACCAAAAAGTTACAAATACAACTCTTTTTTTATTTTTTCATCCATCAGACATTATTGAACAACTTGTTTTTTTTTTTTTCCATTCTAGTTTGTACTCCTTAAATAAGTTTATTTTTTGATCCACTGTTAGCTTCAAATACTTCTCTCTAATATTATGGTAAGATAGAGGCTTGAAACTTGGCTCATCCTTTACAACCAATTCAAGTGACTTAAGAAACTCGGGGTTTTTAACATAGTTAAATGGAATTGAACTAGTGTAAAAAAACCTTACAATTTGTCGACATGCTTATTCTCTAATATCCTTTTTTAGCAATTGATTTAGGATTGTTTATGTACTTCCACTCCCACTATTTTCTCTCTTGCCTTTTTCCTTAAAGTTAATCTCTTTTATCATCATTTATCATCATCATCATCTTTTTCAATATATTGATGAGTCTTTCTTTTCTTTTTAGTTGCTTCTAGATTTTTCACCAAAACACCCAAAATCACCTGCTTAACATTTTCTAGTTTTTGTTTAGCATGGCTTAATATCCTTATGAAGGCAAGCTACATCATGTTTGAAATGAAAAATATTTCCATTGATAATTTTCTGACAATACATGCACTAAACTTTTATATAATTCTTATGAATATCTATACCATGTTGCCATTTCATATCAAGCCTATTACCAGAATAATTTTTCTAGATGCTATATGTTCAACAATTTAAGAATCAACTTAAATCAGCCTTGTAATCAATCCAAATATTTGGGTTATGGAAGCATGCATAAAGAACCCACAAAACTAAAGTAATAAGGCTCAAATTAATTCATCATGTTTGATATGGAATATGCATATTGAATGCTGGCATGACCAAAAGATTGATGTCTTCTCCCAATTGCAAGAGTGTCGAAGTAATAAATAACCCGACAAGACTGGAGTCGAACCACAGGGAGGTTAATTGTACAAATTATAAACAATAATAATAAGAATAACAACAATAATAACAATAGTAGCAATCATAATACTAATAATACTAGTAGTAGTAGTAGTAGTAGTAGTAGTAATAATAAAGAAAGAGAAGAAAAAGAAGATGATGACAACTTGGAGATGGAATATTAATATAAGGGTTAAACAATGATAATAACAAATGCCAAGGTTAGAGGTTCCACTAATGGTATGTCAAACAAGTATAGTATAAACTCTTATTATTCAATTGGAAACCATACACAAAGGAGGTTCCAATCAGATTATAGATTGTTAACATGATGACATTAGTCATCTTATTCGATTAATGTTAGTACTTGTAAATCTCGTCAAGCATTCATGATTATAACTTATGTTAACAACAAATCAAGTTCCTTTCATAGCTCAGGTGTCGGTTATACCATACAGTATGGGCTATGAAAGTGTCAAGCATTTGTTGTACCAAGTGTTATACAACATAAATCAAGATTAATCATTTAACAACTAAAGTATTAAAGAGTGAACAAGATAACAAATATAAAACATGTTAGTATCAAACATTAAAGTTCATATTAAGTTTACACTATACTTATTCTTACACCATTAGTGTAACCTTTTCACCTTGACATAATAAACTTAGCTAGACATAATGAAATAAAGAAAAATAGATAAATAAGATAAGAACATAAATAAGATAAAAGTTAACTAAGTAAAGGAAAGGAAATAAAAGGCATAAACTTGATATTAATGAAAACAAAGTATAAACATTACAAAAAATACAAAGAGAGAAAGCAAAAGCATGATCTTGATCTGCAGACCAAGATGCCTAAATGCACTGCAAATGCCTCCTTTTATAGGCCAAAATTAGGAACTATTGATTTGATGACTAATTGATGAGTGGGTGGCCAACTCTTGACTTGGTGACAATCTTTATCTTCTTTTGTCTGCCCAAAACGTCATTGATAACGTCAAAATTGGAGCCACTTGAAAACATGAAAGTTGTAGACAATTGTCTCAGCTATCTTGTGTAAACAATTCAGCTCATTTTCACTTCTAGAACTCCAGATATGGCCAAAATACTAAACAGTGCTCGGGCTGGAGGACAGATTCGGGCTTCTTTGTTGTTGCAATAATTTGGACTTGAAAATAGCCTTTTTAGATCTTAGGCTCCATATGAAAGTTGTAGGCCTATGTCTTACCTTTCCATCCATATAAAGTAGACCTAAATCTGAGATATGTAGCTCCAGATATGACCCAATTACCGAACAGTGTTCCGATTTGGATTGCACCGACATCTCTTTTCTAATTTTGGTCATCTTTTTGCCCTTGCAATTTAAGTTCTTAAAGTCATCAATCAATCCTTTCATTTATGTGATAGGGCTGAATTTAAAATGAACATTTACCATAAATTAAAGGTATTAAGTATTATTAGATATATTATTATAAAACATGCTTTAGTTAAGGAGTTATTGATACTTCAAGTGCAAAATGATGATATAAAACGTTGATGAAAATGCACTTTTAAGTACTAATCACCCCCCCCAACTAGCTTATCACTAGTCCCTAGTAATCAAAGCGTTAAAATAGAAAAATAATTTGCAAATTCCGCAAAGCAAGGTATTCATCATTTAACTTCCATTAATCTATCTAGATAAACAAACTCTCGTTAAATTTATATACCTGCTCAATACCTCTTAACAAGATATTCATAAACCTTTCTTTTGTGCTCAATGTATCAACACATAATTATGGGCTTTTCTTGGAAGAAAACAAAATTTTTGTTCTAATGTTTAAGGTTAACTTCCTTGGGTTGGAATTATTATTTTTGTCTTTTTTTGTCTTCTTTTTTTAAAAAAAAATTATATATACATATAATTTAAAAACACCATGCATCTTTAACCCATGTAATGAGCTTTCGGCTAATGATTCCCAAACTAGTTGGTCTTAGGGCACTAGGTGTTAAGACACCCCTACGAGCTTAGTAACTCGGGTCGCAGATACTGATATGTAGATAGTGCAATGTTTGATTTCCTTAAGCTTTTCTCCTCAACCCATGTAACAAGCGTTGGGCCAATAGCTCCCAAGTCAGTTGACTTTAGGGTATTAGGTGTTAAAACACCCCTTCGGGCTTAATTGCTTAGGTTAGGGAGGCTACGAAACTAAACTTATCTACATTTTTATTATTATTAGTTTTTTTTTAATTAAATACAATCCTTTTCCCTTAGTTGTTACCTTTAACAAAAGAACATAAATAATGTAATAATCCAATGTGCAACCCACAATCATATGTTAAAGTGTGTGTGTGAAAATTAAGGTTTAAGAATACATGTTAAATGAGTATATGAGCAGAATTAAGTGATAATAATGCGAGAGTTTGTAAATCTGAATATTTCAAGAAGTATTATAATAGTCCTTGTTAAGAATGGTTACTAAGATGCGTCTCAAGAGTCACTTTAACAAAAGAGCTCCTTTACTCTGCCATCCTAGTAACAACAATTATGCACATGCTTTATGAAATGAAAAACAATTTTTTTTTATCAACTACTACCCTCTCCCCCCAACTAAAACGAGACATTGTCCTCAATGTTTAAAGGTAGAAAGATAGAGTATAGAAGATATCACCTGAAATAACTAACACTGACAAACCTGAAACACATTGAAACAAAAATAAGAAATAACAAAACACAATAATAAAACCAAAAGACACAAAAATTCACAAATGAAGGCTTAAATCCAATCTAAGCTTTTTACGGCTTTCCTTAGTTGACCAATTTATGCGACTCATGGAGGGATCAATTACAGGAATGAATGATTGTAGTTGGTCAATTAATTGTTCAGCAGTAGCCGCAGAGATTATGATTTGTCGTGCAGAAGATGTTAGAAATTCCTATTCCACAACATGATCAAGAAAAGACAACAACTTATCATAATAACCATTAACATTTAACAAACCTATGGGTTTATGGTGAATGTGCAGTTGAGCCTAAGAGGAAATATGAAAGATCTCTTCCAATGTACCTAGACCACCTGATAAAGCAATGAAGGCATCAGCATGGTTAAACATTGCATTCATTCGAGCTGACATTGTGGAGACCTGAAGTTCCTCTCCAATTGTTTTTCCAATGATGTCCCCTTGTGCTAAAGCTTCGGGGACAACCCCCAAAACTTGACTACCTCCTAAAAATGCAGCTATTGACACACCTCCCATTAACCCAAGACTACCTCCCCCATACACTAAATGAATCTTTCTCTCAGCTAGCACCTGACCAAGATGATTGGCTGATTCTAAAAACTCCTTTTCTTTCCCAGGGCTAGATCCACCAAAAACACAAATATTTCTTATATGATGACCTGAGGAACTTGCCATTTCTACACACTTCTGTAGTTGTTGAATGTATGGGTTGAGTAGAAATGAAAGGAAGGAAGAGAGGGTTTTATAGATGAGAAATTAGAAAGGCAATCATACCACCTATATGTAGGCCAGCTAGAGTCTCACACACTCTTTCTCTCTCTTTATTTATTTATTTATTTACTTTTGAAAAAGCATGTGTATGTACAGGTAGTTGTGATTGTGGCTCACATCTTCCCTTGGTTTTACGTCCAAGAACGGCTTAAACGCCCTCTATAGGTTGGGGATAGGCTTCCCATCCAGTTTTCTTAAAAACTGGCAAACAGGGTCTTTTTTAGTCAGATTCCCAAGACTAAGTCGATCATGTTCTTTATGAAATAGTGGCCATAAATCATGAATTACACGATGCACATCTCCACTAGGATGCGTCTCAAGAGTCCATAGAAGATTATCTAAAGACTCCTTACTCAATCCATCCTTAATGAATTGTATTTTGTCTTCACGGTTTATAGATACCATTCCTAAAGAACGACATTGTGTATTACAAGTCCATCTAGCACATTGATGACAGACATTCAGTCGTTTTGCACTACATTTCTTTGCAAAAGTGTTTTTACCTTTTCCAGGCATGTGTGAAATGAAGGAATTAGAGGACTCACCTGATAATCGGACCTTTGCTTTAATCAACCAGCGAATATCTTCAGGAATTCCATGATTCATTAACAATCTCAATCTTGCACATCTAGCACGGTAAATTTTTGTAATCGCATTCTGAGGCAGAGCGGGAAAATACTTTTTCAATTTTTCAAGATTAGTGTCCATTTTCAAATGAGAATTGGAAGAGAGATTCAAAGAATTGCACAAATTTATACATAGATATCAGTTATTGTGGGAAACTGAAAGAACCAACTTAAGTCACGGAGTACCGTTGTCCGCCATTTGACCGAGGTGAGAGAAACTAGCAAAAATCACTCAAAAAGAAACAAAATAAAATAAAATAAAATCAATCTTTATATACAGGATCACTGATTAGTACTTAAAAGTGCATTTTTATCATGGTTTTATATCATCATTTTGCACTTGAAGTATCAATAACTCCTTAACCAAAGCATGTTTTATAATAATATATCTAATAATATAAGATACCTTTAATTTGTGGTAAATGTTCATTTTAAATGCAGGTCTATCACATAAATGAAAGGATTGATTGATGACTTTAAGAACTTAAATTGCAAGGATAAAGAGATGGCCAAACTTAGAAAAGAGATGTCGGTGCAATCCAAACCGAAATACTGTTTGGTAATTAGGTCATATC
>NW_011501785.1:0-4953 GCF_000495115.2 Populus euphratica
AGGAAGTATAAAACCCTTAGGTTGCTCTATTTACACTTCTTCCTTTAAATCTCCATTTAGAAAAGTCGTCTTGACATCCATTTGATGAATATACAATTTATAAATTGATGTTAATGCAAATAAAACTTTAATTGATATAATTCTTGCCACTGAAGAATAAGTGTCAAAATAATCAACACCCTCCTTTTGAGTAAAACCTTTGCCAACCATTCTTGCCTTGAAGGTTTGTATAGGAGCATCGATATTGTATTTTCTTCTAAACACCCACTTACATCCTATTGACTTAGAACCTAGAGGTAAATCTACTAGACCTAAATGTTGTTAAACAATATTGAATCCATTTCATCATTTATTGCTTCTTTCTAAAAAGCAACATCCCTAAAAGACATAGCTTGACTAAATGTCTCTGGATCATCTTCTATATTTAAGATCATAGTTGTCTTTTTTAATATTATATTTATATCACCTTCCACAAAAAATATAATTGAATCTAGAAATAAAATATGTATCTATGTGTTTTTCCTTTCTAACTCTTTGACTTCTTCTAGGTTCACTTCAACCTATTACTTCTAAGTTTCTACGTTTTTCACTTAACGTCTAGTGAGTAGTCATTACTTTGAGATTTGGTTCTTCTACATTTGAATCACTTATGAATTTACATTTGATAAATTCAACATGTAAAATTAAACAATCATATTAGTTTATAAATCCAAAAGTCTATAGGCCTTTGAATTTTGTGCATACCTAATAAAAACACTTTTAAGAACTCTAGGTCGTAATTTTGTTCTTTGAGGATCAGAACTTTTATAAAAAATTACACACCCCCACACTTTAAAATAATTCAGATTTGATTTTCTACCATTCCATGTTTTATTGGGAAAAACATTTGATTTTTTAGATAGTACTCTATTATGAATGTGACATGTAGTAAGGCTTCACCCCATAAATTATTTGGTAATTTAACATTCAAAAGCATGGCATTGACCTTATCCACTAAGGTCCTATTTTTCATTTCAGCAAGTCCATTATGTTGTGGTGTATAAGGTACTGTCATTTGATGGATTATTATGTTTTCTTCACAAAATATAGAAAACTCTTTAGAAGAGTATTCTCCACCTTTATCACTTCTAAGAAATTTAATTTGCCTTTCCTTTTGATTTTCTACTATTTTCTTGAATTCCTTGAATTTTCCAAAGGCTTCATTTTTAGTTCTTAACAAGTAAACATAGGTAAAACGAGAATAATCATCAATGAAAGTTATGAAATATATTTTCTCATCCCTTCTTAACATACCATTTATTTCATATATATTAGAATGGACCAACTTGAGTAATTGAAAATTCCTTTCTACTTTAGAAAAAAACTTTTTTGTCATCTTTGCTTGAATACATATTTCATATTTATTTTTATTATTATGTTGATATAAAATATAACTATGCTTACACATATATTTCAAATATCTATAATTTAAATGTCCTAGTCTAACATGCCAAAAAAGAGAAGTAGATTCAACCATATAAGCAGAAATAACATTGATTTCATTAGAAATATACTAAAATTGCTCAACTTTTCACTATAGCAATCTACAGTGAAAGGCTGAGCTGTTTTTTTTTTCTTAAGCTATTTTTCTTCATTTTTTTTTATTTTTTTCTTTTTTCATGCCTTTAACTTTTTTCTTTCTTTCTTTGTTTTTTTTCTTTTAATAAATTTTGTTTTGTTTAATTTAGTTTAAGCTATTTTTTTTCTTTTTTTTTCTTTTTTGACGCCTTTAGCTTTTTTCTTTCTTTTTTTTGTTTTTTTTCTTTTAATAAATTTTGTTTTGTTTGATTTAGTTTGTTAATATTAATATTTTTTAATTTAGTTATCAAAATTTTATGATATTGATCCCGAGTTTAACAGGTTAACTACGTTTCACGAGTTAAATCGGGTTAATTTTTTTCTTTTTAATTAATTTTTTTCGTTTACTTTAGTTTGTTAATGTTAAATTTTTTTTTATTTAGTTGTCAGACTTTCATAACACATATCTCAGGTTTTACAAGTTAACTTAGTTTCACGAGTTAACCAAGTTAATTATGGATTAACCCATCCTTTTTTTTTGTTTTTTTATTTTGTTAATGTTAAATTTTTTTTTATTTAGTTATCAAACTTCTATGACAAAAATCTCAGGTTTAACAGGTTAATCTAGTTTGACGAGTTAACCCAGAGTTTTTCTTTTCTTTTTAATTAATTTTTTTTTGTTTACTTTAGTTTGTTAATGTTAAATTTCTTTCTATTTAGTTATTAGACTTTCATGACACATATCTCAAGTTTTACGAGTTAACCTAGTTAATTCTAGGTTAACCCGTCCATTTTTTTTTGTTTTTTTTGTTAATGTTAAAAAAAATTTATTTAGTTATCAGACTTTTATGACATGGATCCTGAGTTTAACGGGTTAACCTGGTTCGACAAGGTAACCCTAAGTTTTTTTTTCTTTTTAATTAATTTTTTTTGTTTAATTTAGTTTGTAAATGTTAAATTTCTTTCTATTTAATTATTAGACTTTCATGACACATATCTCGGGTTTGATTGGTTAACCTAGTTTTACGAGTTAACTGAGTTAATTCTTGGTTAACCCATCAACTTTTTTTTTTATTTAGTTATCAAACTTTCATGAAATGAATCCCAAGTTTGATGGGTTAACCTAGTTAATTTACATTTTTTTTCTTTTTTTTCATTAATTTTTTTCTTCATGTTGGTTTTTTTTTTTGTTTTTTTCTTTTTAATTAATCTATTTAATTATCATACTTTTATAACACAATATTGCAGCCAGACCCACATCCAAGGCTCTTGGATTTGATGTTGCAGTCAGACTCATTTAAACTTGAATCATGTAAGTTTAATATTATTAATAATATTATAAATATTACTCTTGGGTCAAGCGTTGTAGTTAGACCCAAGGCTTTTGAGTATATCTTTGCAGAAAGACCTAACACTCTTAGATCTTAGCTTTTTTATATATTTTTTATGCAAAAAAAAAAATTAACTCGTGGATATGCATTTATTTTTTTTCCCTTTTCTTTTCCTTTTTAGGCCTTTTATTGTGGACTGCACAATGCAGTCCACAGTGAAAAAGCTGATGTCTTATTTTTTTTCTAGCTTTTTTCTTTTTTTAATTATTTTTTTAATTTACTTTCTTAATATTAAATTTTTTTCTATTTAATTATTAGATTTTTATGATACAGATCTTAGGTTTGACAGGTTAGCCCAGTTAATTCTGGGGTAACCTATCAATTGTTTTTCTATTTAAAACTTTCACGACATAAATCCAATGTTTAACTGGTTAACCTGGTTTGAATAGTTAACTCAGTTAATTCAGATTTTTTTTCTTTTTCTTCATTACTTATTTTATTCATGTTGGTTTTTTTTCTATGTTTTTTTTCTTTTTACTTAATCTATTTAATTATCACACTTTTATGATACGACTTTGCCGCCAGACCCACATCCAAGGTTCTTGGGTCTGGTATTGCAGGCAAATCCACTTAAACTTGGGTCATGCAAGTTTAATGTTATTATTAATATTATAAATATTACGCTTGGGTTAGACGTTGTAGCCAAACTTAAGACTCTTGGGTATAGTTTTGCAAAAAAAAAGATTGACCTACAGCATCGCGCAGGTCATCTAACTAGTTAATACTGAACTTAAACATGTCATCACATGAATAACCCTTTCCTATAAACATCCTACTCTTATTTACAATAACCTTATCAGACTGCAAAACAATCTTGAACCCTTTCTTGCTCAAAAGACTAGCAGATACAAGGTTTTTTTTCTAATTTCAGGAACATGAACCACATTGAGTAAAGATAATTTTTATCCAAAAGTAAAATACAACTCAATAGTTCATTTTCCCAAGAATTATAGTTGTCTATCAAGACCTTTTCTGGTTTTTTCAATTCTTTATTAGTCTTTAACCATGCTTTATTGTTGCAACATGAATTGTTATATCAGAATGCAACCACCAATTTGAAGTCTTTACAACATTAGCTCCTATATTTGATTCAATAATCATTTCAATTTGAATGTTTGAAGCCATAACAACTAACTCCCCAACTTCGTCTTTTTCAACCATATTCACTTTGAAATAACCACCTTTATTGTTGAAATTCTTGAATCTACACTCTTTTATATAGTGCCCTTTATTTCCATAATGGAAACAAACATTGCTTCTTATTAGCATTATATTTCTTCTTGAATTTGTTTTCTTTCTTTTGCACTTTCAGATTGTTTTGAGTCATTGTCAAACCAATTTTAGTAACCAAATTCACTTTAAAATTTATTACTTGCAATTCACACATACGAGATTGAATCTAAATTTACATGCATGTTTGAAACTATTCAAAGGTATAATTGTTTGTAGAATGTAACATATTTTTCCTATATTCATTCCAGGATGGAGGAAGTTTTGATAAAACAGCCCCCACTTGAAGTGAATTAGGAACTTTAATATCCAAATCACTAAGTTTTGAAATTAGCATTTGAATTTCATGACTTGTTCCATGATTGGCTTATTATCAGTAATCTCATACTCAAAAAATTTTAAAGCAAGAAAACAATCAGAACCTGATTTTTCCTACTTGTAGTGTGTCTCCAAGACAGCCTAAATTTCTTTTAGCAACTTTAATTTGGAGATGTCATAAAGTTGACTGGTCAGAGTATTTAGTATATACCCTCAACAAAGCACTTCATCTTCTTCATGTTTTACTCTTGCAGTCTTAATAGTGACAGATTCATCTTCTTGTAGTTCAGGTAGTGCAGATAAATTCGGATCAAGAATGTAGTAAATCTTTAATGAAGTAAGCGGGAATATCATCTTGTCCATCCATCTTGTGTAATTCGTACCATAAAACCAATCTAGTTGAATTTTAACATCTTTAACAACTTTGACGCTAGAATTCATATTTGTCTCCATCAAA
>NW_011501785.1:8250-16265 GCF_000495115.2 Populus euphratica
TTTTTTATTCATGATTTTATTTAATAACTTGTTTCTTTTATATATATAATGTTGAATCTAATGAAACTTAAATTTATCGCTCTTGAGATATATAGGAATAATGTTTTTTCATGGATCATTAACGTAAAATTTATTTGGAAGTTATAATTCTTAGACAATTAAAAAAGAAAATAATGTATCCTTACAAGATCAAACAAAAACAATGACTTTCATTTATCATCATCTTCATGAAAGATTAAAAGTTAAATATCACATAATAAAAAATTATCTTATTCTATGGCTAAATCTATAGGAAATATATGACAACCAAAGATTTATCTTACTCCCTCAAGCTCATTATAATTGGTTCTACCTAAGGTTGCAAAATTTTAAATCAGTTAATGAACGTAATTCTTTTTTTTTTAAATTACCTCGTAATAGAAATTGTATAGTGAAAATATCATAGAAGATCAAATGTTAGATAAAATATTTTCTGCTTTTCATGCCTCAAATATTGTTCTATAACAATAGTATGGAGAATGTAATTTCAAGAGATATTCAAAACTAATTTCATGTTTTCTTGTGGTTGAACAAAATAATAAGCTGTTGATAAAAAATCACCAATCATATCCCACAAGTTCTATACCATTCTCTGAAGTGAATGGAACCTGTGTCTAAAAGAGAAGAAAGAACCAACAGTATGGATATGGAAAAAAAAATGAGAAGAAATAATCCTTCAAAAGACAACTCATCACCATACCACAAGAAGTGAAGACACAATGAACCCAAACAAGAAAATAAAAGAATTTATATAAACCTAACGATAAATGTCATAAGTGTAGGATGCATGGTCATTAGTCTTACACTTGTCAAACACCAAAACATCTTACAAGTTTATATCAAGCATCTCCAAAACAAAATACAGTTGAAACTAATTTTATTCATAAAGATAATTTTAAAAGTCATAATACTCATCTTGATATTTCTAATTTCTTTAAAAACTCATATAAAATAGATAACATACTTAGTGATGGAATCCTTGGGGATGATTAATATTTTTATTTGTATTAGAATATTTTCAATAAACAATGTCAATTTTATTTTAGTTAAATAATAAATTTTAATTATATTTTAAATAGAGATATAGCTTTTCATGGTAGAGATTGATGTTTAGCAAATATTGCAACAACACATAAAATTCTCAAGAAAAAGAAATACTTTAAATATTTAATATTAACTAAAGCTAATGTCACTATAATATCATGTCCAGTATACATTATTAAAGGCTTTGAAAAAGCTAATATTTTGTTATCAAATAACACAAAATTAGACATCATAGATGCATTATATTCATTTGAGTCCAAAAAAAATTTACTTAGTTTTAAAAATATATATGCTAATGATTAACATATTGAAACAATAGATGAAGACAAAAAATAGTATCTTTATATTATATTTCAAGCTATAACCTTTTACTTGGAAAATTATATCTTTTCTCTTCTAAAACTTATTACATGTTAATAAAATCTATTGAAACAAATGTTATGGTACACCAGAATTGTTTGAACAAAAAATATTTATGCTTTGACATGATTTACTTGGATGTTCAGGATTAATAATGATGCGATTAATTATTAAAAATTCATATAGGCATCCTTTCAAAAACCTGAAGATTTTTTTACCAACTGAAAATTCATATGTTGCATGTTCTCAAGGTAAATTAATTATCAAACCATCCCCATCAAAGGTTGTTATAGAATCACCATCTTTTCTTGAAAAAATTTAAGGAGATATATGTGGACCTATTCATCCATGAAACGGACCTTTTAAAAATTTTATGGTATTAATTAATGCATCAAGTAAATAGTCACATGTTTGTTTACTTGTTGCATTTTTTAGATTAATAACACAGATTATTAGACTATGAGCATAATTTCCTAATTATGAATCAAGAAAATTTGATTGGACAATACTAGTGAGTTTACTTCTTAAGCATTTAATACCTTTTGCACTTCTATTGGAATTGATGTTGAACATCTTGTTGCTTATGTACATACTCAAAATGATCTAGTTGAATCATTTATAAAGTACATTCAATTAATTACTAGATCATTACTTATGAAATCAAAATTGCCTATATCTATTTGGGAACATACTATTTGATGCATCATTGATTAAAATTAGATCAATTGTTTACCATAAATATTTTTCTTTGCAACTTATTTTTGATATACCACCAAATATATTTCATCTACAATCTTTTAGTAAGCGGTAAATGTGCCTATAGCACCCCCACAAAGAACTAAAATAGGTCCACAGTATAGGGCTTGTTTGAAAAAATTTGAATTTTTTTTATTTTTCTGCTTTAAATTATTTTTTTATGTTTTTAGATTATTTTAATGTGTTGATGTATAAAATAATTTTTTTAAAATAAAAAAACCACACTCTCAAACACCCTTACAAAATATGAATTTATGTTGGTTTTGATTCTCCATCTATTATTAGATTCTTTAAACATTTAACTAGTGATGTTTCTAAGGTACATTTTGAAGACAATCATTTTGAAGAAAACATTTTCTCATCATTAAGGAAAGAAAAGTTAGTGCCTAAAGCACGATAAAATATTACTTGGAATAACCCAAAGTTATCTCATTTTGATCCAATGATAACTTAATGTGAACTTGAAGTTCAAAAAATAATTCACTTATAAAATATTACAAATCAATTAACTAAATCTCATATTTTAGCTACAAATGCTTCATCTAGAATTAAAATTTCTGAAGAAAAAAAAAGGCAACATAATAGCAAATAAATCTATGTTGGGCTTAAAGCGCAGAAAACTTATTGGTGATAAGGATAAAAATCCTAGAAAATGAAAATTACAAAAATAGATGATGAAACAAACGATAAATATTGTGTCAAAATCATCTTGTAATATTGATCTCATTAGAAAGAGACCTCCTAAAAAGACATCTCCTGAATAGATCTAGGTATTGTAAATAATGAGATCTCCATAAATTATGTTCACACATAAAAGATTTTGTATCAAAATAAAATTATCATAAATGATGTATTTGCATTTAAGGTTGCTTTTGGCATCACCAAGATTGATAATGAAATTGAACCACAAACTGTGAAAGAATACCAACATAGAAATTATTGGTCAATATGAAAAGGAGTAATCCAAATAGAGTTAAGCTCATTTGCAAAACGTGAAGTATTTAGACTTATAGCTCATATACCTAAAGGTGTCATGCATATTAGATATAAGTGAGTTTTTGTTAGAAAATAATATGAGAACAATGAAATTATTCGATACAATATACGACTTATTGCACAAGGTTTCTCACAAAAATCTAATATTGATTATGAGGAAACTTATTCTTCAATTATGGATGCAATCACTTTCATGTTTTTTATTGGTTTAGTATTCTTAAAAATGCTAGATGCGCATTTAATAGATTTAGTTACAACATATTTATATGGATCATTAGATAAAGATATCCATATGAAAATTCCTAAAGGATTCAAAATGCCTGAAACCGTTTATGATAAATCTATAAGTGTTTATTCTATTAAATTATATAAATATTTATATGGGTTAAAGCAATCTAGTTGAATGTGGTATAATCATCTTAATGATTACCTCCTAGGAAAAGAGTTTGAGAATAATAAGATTTGCCTATACATTTTTATTAAAAAAAACCATATCCAAATTTGTTATTGTTATAGTATATGTTAATGCTTTAAATCTTATTGGTACTCATGAAGAGTTTATAAAAACTATAACCTATTTAAAAGATGAATTTGAGATGAAAGATCCTGAAAAGATAAAATTTTGACTTGGTTTATAGATTGAATATCTTTCAAATGAAAAATTTATCCATCAATCAACATATACAAAAAAGGTCTTAAAGCACTTTTACATGAACAATATTCATCCATTGAGTACACCTATAGTTGTTTAATTATTTGATGCGAAGTGAGATCCTTTATGACCAGTAGAAAAGCATGAATAAATTATTGGTCTAGAAGTACCATATCTTAATGTTATTGGAGCACTCGTATATCTTGCAAAATATACAAGACTATATATAGTTTTTACAGTTACTTTATTGGCAAGATATAATTTCACTCCCACAAAGATATTGGCATGAGGTCAAATATATATTTCACTATCTTTGTAAAACAACTAAAATAAAGTTATTTTATAGTGGATCAAATTCACAATTAATTGGATATGAAGATACAGGTTATCTCTCTGATCCCTATAAAAAAAGTTCATAAACAAGTTATTTGTTTATATATAGTGGTACTGCAATTTCCTAGAGATGTATCAAATAAATATTAGTTGCTACTTCATAAAATCATTCAGAAATTATTGCAATTTATTATGCAAATCGAGAATGTATATGACTAGGGTCAATTATCCAACACATAAAAAAAATAGATTGTGAATAATTAAAAATAGACCCAAAATATTATTTGAAGATAATGCTACTTGCATCACTCAACTTAGAGGAGGCTACATTAAAGGAGACAAAATAAAGTATATTTCACCAATGTTCTTTTATATGCATCAGCTTCAATGGAAAGGAAAAATTGATTTCAAGCAAATCAAGCCAAGTGATAATTAGTAGACTTATTTGCAAAGTCTTTACAACCTCAATTTTTAAAAAGTTTGTCCATAATATTAGAATGCGACATTTTAAAAATTTATCATAAGATATGTGCTTTTGGAATAAAGTCAATATAAATTATACTCTTTTTTTTTTCTTAGGTTTTTTCCCATTAAACTTTTCTATGCAAGGTTTTAACGAGGCAATTGGATATTTTAATAAATTCCAAAGCATTCAAATATGAACTTTGAAGTATTTATATAAATCTTCAATTGAATTGGATCTTGAAGTATATATATAAAACCTTCTAATAAATTCTACAGTATTCACAATCACACAAGAATGTTATACCTTTGTTTTTTTCACTTCGCTTAAGTTTTCTTTCTATTGGTTTTTTCTATGCAAAGTTTTAATAAGACATATTTTTAGTACATGGTCATTAAATGAGAAATGTTATAAAATTTGTAATTATATATATTGAATGTCATTTAGAATCTATTAGACTTTATAATTCTTGAATTTAATCCGTTGGTTTTCCATAATCCTTCGGTTTCTAGTGTCTTTTAATGTTCTCATTTTCTTCTCCTATAAATAGATTATTTATCTTTCATTCTAAATATTGAGAAAAATATATAAAAAAAATATATACTTCACTGTTAAATTTTATTCTTAATATATAACTTCTTCCTTATTTTTTTTCATTCTTTTCAATAAATCTAATCAATTTTATTATTTTTTGTCACTTTTATTTTATTTAATTACACTCGTATGACAAGAGAGAAAAAGAGGTAAAAATGTTATAAGAACCGATTGAGGCCTCATTTATTTCACTAAAAATATTTTTCTGTAAATTATTTTTCAAACTTTTCTGTGTTTATTTATTATTAAAAAACTTAATTACTAAAAAACACTTTCAATCAAAGAAAAATTTGGCTTGGTTTTCAGAAAAGTATTTTCCTTTATTTTGGGTGAAAAACACTTTTCCTAAGTTATGAAAAATTTAGAAATATCATATTATTTGCTGATTATATCAAATTTGGTCCTAAAACTTTTGATTGCTATATATTTTGTTTTGAATTTTTTTTTCAATCTTATCCCTTAGAATTTGATTTTTATATTAACTTTGGTCTTTATTTTTATAATTATTTTTTTTCTTGTCATTTTTTTTATCTATCAAACTTAATCCTTATTCTTTTGATTATTTCTTATTTTATTTGAAATAATTTATGAAATTTAAATTATTATAATTTTTATTTCATCATCTTTTAATTTTTTTTATTTACTAGATTTTATCTCTATTATTTTTATTATTATTTATTTTATTTAAGATTATTTATGAAATTAGATTATTATTTTTTCAATTTCATTTTCATTCAACTTTTTTAATTTTAAAGATTTATTCCTTATTATTTTAATAAACTTGAAAAAAAAATATTAAGAAGTTATTTTTCAAGTCATTTTCCATAACATAACCAAACATTGAAAAGTGTTTTTCAACTTATTTTTCATGACACTAACAAGCATCGAAAAATAATTCCCTTTTCAGGAATCTATTTTTCAAAAAAACTTCTTTCCAAACGAAAACTACTTGCTAGTAAACAAACGGATCCTAAATAAACTTCATTTTGGTCCCATTTTCTTTTCAATCCAATTTATTCATAATTTTATCTTATTAATTCAATTCAGTCCAAATTAACCATACGAAGCTCAAATGAATCAAACAATTAAACCCCAAATCTTAGCAATTAATTCCAAATTTTTTAGTTACAATAACTTACTCAATCCTAGAAATTTAGCTCAAAATTCAAACATTATAGATTTCTAGCACAAATTGATTTATTTCGATCAATCACTATTAAAAAAAGGGTCATTAGCATCGGATGTTAGCAACAGAATAATTCATATGCAACTTTAGCAACAGATTAGTAACGGATTATATATATATAGAGAGAGAGCGAGAGAGCAACGAATTAGCAATGCAAAATCAGATACTAAATAATAAATTAATATATTAAGAATCAATAATGGATTTTTTGTTGCTAATATGGTTGCACAAAATTTACAATGAAAAAGTTTGTTGTTGATAAAAAGAAAAAAATTAGATTTTGACTTTTATAAAAAAAAAATCCATAAAAAATAATGACGTGTTAATAATTAATTGGTCCCTGTGTACCTTGTAAAAAAAAAAAAACCTAACACAAGCAAATATTAACCTTAAAAGAAAAATTCCTTTCATTCTTTGAAATAACCCTAACCCATGTCCTTTTTTATTCTTTTTTTAAAAACCTCATCTTTGTTACTTTCAAAAATTCTTCTCCATAAATATATGCTCTCAAGTGTTATTTTCCAAAATCATCATTTGTTACTTTCTTAACTTCTTATTTAGTGAATTTACGCTTCTAAGGATTTCATTTTACAAGGAACAAATATGGTGCGACAAATTAAGATAGTAGGTATAATTAGAAACCTATATTTGAGAGATTGTGTTTGTAATTTAAAGAGAATATATATTGTTTTATTAATTAATTTTATAAAATAATTTTATAGATCTATTGCAAATTATTTATTAAATATGGTTGTCATCACATGCTAATGTTTTAAGTCTTAATGTAATGTTTTTTATCTTCATGGTTCTATGACGATTCCATTATTGCTTGGTTAGGCAGTGATTTTTTTTTTGAGGTTTTGGTTTTTTTATGTTTTGTTGAGTGTATTTGTGTGGTTTTTTAGAGGAGAATATGGGTAATATGTGACAAGCTCATAAATAAAAGTTAGATCTTGGATTTTACTCACGTGGTGCGAAAGGTGTGTGGTTGGTTAACAATTTTTTGCATACCATATCATTTTCACTTATCTTTTTTAGCATCAACCTCTCTAGAGAAATTGTTCTTGTTTAGTAGTGTTAAACAAAGTAGAGTAGAGAAAGTGAAATTGTTCATCATCAATTTCTTTCCTTTCTCATCCTATTTTGACTAGAAAATTTACACTTTTAATTGTCCGCTTTACAGATAAATAAAGTCAAACCTTTTGTCTCTTTGACTACTACTTTTGTTCCCTTTTTTAAGACAAAACCTTGTGATTGCCATTTTCATCCATTCATTCATGGATTAACCAGTCGCATGTCCTATTAGCATACACGTACTTCAGAAAAAGGCATAAGAAGGTCATCTTTGAATAGTATTTAAAAGTGTATTTTTTATCAAGGTTTTATGTCATCATTTTGCACTTGAAGTACCAATAACTCCTTAACTAAAGTATGTTTTATAATAACATATATAATAACATAAGATACCTTTAATTTGTGGTAAATATTTATTTTAAATGTAGGCCTATCACATGAACGAAAAGATTAATTGATGAATTTAAAAACTAAAATTGAAAGGACAAAGAGATGGTCAAACTTAGAAAAGAGATGCT
>NW_011501785.1:16530-21094 GCF_000495115.2 Populus euphratica
TATGACCTGAATGTTTTACACAAGAAAGGTGCGACAATTTTCTACAAATTTCATGTTTTCAATTGGCTCCAATTTCGACGTTATCAATGACGTTTGGGCAGACAAGAGAAGATAAAGCTTGTTATCAAGTCAAAAGTTGGTCACTCATTCATCAATTAGTCATCAAAGAAGATATCAACTTTTTGATCATGTTAATTTTCATGTCATAACATTTCTCATAGTATTGGCCCTATCTCGTAGGGCTCTAGTTTGCTGGAATGTCCTAACATTTGTCCATCTCTTCAGCCCTACTTTATAATTATAGCCCTTTGAATTCTAAGCATCCATGATATGCAATGTTTTTTTTTTCTTAGCTACATATGCACCTTACATCACTAAGCTAGGAAAATGTGATTTTTTTTTGGGGGGGGGTGAATAAATGTTTAGAGTAAAACATATATTAGTATTGTTGTTTGCCTATGAATAGAAATTTGACAGAAAAAATATGAGAAATGTGAACTGCAGGAAATTTCTTACTACATTCATGTTAGTGTTTCATAAATTCAATCCATGTGGCATCAAAATAATTAATTCCCAAGTTAAAGGAGGAACTTTAACTTGGAAAATTTGATTTATGAGTTGGGAAATTTGACTTATAAGTCTCCTTGCAATGCTATTCTTGCTCATTATAAGCTAATTTACTTTTTTAATTTCTTAACACTATTATTCTTACTCATTTTTTTTCTTCTAATTTTAGATTGTTGAACCAATCATCACATCACTTTACTTCTTTGCATTTAGAACCGCCAAGTTTTTGGGTTGTGCATATTGGATCCTCCATGTTTGTCAATATATCTTAAATTTTTTTATTAATTTTGGAAGATAACTTGGTTTATAGAAAAATTGCATGGTCATTAAATCTCGGCCTTTGTTTGCTAATAGTGGTGTAATTTGTCTATAAAGTTTTTTTTATATATATAGATTGCACTTATTTGAAAGAGAAACTATAATATTTATGTTGTGTAGTTCAGCGACCATAGATAAGATAGACATAATCTTATTTTAGTTTGTGAGTATTTATTTGTTTAATGTGATGATCTTAAGTAATAAATTATTGATCAAATAAATATTTATTAGTTGGTTAAAAAAATTATGGCATATGTTTGCATGAAAACTTCATTTCTACAATATTACTTGATAATGCAAATGATTATATTTTTTTTTTCAATAAAAGAGTCTAGATTACTAAAGTTGAAGAAAAAAAATGATGGTAGGAAGTAATGAATAGAGCAATTGCATGGTGTATCCTAATTAGCTAGCTTTTCTGCCTATATAATTTTACTAATACATAGAATAATGAAAACATCATATTAGCTAGCTTTTTTTCATATCTTTTCCTTTTATAACTTATAAGCTAGTTATTAATGAAGTTATTTTGATAATTTATTATATAAAGTTTTAAATATAGATTAAGAAATATATTAAACAATATTCTAATTTTTTTAATTATATTAATAAAATTAATATGGATGATCGATCCTGGATGTATTGTCATTGTAACGATGATCATATTTGTCCATAATTTATTGTGGGTGTACATTTATCAATTTTGCATTTTTAATTGATGAAAATGTATTTGGAGTTAAAATTAGATGTCCTTGTTTTCGGTGAAAAAATCAAAAGTTTTTAATGTAAGAAGATGTTTATAAGCATATGTTTTCAAGAGGATTTTTACCTGATTATAAAAATTGGACTATACATAGAGAGCCTTATGTTTCAAAACCAATAATTGTTGGATCTTCCTCAGTTAGGTGTAGTCATATTGTGAATGATGTTTTTAAAGAAAATTCATATAGAAATATAGTTTTGCATGCAATGGGGGTTGGTAATGCATGCTCTAATAATATGGTTTCTAGTCCTATGGTAGTAGAGGAATTTTCAAATCCAGAGGCAAATAAACTTTTTAAATTACTTAAAGCTGCAAAGGAGTCTTCTAGGATGAGTGTACCAAGTAATTTAAATTATCTACTTGTGTACAATTGCTTAATATGAAATCAACTCTAAATTTAACCCAAATTGCCTTCAACAAATTTACTGAATTTATAAAAAATTGCATACCTAATAATGAAAATTTGGTTTCAAATTTCTATGATGCTAAGAAATTTATACGGCCACTTGGACTTGGCTATGATAAATATGACGTGTGTTCTAATTATTGTATATTGTATTATGGGGTAGATGCAATGAAAACAAATTGTGATTTTTGTGGAAGTTTACAATACAAACCTAGAAATCTCATTATTAAAGGTTCTAATAAGTCAGAGAAACAACTCTGATACTTTCCATTAACACCAATACTTAAAGGCTATTCATGTCTCCACATCATGCCAAACATATGACATGACATCATTTTCATAGGTTAGATGATGGAGTTATAGTGCATCCATCCAACAGGGAGTCATGGAAGAAGTTTAATTAGGACCATCAAGACTTTGCATATAATCCATGAAATATTTGGTTAGGATTATGCATTGATGGTTTTAGTCTATTTAACATGTCTTCAAATCTCTACTCTTATTGGCTAGTAATTATGACTATTTATAATTTACCTCTTTGGAAGTATATGACTCGACCATTCATGTTTTTATCAATGATTATTCCTGGGCCGAAGAATCCGGGGAAAAAAGCTTGATGTTTTCCTACAATTGTTAATTGCTCTACTCTTATTGGCTAGTAATTATGACTATTTATAATTTACCTCTTTGGAAGTGTATGACTTGACCATTCATGTTTTTGTCAATGATTATTCCTGGGCCGACGAATCTGGGGAAAGAGCTTGATGTTTTCCTACAATTGTTAATTGATAAATTGAAAAAAGTTATGATTTGATAGTGTTAACACCTATGATATAGGAAGGAAAATTTTCAATCAAAGGCAACTTTGGTGTGGACCATTAGTGATTTCCAACTTATAGCTTATTATCGGGTCGGAGTACTCTTGGCAAGTTATATTGTCTGATTAGTACTTAAAAGTGCATTCCAACTTATGGCTTGTTATCGGGTTAGAGTACTCTTGACAAGTTATATTGTCCTTATTGTATGGAGTATAGCAAAGCCTTTAGATTAAAGTATGGGGGAAAACAATCTTTTTTTTATTGTCATAAACAATTCTTACATATGGATCACCCATGTAGGTATAAATCTGATAAGTTTTTAAAAGGAGTAACAGTATGGCTCCCTTTTATACCTCTGGTTTAGAAATGTTATTTAAAGTGTTCACTTTTATGGAAGGAAAAATTATAAGTTCCTCTCATAATGATAAAATTTCAGGCTTTGGTGTTAAACACAATTAGGTTAAGAAAAACATTTTCTCAGATCTTTCATATTGACATATAAATTTGATTCGTCATAATCTTGATGTCATCCACATTGAAAAAAATTTCTTTGACAATATTTATTATACAGTAATGGATTGTCCTAATAAAAGCAAGGACAATTTAAAGGCTAGGTTGGATATTAAGTTGTATTATAAGAAGCCAAACTTGCATTTGTAACATGATACATGTGGTCGAGTTTACAAACCTAAAAGCACTTATTATCTCTTTAAGAAACAACAAGAAGAAGTGTTGTCATGGATGAAAGAATTGTTTTTTCCTAATAGTTATGCTTCAAACATCTCATAGTGTGTAAAAGAGGCATAGTGTAAGGTTTCAGGCATGAAAAGTTATAATTGTCATGTTTTTATAAAAATACTTCTTCCAATTGCTTTTCGACCTTACTTGCCTAAGCCACTGTAGGAGTCATTAACTGAATTGTCAGTATTTTTTCAAGACATAAATGCTATAAATTTAAATGTCAAACACATTGAGTTGCTGTAGATGAATATCTTTGAAATTATTTGCAAACTTAGAAGTATTTTTCCTCCATCCTTCTTTGACTCTATGGAACACTAGATAGTACATTTACTTTATGAGGCAAAAGTCGGAGGACCCATTCAATATCGATGAATGTATCCATTTGAACGATATGTTTTCATGTCATATTATTTTTTATTCTTTTCTATTTTTTTCCCAAACTAATTGACATCAATGATATATGTATATGTTGTATTTGAAGAACAAAGTGACCAATAAAGTTAAATTTAATGGTTTCCATATATAAAGCATATTTGATTGATGAAATTACCAATTTTGCATCTTATTATTTTGGTGATGACGTGCAAACAATATAGAATCAAGTTCCAAGAAATGATCAAAATCTGCAAGAAATAATTAACTAACTGAAACAGATGGTAAATTAAGCACTAATTCTAGTTAGAGATACAGTGTCATTTGTATCATATTAAAATAGCATGGTGAGGATTGTTTTTATTTGTTATAATGGACTTCAAATTTGTATATTTATATTTTATAATGTTTTTTGTTTGTTTGTTGATAGCAAGAAAAAGCAGGTGGAAAAGAACCTCAATAAGATGATGTGTTTTCGGTGTTATGACACGATTAAAAGATTGATGTCTTCTCCCAAGTGCAGGAGTGTCGAAGTAATAAATAACCCGGCAAGACCGGGGTCGAACCACACGGAGGTTA
>NW_011501785.1:21923-28715 GCF_000495115.2 Populus euphratica
ATGGCCTTTTTTGATCTTGGGCTCCATATGAAAGTTGTAGGCTATGTCTGACCTTTTCATTCATATAAAGTGGATCTAAATTTGAGATCTACAACTCCAAATATGACCCAATTACTGAACAGTGTTCCGGTTTGGACTGCACCGGCATCTCTTTTCTAAGTTTGGCCATCTCTTTGTCCTTTCAATTTCATCAATCAATCCTTTCATTTATGTGATAGGCCTGTATTTAAAATGAACATTTACCATAAATTAAAGGTATCTTATATTATTAGATATATTATTATAAAACATGCTTTAGTTAAGGAGTTATTGATACTTCAAGTGCAGAATGATGATATAAAACCTTGATAAAAATGCACTTTTAAGTACTAATCATGTTACATCAAAGTGTCAAGTAGCCTGAAACCTTCATAGATAACAAGTTTTAAAAAGTTGTTATAAGTACGTTTTTATGTAATTTAATTATTATTTAAAATTAAAATAAATTTATTATTATATTTAATTTTATTGCAGGAGAATTACAAAAAAAAAGAAGATGAGTTTAAGATATGAAACTAATCGGGAAAATCAACCTTCATTTGATAGAGCAACTTAGTGTGTGCCAATAAAAAGAGTTACAAAAGATAGAATATATGGTGCACCTAGTATGCTGAAATTCATGGTTAGTATGAGTGCTTCATAACAATTCTATACGATGGAGTTAACACCTATTAGCTGATCAATTCAGGCATTTAAAGAGCAAATAAAAAAAAAAGATGGTCATATTTTATCACCATAACAAGAGATGACTTATATCAAAAACTTAGTAACATGGGATACCAAGGGCATCAAATATGGACTAAGATATGTCATCACCTATAGCTTTATTTATGTCGTCATATGTGACTTCACAGATAACAACACATATATCTCCCTTGTCTGATCTAGTATATCGACCTAGGCCTCGACCACCATATACTTGTCCCACCTTATGATGGTTAGTATTATTTTGATTCGTTTCTACTACCACTTTAACCACCAATAGAGCAACTTAGTGTGTATCAATAAAATGAGTTATAAAAGGTAGAATATATGGTACACCTGGTATGCTAAAATTCATGGTTAGTATGAGTGCTTGATAACAATCCTTTACGATGAAATCAACACCTATTAGCTCATCAATTCAGGCATTTAAAGAGCAAATAAAAAAAAGAGATGGTCATATTTTATCACTACAACAAGAAATGACTTATATCAAAAACATTCTTAGTAACATGGGATACCAAGCTTGGGCATCAAATATGGACTAAGATATGTCAGCACCTATAGCTTCATTTATGTTGTCATATATGGCTCCATAGATAATGACACATATATATCCCTTATCTTATCTAATATATCGACTTAGGCCTCGAACTTCATATACTTGTCCCACTTTATGATGTTTAGCATTGTTTTGATTTGTTTCTCCCACCACCTTTATAATATAAGATATATATTAAATTAACAAGATTTAGAAATTTATATTGAAATTTATTTTTATTTGACTTATTATTTTTGATAAAATAATTTCTAGTATTAATTTATGTTTTTTATATATTTATCTATAATTTGTGAAATACCCACAAATAATTAAAAAATCAATAGATAGGAAAAATAATTTAAAAAATTCATGTTTTAAAAAATAATTATTGGATAAATCAGTGACAGATCAACAATAAAGTTTTCATTACTAATTAATAACATATTAACAATGAAATATTCATTTACTGATTAGCAATGCAATATCTTTTACTTTACTGATTTATACAATTACCAACTAAATTTTAGCAATAAATAATTTGTTACTAAGTAAATTATTAATTGAAAATATGTTGCTAAAAAATTAATATTTATGATTTGTATTTGAAATTATCTATTGGTAATTTCATTGCTGAATTTTATCAGCAACATATTTTAATTTTATCTGGGTCCTTTTTCATAGTAGTGAATTCCCCATATTTTGCTTTCAAATCAACTTTCATGCATCATTTTCAAATTCCATAATCCCAACGTATCCTCTCCATTCTAAAGCACTATAAGAAGGGACCTACACAGCCTAAAATACCAAGAACATTGGAAATTTCTCACAAAACCTTTTTTTTCAGTCAAGCAAAACCGTCATCAGCAATCTAGTAAACCAAGAAAAACAAATAGCCCTTCTATTCACCCCAAAACAGACTCAGCCTTCTCTCCTATCTTCACAACTGATCAAACATAACAAAACCTAACCACCACTGTACATCCCACGGCAGCACCCACATCTCCTCCACCCACAGTCAAGACTTATAGTCACCATTGTCGTCCCTTAAACTATACGCCAAGCCTTCCCTTTTATGAACCCATCTTGACCCACATCATCACAGACCAAACTAGCCACCCACAAATCCACACTACCATAAGAAAACTTTACAAATTACATCTTGTTCCACGTCGAGACTGCCAGCCATACAAACAGTACCGTCATTGCCATTCCCTCTGGACTCCCATCACCAACAACCCACACAGTCAGCCCATCTCTCTTTTCATACTCAACACCAGCTCTGCCCAAGACAACCCTATCTCTCATAAATCAGCCATGCCTATAGCCTCTCTTCTTCCAGAGCAAAACCTTCAGCCCCTACCTAACGTTGAAATCAGCCAACATCGCAACCTCTTCTCTTAAGCAAACCGGATACAGCCACTTCCATAACCCCTTCTTCTCTCAGACCACAGCTACCTATATTCAACTGAAACCCATGCCTCTCTCATCTCCTCCAACCAAACCATGCATCCCCGCCACTTGGACAGACAACGAACAACCATCACAAATCCATGGCAGCCCTCTTCTTCTCCAATCCGTGACAGTCCCTCTCTAGACCTTCCACTACACCTCCTTTATTTCTGGCCAAAACGACAGTCGTACCGAACAAACGTAAACAAAACTCATAAGCCCATCAGCCTTTTCGCTTCACACGAATTTCACAAAAGAGGAATTAGGTTTTATATCTAATTTTATCACTGTTCTGCAGGTTATATGAACGGCTCGTGAGTTGCATGTGTGACTTGTTGTAGAGGTTTCAATTAGAGAGTACGTGTGTATACACACGCGCCTTGTGACCCATCCGTTTTTCTAGCCAGTTTCCTTTTCTTATGTTAAAGTTCAATTCCAAGCCCTCAAAATAAATATTTTAGTTTTTTTTATATTTAATTTTACGTGCGCTGATAATTTTATGTTCAATTATATATATAATGAAGTCCATTTTTTATTTCTTAACAACATTCGCATAAAACAATAATAATATGTAGAAATATGCTAAATTTTTAAAGTAAAAAAAAAACATATACTTAAGATTTATTTATTTTTATGTAATAATTTTTTTCTGATCCAATTAGATTGATTTTAGATTTAGAGAGTATTTGTTTATGTTTATAAAGCAAATTATAAAAATAAAATATTTAATAAAATAAAAAATATTATTTACAATGTATGAGCCCACTATAATTTATGTTTTGCTTACCTGAAAGGAAAATTGATACACTTCTCTCTCTTGTGACATGTTTGTGTTGAACTATTCACTTCTTGAAGTAAATAATGCAGATTCAATAAAAAAATATAATTTTTTTAATTATATTTTACTTGAAAAACTAATATTTAATATTATTCAATAATACTATATAAATTAGAAGGAGATCGCATAATGATATAGTATTTGCAGAATTTGATCACAATCCTAATTTTATTTCTGATAATATTTTATTTTATTGCACACTTAAAAAACCATGAAAATTATAATCCTTATTAGATGAATTTCGTACGTGATGGAATTGTAAATAGGTTAATAGAACAATAAAAAATATTTGATATAAAGTATTATTTATTTAATGATATAATAGTAATAGTTAAATATACAATATTTAAATTAAAAACCATCAATATTAATATATATTTTTTAGTTATTTTATAACCTCAATTTGAAAAGCATTTTTAACCAACACACATTAAAATACTTTTTATTCAATCTTAATTTTAACTACAATTTTAACCAATATATAAATATCAAACCAACCTCAATTATAAGTATTTTTTATGAAATAACTTTTTTCAAACTATAAGTACAAAAACTACCATAATATCAAATACATTTTGGGATCAATGTTTAATTTTCACATGTGTGGTTGAATTATGAGTCTTTTAATTTTAGAAAGTAACAGTCTTTAACTTATTTTTTAAAATAATTTTAATAAGATAATGAATTTTATCATATTATCATCAAATTTAAATTTTTAATTTATCCCTTGAGTGTACTAGAATTTATTTATGCCTTATAATTCTTCTTTTAAAAATTGATTTCAAGTAAATCATAAATTTTTCTTCAAATTTTCGCTAAACCAAAAAGTTTTAATTGAATTTGAATTTTTATAAATAAGTTTGACATGTCGCTAAACCAAAAAGTTTTAATTGGATTTGAATTTTTATAAATAAGTTTGACATGTTTTTTAATTTTAATGATGGATATTTATAATGAAAAATATCTTAAATTGATAATTTTTTTATTTATAAAGATCGATATAAAAAACAAAGCATTGTGAATGATTTGTAAATAAATTAAGAAAATCTAATGGCAATTAAAATGATAGATTTAAAAGAAAAATATAATAAATGTAATCTTTATTTATTTAAAAGGTGCAATAAGGATGGCGTAGATCTTATCCGAAATCTCTAGATTAGTATTTTGTATTAGGATCCCTAATGTTTTTTTTTTTTTTTTGTTAGGAGGGGACTGCGATTATCAATTACTTTTCTTTCATTTTGAAGAGTCTTAATTTTATATCCTAAAAACATGGTGTCTTGGGGATATATATGAAATGCATAAAAGAATAAAAGACTAAATAAATTAAGAAATGCATATGAAAATGAATTTTAAAAAATGGTATGTTACACCTTAAATTCCAAACTAAAAGGAAAAACTAAATAATATATTCCATCACCCTAAATATAAGTATTACGGACTTAGAGAATCCTCAATAAAAAAGTGTTTTGTAGGATGCTTAATTTAGATTTCCTAAAAAATCTTAATTAATCAAAGGTTTCTAAAACCATAATCATAGTTTTAATTATCATTACAAGGCTAAGTAATATTTCTAAACATATTTGGTTTGAATTTAAACTTTGAGAACAATCATAGAAAATCCACGATAAAAAAATGTTATATATAACATGTAGTTAAGAGTAATGAAATGAAATTTCAATAATTAAAAACATATGAAAAGAACTCAAATAATCATATAATAAACATGTCACATCATAAGTTATAAAAAAAAAATAAGGAAAATTGTCAAAATAGAATCAAGAAAGAAAGAAAAGAATTGAGGGGACATACACCCATACAAAAAGAAAACAAATAAGATGCAATTTGTCAAAATAAAAGGATGTGACAATGTACTAATAACACATAAGATATCTATAATTAACAATGAAAAACCCTATCATAACAACTAGTAAATATTAGTTTAATATGATTTATATTCAATCGGTTGATTACATATGATATTATTATATTCATGTAAATATATATTTATTATTAATAAAGACTTAATTTATCTTTAATATTTATATAATATTATATTACTGAATTTAATATTTGATTTAAGAATTAAAATAAAGATAAAGTTTATAAGACAAAATATTTTGCAAAAAAATTTATAAAATTGTTATAATTATAGGATTCATATTTCATCAAAACATTATTTCTAAAATGTTACTGGTCAGTACTCTCTTAAATACTAGTCATTCATTAGAACTGTGAAGACTAATACGTATTATATTCTCTCTTTTTTTTAATAAAAGTAAGAATATGTTCTCATAAGTTAAGGTATAATGAATACCTAAAACTAAAATGTTGGTGTTTGTCATTAGAGATACACTGAACTGACTTGCATGAAAATTCTAAATAAAAAATCACTTATATCTATTAAAAGGCTTACGTGACGGTTATGTAAGTGATTCTTGAACTTAATATCACTAAGTTATCATATAAAAAGAATATTATATTTTGATCATGTTACATATTATCTTAATTGAGGTAACAAAATGGCAGATATTGAGGATAACATAAACTATATGAATATACTTGAGTGATCAAGAGAGGATTCATCATCTTAGGTGAATTAAAAAAAATATTTCATTTGTTTTTAAATAGTTGTTGCACATGTGTGGTGTTGTAGTAAACCGTCCACCCTCTTAAAAAAATTGTAATGGTCTATATGGCAAATGTGGAGAGACAACGAATTCTTGTCTTTTATTAGTAAAATATGAACTGGGAGTCACCACTTAGTATTTTGGTCACTAGAAACCCTAACTAGTCTCAAAGAATGGATACAAAAACTAGTTGCGTAAAAAGAAGATATTAGCACCTCAACTATGTCCTATCTAAGGTAAGTTGTATTGTTTTATTATCTGATAAAATCTAAAGTCTTGTTATGTTTTTAATTATCGGTCCATCTACGGTTTAAGAAAAACCATTCTTTGTAAGGAGGTTCTTATCTTAATGGGATAAAACCGAACCGTTCTAGTGTAAAAAAAAAGAATTTAATATCCAGAATATGTATTACGTGTAATGTCATATCTTGAATACTAAAAGACAAATAAAATAAAATTTTTATTGTTTTTAAAATTTTGGCCAATGTTCTATTGACTTTAATAAACTAGTTATTAAAGCCAAAATGCATGTTAAAACATTGTTTTTTGGTATATGAAAAACATAATATGATTTTTTAATATGATTTTTTAGC
>NW_011501785.1:29194-32832 GCF_000495115.2 Populus euphratica
TAATGGTTACAGGCGGCGTCGCTACTTCTCCTTCAGACTCCTTTGTTATCCATGTTTTCTTCTCCTTTTATTTTTTCTCTTCTACTCCTGTTTTTCCTCTCTCCCGCTCTTTTTTTTTTTTTTTGGTTGTTCACCCTTCTCTTGTCTTCTCCTTCCCTTTATGTTTCACAGTCCCCTATTTTTCTTCTCTTTTGTTTCCATTGTTCTCCCTATTCTCTCTCTCCTTTCTTCTTTCCTTTTTTTTTTCTTTTTCGGTCTCCCCCCTCTCCTTTTATGCTTTCTCTTCTCTTCTTCTCTCTTTTTTTCCTCTTCTTTCTTTCAGCCCTCTCTTCCCCTGCTTTTATAGGCAAAAAATAGAGGAGAGACTGGCACGATGCAGTGTGCTGCCACCCCGGCACTGCCCCTCCAACATATGTAAAGTGTTTTTGAGTAAGTGGGGTTGGTTTGTGTCTTTTTAAGAGGGAGTCGGTGTCTTTTTGAAGAGAGAGATGGTGGTGACAGAGGAAAAAAAATCTTCTTCTTCCCTTGCTTCGCATGTCCAAGGGAAGAAGAAGACCGACACTGCTTTTCAAAAAAGCATCGTTTAGGTCTTTTTTTTTTTTAACAATGCATGAAACAGCGCTGTTTTGAACAAAACACGCCGTTTTATTTAAATAAAAAAGGTGGCAAAAGGTGTTAAAGTTTACATTGGTCCTTAATTTATGATTTGTTCAATTGAGTCCTCCATTGCAATTTTGATTATAAAAATCAATTTAATTGTATTTGTGTCTAATTCAATCTCCGGCCTTGAAGTTGGCCATGTTTTTCAAATTGACCCCTGATCCCGAATTAATGCAATTTGACTCTTAATTGAGCAATATACTTCTAATTTCTTCAAATGGGCCTCTAATTTGGTTTTAGTTATATAAGCTATATTTACATGCCTTTTCCAGTTTGATCCTTGGTTTTGGATTTCTTTAATTAAGTCCTTAATTGGTCATCAAATTTCAATATTTATGTAATTAAACCCCTGATTTGACCAAATTAACTCTAAAAAATTATAATTTGACCCCAAAACTTTAATTTCTTCTAATTAAAGCCCAAATTGACTTCAAAATCAATTTTTTTGCAATCTAACCCTTCATAAATTCAATTAAACCTTTAATAAATTTATTTGAGTCCATAAATATTTGATCTTGGACTTTTCTTCTTTAATTTGAATTTTCTTTGTTAACAAGGCTCTTATCAGTCAACAAAATACTATCAAATTTTAATTTTTGTAATTTTAAACCTCCTCAACCATTTTTGGGGTACTTTGACATCTTCTTTTCACTGCTATATTTTTTAATTTTTTTATATTTTTTAATTTTTAATTTTTTTTCTTTTTATGTAGGGACCTAAAAGTATTTTTTGTATTTTTAATTTTTTTTTCTTTTTATGTAGGGACCTAAAAATAAGTTAAAATAATAGTATTGAATAGAAATTCATTGGCTAAGATCAAATGAGATTTAAAAAAATCTCAAATCTTATTTAAATGATCAATGATTATTATGTTGAGAACAAACATGATTTAATATGACAGACATGCTCCACGTTTTAAGTTAACAATTAACTTAATTCATTTTTATCTTTTCTTCATATTAATTACAACAATCTCTTAACTCAAACCCAAATAGCAGACCCTCATTTAGGGTAACCTCTATATTGCCCAGAAATAATGCATTAATCCTATTTAAGATATCTAGATTCATAACCCAAAATAGAGCATTAGTTCTTAAACCAAGAACTAGTTATCCAACCTAGAACATGGCAACGACCTCATATCAAATAATAGCACCAATGAACATTTAACTATGATGTTTTAATAATCTTAAATAGAATATAATTAATAAGGTATCGAGCCCCTACTTGACATTCGAGTTCTATGTGTAGGATCCTATCTCGATACCCCCAACATCTCTCATATAATTTTAAGAGCTCAATGTTAAATGTTTATTTTTCCTTGCATTAACTTTATTTTACACAAACAAATCAATACATAAACAATTACTACAATACAATTTATTTATCTTTTAGTTGAAAATACCAAAAAGAGAAGGATATGTTATCTTTTGAATTTTTTTTTTCTCATTAATCCTTTACACATTCATCAAAAAAAAATTTCTCATTAATCCTTTACACATTCATCAAATGCTAAACCTAACACATTTCAAACAAAATCTCATGTTAACAATTTTTCCCGTTCATTTTGTTGTTTTAGCTGAAACCTTATAAAAACAAAGGATAATTTTTCTTAGATTAAAACCTCAACCATTTCTTATTCATTCAATTGACCACCAATTCCTTGGTAATTCAATAATCAACTCATCACAATAAACTACAAGCATTAACACAACTAAAACTCACTTTAATTTTGTCAATTTCTTAGAGACATTAAATTCCTATAACATAAAAATTCACATTTATCATATAGAAATATAATCATTCATCTAAACCATTTCCCATGTGTTTAGTTATCACAATTTACAAGAGTACTAGAAATTCATCAAATCTCTTTTTTCGTCTATTAATAGCTGACACTTAGACTTCATTACCCATCCATATTTATTTGTTATTTCAACATGATTCCATTTCCATAACAACCTATAAGGATCATAAAACCATAATTTCTAAGAATTTCACTTTCCCCCTAAATTTCATCTTAAAACCCTAACTCAATTTTGATCAATTTTTGGTTAAATCATTAAACTCTTGTACAAATTAATACAAAGAGGTTTTGAACACCTTACCCGGTTTTAAAATGTATTTAAAATTTTGATTCATCAAGATTTTCCCAAAGATTTTCTCTTTTTCTTTCTTTTTTTTCTTAATCTCTCTTTATTTCAATCTTTTCTCTTATTGATCATTTTCTAAATTCATAGTACAGATGTATTCTTTTCTCACAAAACACTCTCTTTTTAATCCTAATCATCACTTTCTAGTCATTCAAGGTGAAAGAAAAGAAGAAATGAAATTTCCCTTTCCTTTCTTGCTACAAACCATCGGGTTATAACAAAGATAATAGCCAAAATGGTTTGATTGTTTTGAAAAATAGTTCGACCAATTTATATAAATTAGTCTAGCCATTTCTCAAAATGGCTACACCATTTTCACTACTAGAAAAATGAGAATTTCCAGCCATCAACTCCTTTTATTTTATCTTTTTAACTCTATTTTCTTTTCTTTTTCTTATTTCATTACATTACACCTTAATTTATATTATATTATTATTTTTAATTTTATAGTGTAAATAGAAGATATGGTTCTTAAGCTACAAAATACAAATCTAAGCTTAAGAGAAATCTAGATAAAACTCTTTAATATGTTAAGAAATCTAAATAGTAGTTTTTTTTCCTTAAAATAAACTGCACGTTCCTATTTATATTAGTTCTAAGATTTATTATAGAACATGATTTCTAATTAAAACTCACCTAATTAATAGAATTCATCTAGAATTAGAATTTTTAAATAGTAAAATATGAATTAAATTAAAAGTCATAATTTAAATAAGAAACATAATCCAAATATAATAAGGTAAATAAAAACAACCCTACATAATAACTTTCAAGCTTTATTTGAGGGTTTTCTGATCTCTTATCATCATGAAATTATAATTTAAT
>NW_011501803.1:0-5382 GCF_000495115.2 Populus euphratica
CACTCTTCCAATTGAAATTTGATTGACTTTTCCAACCAAGGTTGTATGTTTGCGAGTATGGGTTATGGTTGAGCATTTGAAAACTATTTAAAGCAAGGGTTTGTTCACGGAGGCATTTCTTAAAAGAAGGCAAAGTTGAACAGTTATTGGTTGAGTGTTCATTAGTTTTCCATATTTGACACACAATTTCTTGAATAGAATTTAATTGACCACATTTTTTCAATTCTAGTGCCTCGACTTTTCTAGCTATATATGCAAACTTGGCTTGGAGGTCATGCTTTTTCCTAAGGTTATACATTCCTCCATTAGATGTATAAGGTTAAGTTTTACTTAGTGCCTTATAAGTGCCTGTAGTGTCCCAATTTTGAGCACTTCAAGTCTACAAGTCTAGGTACTCCATTGCTTCATTATGATATTTATCTTCAAAAGTTCCATTGCACATCAATTCCACCATTTATCTATTTTTAGGTGTTAATCCTTCATAAAAATATGAAAACAATCTCCATGTTTCAAAACCATGATAAGGGCAAGAATTAAGCAAGTCTCGATACCTATCTTAACATTGGTAAAATGTTTCTCCTAGTTTTTTAGTGAAACTGATGATTTTTCTTTTGAAAGAATTTGTTCTGTGAGATGGAAAGAACTTCTTTAAAAACTGTTATTGTCACATTTTAGCACTACAAAGTCTGCAACTTAATGTACGTGACTAAATTCTCATGCACGTGTGGGAAGAGAATTGAAGGAAGAAGAAAACAAAAAAACCAAAAAAAAAAAGAAAAGAAACAAAGTTAGATACAAGAAAAGTAAAAAGAAAAAATAAAATAAATATTATAATTTATACAAGAATTTACCTCTTAAGCAACGATGCCAAAAACTTGACAACAAAAAGTTGATGTCTTCTCCCAAGTGTAGGAGTGTTAAAGTAATAAATAACTCGACAAGGTTGGGGTCAAACCACAAGGAGGTTAACAACAACAACAACAACAATAATAATAATAAGTTGAAGAGAACTTTGAAATGTAAGATTAATGTGAGGATTTAAATAAGAATAAAATAATTGTCAAGGTAAGAGAATCTACTAATGATATTTCAAACAAGTATAGTATAAACTTTTTTTATTGTACAATTGGAAACCACACAAAAAAAAGGTTCCAATCGGTTTATAAATTGTTAACATGATTGCATTAATTATCTTATTTGAATAGTGCTAATAATTATAAATATTGTCAAGTTTCATGATTATAACTTATGTTAATAACAAATCAAGTTCCTTTCATAGCACAGGTGTCGGTTATACCATCACGTTCCATTCATGATTATTCGAATAATGCGAAGCATTTGTTGTACTAAGGTTATACAACATAAATCTAGACTAACCATTTAACAAGCGAAGTATTAATAGCAAATAAGATAACAAATACAAAACATGTTAGTTTCAAACAATAAAGTTCATGTTCAGTTTATACTAAACTTATTTTTACACTATTAATGTAACCTTTTTACCTTGACATTATAAACTTAGTTAAACATAATGAAAAAGAGAAGCATAAATAAACAATAGAAGAACATATATAAGATAAAAGTTAATTAAGTAAAGGAAACGAAATGAGAAGTATAAACAAAAGATTAATTTAAGAAAAAATTAAGCATTACAATAAAGAGAGAGCAAGAACATGATCTTTATCTCAAAACCAAGATGTCTAAATGCATGGTAAATACCTCCTTGTATAGGCTAAAATTTGAAACTATTGATTTGATGACTAATTGTTGAGGGGGTAACCACATCTTGACTTGGTGACAATCTGTATCTTCTTGTCTGAACAAAATGTTATTAATAACGTCATAATTTGAACATATTGTCTTCATAAAAGTTCTAAGAAATTATCTCAATTTTCCAATAAAAAAATAATTCAGTGCATTTGGACTTTTAGAACTCGAGATATAGGTTAAACACTGAACAGTGTTTGGGCTACAAGATAGATTCTAACTTCTCTATTATTGCTAAGATTTGGATTCCCAAATAGTAGAATTGAGTCTTGCATTCCCATGAATGTTTTAAGCGTATGTCTTAGCTTTCTAGCCATATAAACCAAATTGAAATCCAAGATCTACAACTCCAAATATGACCCAATAATTTAACAGTGTTCCAGTTTAGATTGAACTAGCATCTCTTTTCTAAACGTAACCCTCTCTTTATATTGACTTGTTATTATAAATGTTATTATAAATTGAATATATCTTATAGTACTAGACTTGTTATTATAAAAAATATTCTAGTTAAGGAGTTATTGATACTTTAAGTGTAAATTGATGATATAAAATCGTAATAAAAATGCACTTTTAAATGCTAATTAATACTTAACAAACATTTTGCAACAATTTAGCATTCAATATGACACTATAATAGATCCTTCAAATTACCCATACAACCATTCTGTAATAGTTTATTATTCAGTATAACACAATAATAGATCCTTCATAATACTCAACAAACATTCATTAACAGTTTAGCATTCAATATAATATAAAAATAGATCCTTCGTAATTCTTATATAACCAATCCATAGTAGCTTAGCATTCATTATCGCATAATAATAGGTCCTTCATAATACTCATACAAACATTCTATAACAGTTTAACATTTACTAATCACAATAGTAGATCCTTTGTAATACTCATCAAACATTCCATAATAATTTAGTATTCACTTCAAAAACTAATGTTATGCTAGAATGGGGTGGAAGTCACCTAATTGTTCCTCCTATGGGGTGCCCTTGTCCTATCAAAGATCTAATCCCGATTGCACCACCTAACACACCAATAATCACAAATTAGCATATTTGTATTCGAAAATTACATAACTCGTCACCATACATATTTTAGGAATACACATGTTCACATTCAAGTGTTCCACATATGACACAATCATACAATAAAATTGTTTTAAGCATTTAAGTCATTTTTTATATGGAAGTCTGCCGTTAAAAATCATTGGCGAAAGTTGCTCGCTAGCTACACAGACTTCAATAGAGAAAACTGCTTCGCTAGTTGACAGAATTCAATAGCAAAAATTGATTTATTGGTTAAACAAAATTTGATAGTGAAAACTGATTCGCTGGTGACATAGAATTCATTAGTGAAAACTGATTTGTTGGTGACATAGTTTTTACTAGTGACACAAAATTCAGCAACAAAGATTGATTCGCTAGTTACATAGAATTCAACAGCAAAAATTGACTTGCTGGTGACTCGAAATTCAACAGCAAAAACTAATTCGCTGGTTACACAGAATTCAGCAACAAAGACTAATTCGTTAGTGACATAAAATTTAGCAACTAAAACTGACTCGCTAACGTAGAATTCAACGCGAAAGTGGATTCATTGGTTACACAGAATTCATCAGCAAAAACTAATTCGCTGGTGACACAAAATCGTTAGCGCAATTCAGTCCCATGACGGACGTATGAAATTGTCAGCACACGTAGTCTACTGTTGATTTAGAATTCATTGATGAAACTATGTTGCTGCCGACCCAGAAATCGTTGACTTGGTATAGTACTACAATTGACGCAGAACTCATCAATGCACCCATCCTTCTATTGATACCAAAATTATTGATGAAAACTGAGTCGTTGTCAACCTAGAAATCATCAACGTGATTGATTAGTACTTAAAAGTGCATTGTTATCAAAGTTTTATATTAGCATTTTGCACTTGAAATATCAATAACTCCTTAACTAAAGCATGTTTTATAATAAAAAGTCTAATACTATATGATACTTTTAATTTATGGTAAATGTTCATCTTAAATACAGACCTATCACATAAATTAAAGGATTGATTGATATACAGACCTATCACATAAATCAAAGGATTGATTGATGAGTTCAACTACTAAAATTAAGAAGACAAAGAGAGGGTGAAGTTTAGAAAAGAGATACTAGTTCAGTCTAAACTATAACATTGTTCAGTCATTTGGTCATATCTAGAGTTGTAGATCTTGGATTTTAATTTGGTTTATATGGCTAAAAATCTAAGAAATAGGCCTAAAACATTCATAGGAATGCAAACTCAATTATACTATTTGAAAGTACAAATCTTAGCAACAACGGAGAAGTCAGAATCTGTTCAGCAGCCCAGATAGTGTTTAGTGTTTAGCCCATATCTTGAGTACTAGAAGTCCAAATTACTTTTTGTTTTTTTAAAAAAAAAATTGAGATAATTTTCTAGAATTTTTATGAATCAAGTGTATTCAAATTATGATGTCAACAATGACATTTTGTTTAGAAAATAAGATAAAGATTGTCACCAAGTCAAGATGTGGTCACCCATTCAACAATTAGTCAACAAATCAATATTTTCCAATATTGGCCTATAAAAGGAGGTATTTTCCATGCATTTAGGCATATTAGTTTTTGGATCAAGACCATGTTCTTGCTCTTTTTCTTTATATTTTTTTTGTAATGCTTACTTTCATTAATCTCTTGTTTATGCTTTTTATTTCCTTTTCTTTACTTAGTTAACCTATATTTTATTTATGTTCTTATATTGTTTATTTATGTTTCTCTTTTTCATTATGTTTAGCTAAGTTTATTATGTCAAGGTAAAGAAGTTACACTAATGGTATAAGAACAAATATAGTATAAACTCAATATGGACCTTAATGCTTGATACTAACATGTTTTGTATTTGTTATCTTGTTCACTTTTAATACTTTACTTATTAAATAGTTAATATAAATTTATGTTATATTACACTTGGTATAATAAATACTTGACACTTTCATAACCCAACTGTATGTTATAACCTACACTTGTGCTATGAAAAGAACTTGATTTGTTGTTAATACAAGTTATAATCATGAATACCTGATAATATTTACAAGTATTAGCATTATTCGAATAAGATAACTAATGTAATCATATTAACCATTTATAATCCGATTGGAACCTCCTTTATGTTTGATTTCTAGTTGAGTAATTAAAAAAGTTTATACTATACTTGTTTGAAATACCATTAGTGGATCCTCTAACCTTAACATTTATTTTTATCATTGTTTACTCCTCACATTAATCTTACAATCTCAAAGTCCTCTTTAACTTCCTTAACTTCTTGTTGTTGTTCTTGTTGTTCTTATCGTTGTTGTTGTTGTTATTTATAATTTATATAGTTAACCTTCCTATAGTTTGATGACACGACTAAAAGATTGATGTCTTCTCCCAAGTGCAGGAGTGTCGAAGTAATAAATAACCCGGAAAGACCGGGGTCGAACCACAAGGAGGTTAAGTGTATAAATTATAGATGCCAACAACAACAACAACAACAATAACAACAACAACAATAGTAATAGTAATAATAATAATAATAATAATAATAATAATA
>NW_011501803.1:12917-22831 GCF_000495115.2 Populus euphratica
TTATTGTTGTTATTGTTATTGTTATTGTTGTTATTTATAATTTGTACAAATAACCTCCCTGTTGTTCGACCCCGGTCTTGCCGGGTTATTTATTACTTCGACACTCCTGCACTTGGGAGAAGACATCAACCTTTTAGTCGTGTCATCTTGCCGGGTTATTTATTATTTTGACACTCCTATAGTTGGGAGAAGACATCAATCTTTTAGTCGTGTTAGCGATCTTGTTCTACGACTAATTCTGAATTCATCAACGCACACATCCTACTGTTGATACCAAAATCATTAACAAAAACTAAGTCATTACCGACTTTGAAATAATCAAGCAGTCCAATTCCACGGCTAATGCTATAATCATCAATGCACTCATCCACTATTGCTTTAGAAATCGTCAATGAAAATTGCATTGTTGCAACCCCAGAAGTCATTGACGCAATCCATGTTGTTACTGATTCAGACATCGATGGTGACAATCAAGTCATTTATGTCTTTATCTCTCTAACATTTGAGCATAAGGTTTATGCTAGGCTTTCCCTTTATCTTGTACAAACCCAAACCAAATTAAACATAGACCATATAATCAACCATATACGATTTATGACACATTATCGAGAAAAACATAGTCAAATCTCAACATATACACTTTCCAAATACTTTCCTAGTTAGTACTTCAAGACCAGCATTTAGAGTTGCCACAATCATACATTCATATATAATTAATTGTATCATGGCGATACATCAACACAATTCGTGACAATTTTACAACACATAAAGGTTCTATTTCCATTCCATCTTATATCATTTTAAATGTGTTCATCATGCATAGTTTCCTTTATGTTTTTCCCTTTTTCTTTGATAAGACATTGTTGTCCATTTTATCCATAGTTTACACATGTCATTCTTCACTTTTATCACAAGTTAATCATAACAACATGCCACAATCAATATCTTCATTCACTTGATCCATATTCTTGTAAATTCATCAATCTCATAACAAAATCTAACCATTATCATAGATTTTATTTCAGCTTGAATATCATTCTAAGGGTTCAACAAGATCATTATTCTGCATATTCTTACATTTTATTTTCACATAACTCTTCACTTATGCATGCTAAATCCACACATTATCATGAACATGAATTTTTACCTCGGCTCTTGCATGTTTCCAAGAGTTAAACAAGGTCACAAATTTCAGGTTTTATCATTTCATTTCATCCTTTTCCATTACTTCTTTAGCCAACCCTTAGTCTAGGTTTTGTTTATCATGTTCATCCATTTCTTTTTGTAAATTTTCTAGAATAGGTCCCCATTAATCTTTCTATCTAGTCCTCTCAAATAATAGGTGTAAGAACCCTAGCCAAACCCTTCTGGTTTTCTTCTCTTTTATGTCCTAAAATTCCAAGCAAGTAATGAGGTGTTCTTGCCTTACCTCATGATTTTAGGTCGTCCAAGGTAGATTTCTTATGTAGTTCTTCTTTTTTTTTCCTCTCTACTTGTAGTTTTTCTTCCTTCCTTCTATAGCTGCACAGTCAACCTCCTTTACTCCCCTTTCTTCCATGGCTTCAACCATGTAGTTCTTCTTTAACTCTCCTATCTTCTCTAATGTTCAAGAGGGGTACATTCAACTGGGTTTGTGGGGTTTCTCTTTGAAAAAAAGAAAGAGGTTGTTGCAGGCTGCTAGTTGGTTTTTGGAATGAGAAAGGGTCACCTTACATTTTTTCCCCCTCTCTTAAATGAGGTGGGATGTTTGGGTGTTGGACAAGGGTTGTTCTTATCCCTCATTTGGGTTATTTTGAGGTTGGTTTCTATTCCAATTCTCTTCTAGGATTTGACAAGATTTGTCTAATAACTTCGACCCTCTTAAATAATATGTTTTTGAAAACCATGTGACTGAAATATTTATCTTAATATAGTTCCATGTATTTAGTATCTCCCTATAAAATTTCATTTCAATACGATGTATGATTTAAGAAATATATCTAATTTCGCAAAATTAATCAACAAACATTTTAAGGCTAAATTCGACTATTCCAATTCTCTTCTAGGATTTGACAAGATTTGTCTAATAACTTCGTCCCTCTTAAATAATATGTTTTTGAAATCCATATGACTGAAATATTTATCATAATATAGTTCCATGTATTTAGTATCTCCTTATAAAATTTCATTTCAATACAATATACAATTTAAGAAATATATCTGATCTCGCAAAATTAATCAACAGACATTTTAAGGCTAAATTCGAACCTGACTTGGTTTGTATCAACTCTTCTCATATTAATTAATTTTTTTTTATCTAATTTAACCCATTTTATTTCTAGATTAATTCTTTATTTTCATTTTTTTTACTTGAGAAAAGTTTTAATCCAATTTTACATCTAGTATTGTGAAAATATATATATCAGACATTTATATATCTAGTTCTTAGATGTTTGAAATATAATAATGATCTTACAAATATAGAGAAATACCTTTTACGGTGCAACAAATAAAGAGAAATATTTTATATTATCCAATATTCATACAATATAAAATATAAAATTTAAATGGGTGATTTTTGTATTAGTAAAACTCAAAATAAAAAAAAAATTGCTTATTTTACATGTTAATGACCATAAAAAAAATTAAAATTGTCATGAAGTTTTTAAGATGTTATAACCCAGATTGCAAGTTAAACAAATAAAATTAGTTAATTTAAATTATTTTTTTAATTGATTTTTTTCAATTTCAATCTTTAACATTAAATTAATTAATAATTAAACTTTATAAATTTATTTTATTTTTTTATATAAAATTATCTTAATTTCTTAATTTCTTAACTCGAGTGAACTTAAATAATTTTTATTTTGTTTTTAAAAAAAATTAACTTTTTTTTTTAATTTTATCTTATATTTACCTTCATAATTTATTTTATAAAGTTATTAGTCTCCAAATTAAAAATTTAACATCATCTAATCTATATCAGATTAATTTTTCTCATAAAAATACATTATCAACACTTGATATTTATTTTACGTTAATAAATAATTCAACTCAAAGCAAAGGCAAATGATACATTTGGTAACTAAATATAATAATGACAAGCTTACACTAATTAATTTATAAACATGATCCATCGATAAAAAGAGTACAAATCGAAGTTGCATATCCACATGGTCACCACTGCACTTGCCAATGACTTTGTACACTATAAGATAATTCTAGCCGTGCCAAGGGAAGAGAGTGATGATTGGTTCACGAAAGTAAAGTCCCTAAGGTTAGCTCTTTAAACTTTGGCTAGTCTCTGGTTGCTTTGGGGCAGTGACCCCACCATTCATTCTAGCACGCGCCTCATCAAACATCCTTTGCTGAGCAGCGGCTGCTTCTTCCTCGGTCATTGCCGCTCCATTGCTCCATTTACCACCTTTTAAAGAGTCATGCTGGAAAGGAAAAAGGAAGGAGATTAGAGAGTGCGAGATTTGTTAAACAATACTTATATTATGCGCTTTGAAAGCTCAACTGTAACAAAAGCTAATATCTCATTTTGTCCTCTCAAAGCTCAATTTTAAGCGGGCAACTACAGTAAAACGGGGGAATGTACACAAAAAACACCTGAAGGCTCAACAAAGCTCATGACACCAATCCATTGTGGCAAAAATAATGAAAACAAGGCAGGTGCTGAACCAACTGGACTATCTTAATACATGGCTTTGTCATGTGGAGAGATCTGATTTTAAAAATAATCTTTCTTGCAGAAAATGAAAAAGGATGGGGAAAAATAAAAATTACCATGGTCTCTAGCTTGTGTTGCTCATATGCAGCATAAACCTCCTCAATGTACTCTCCAAACCCAAGAACCTGTAACTCAGATAATCAATCAGATCGAACTTGTGAATAAAAGTTGCAAAACCTTAGACCAGTTCAAAATTGCAAGCAGGCAACCAGGGAGATCTTGAAAAGGCACGTGTTTCAAACGCGCAGATCGTTAATCAATTCCATTAAAAATACATGATTGGCTTCAAAAAATAGAAAATAGAAAGAGACTGACGTTGAGGCAGCAAAACAGCAGCTACTAATTAAACATAACTCTCAGGATTATGCATGGATCAAAAGGTCTGAGACTTCTTAGTGAATGAACTGGTGGCAGAAAGATAAGCGTCACCAATAATCTGAAAATCATAAGAGATTAAAAGCAGATAGTACAAATGAAAAGCACTTTTGGCCTCTTTTTTTTTTTTCTGAGGGGATGGGTGAGGCAGGGAATAAAACCTAGGTTCAAATTATTAAAAGAAAAGGTATAGCACATCATCCCGAAACAGTATTGGAAGAAAATAAATCACAGTTTGCATGCAAAGAATGTTGGTTCCAACTAAGATGAACAATAAATGATGCTTGTCAAAAACCCACACTAAGAGTAAATAGGATCGGTCAAAGACCTCTAAAGCCTTGAGTACATGCTCAGGTGCAATCGTACGCTTGTCCTCTCTGCTACAAACTTCATTGGACTCTGATGATACAAGGTTTATAAATTCTGCAAAGAAACAAGTTCCTCAGACATTTGTTAAAACACAAATCACAAAACCATATGAAAAAGTATTGACTGTCTGGTAGTGAGAGAAGAAAATGCAGTGATGCAGAAAGAAATAGGGCCAGTAGAAAAAACATTCGACATTTATGTGGATGGAATGACTTAGTTTTAAATGTTATATCAGCAACAAATGAAATACTACTGAACAAAGCTTAACTTATAACCAAATAAACGTATGGCCCTTGCTTGTGATACTAAATTGGCCACATCTTAAAAATTCTAATTTAAGCATCCTATATCATATAGCGAATATTAAATTAAAAAATCTCAGGCCGCAACTAGGATTCAAGGAAATGAAAGGGTGAGCACATTATATAGGAAAACAGTTTTCTCTTGGATGTGCTATCTTCAAAATAAATGGTGCCGGAGGCAACTTTTTAAATAATATTGCAACTAACCCTTTTCCTTTCTATCCTGATATTTAAGTATACCAATCTTAACAACAGTTTCCTGAAAGGTTCTCTTATCAAAAGTAAGGGCAAGATACAAAGATGCCATTCAAGATGGTAACTTCATTTATGGCTTTCTGCCTATTGGCAAGGATCATACCTATAGCGCAGTAATAGGAAGTTGATTTAATCTTTGAAGGCTAGCTTCCAAAAGGAGGGAAACTTGTACATATTAACAGTCTCATTTCCAAAACTAACATCTTTTCCAGATTCCAACCAATGACATTCCAACAAGCATTTTAGAAAAACTTAAAAGAAACTTCTAATAGGGTTTGTTAGAGAAAGAGTTCCGATACCATCTGGCGAACCACATCTTGGAATAAATCAAATTCTAGCCATGAAATAGCTTTTGAAGACAAGCTGCAGCTGCAAACATTTGTATGGAAGGTATATTGTTTTAGAAGAAAACAAAAACAATCCCCCTTACGAGCACATTTATTAAGTTTTTTTTTTTTTTTTTAGAAGGGATCACTAAGCTTTTGTTAAGGTATTTGACTTGTCGCAACAGCTCCAAACAATCAAATGATAATGGCACATATCTGGAAAGTGTCACACGGAGATAACTATAGCAAAATCAAAAAGCCAAAATTGAAATTTAGAAATATTATCAATAAATATTTTATCTTATGCTAAGAATAAGTAATTCACAAATGAAGCTTGTTCTAATTGGATTTGGAGCTTTATCTCCTAAGGTCATGCCTCTCTTTCTATTTGCCTTCCCTTTCCTTTTCTTTCTGCCTTTTTTTTTTTTTTTTTGTTAAAATCATGTGTGTGAACTGAACAATGACATTGTCTGATGCAGCTGCCCTATTTAAATTCCAATTGATCTAGCTGATACAAGTCCCATAAAACAAAGTACCAGCAGATAGACTAAAGGGCCATGCTCATTCTGTCTCTCCACATACATAAAATCATTTTCCCAAACAAAAGTTTGCCTAGATGTAATAATGCAAAGAAAATGATAATCAATCAATATGATATTACGCAAAGAATTCAAGTTAGATAAAAGATGCAAAATTACTTAAATCTCACCTACACAGCACTCAATTAAAAGATCTTGAGCATCTCTGGCAACACGAACATCTGGGGGCAACATCTCTTTAATAATTTTGGTCATAGTTGCTGTAAAAGAAAATTCACAACTGGCATCAGAGAATGTGCATTCAACACCCTTTCAAGGACTGCAAGGCCAGCAAGCCCTCAATCAAAAGCATACAAGTTCAACGCACTAAACTAAGCTGATACCACACCCATAATTTCCTAAATCACAACAGCAACAGGCCATTGCTATTCCTACTTGACCCAAAATCACTCAAAAATGACTGCAAATATGCAAGGCAATAGCAATTAACCACAAATACAATCACAGATGTCGAGACACTAACCCATAACTAACTCTAACAACACTGTGTATGAATCTCTCAACTCGTACATTTCATAATCTCTCAAAAGTAAAACCTAAGGTAAAAGTCATTTATTTTTTTGTCTACCGTTCTTTCAAAAACTAAATCTAGCACCTCCAAATAAAAAAAAACTTGAAAAAAAAACTGTAGCGAGCCTAACCGCAAAAATTAATAAACTAATAAACCAAGAGGGAAAAAAAATGCAAAGGATATAAATAAAAATGACCAAACAACTTAGATTTAAAATACGCACAAATTAAATCTTATAGTTTTTTTTTCCGAAATTACCTTTAGGAAGCGAAGCATCCTCTTTCGATTTACCAACTATATCCATCGGTTCCATCGCTGAATCTAAACAAAAAGGCAAAGAATTACATAGACCCACAGATCTACAACCATATCAATTAATCGAGAGAGAGAGAGTTAACTCACCGAGTCAAAACACGGAGATAAAATCGCGTGAAACTACGGGCGACGAAACCGAGTCAACCGATTCAGTACCGTATTTACTACTACCGTCGTCGTCGTCGTCGTCGTCGAGGTCGAGGGAGGGATCGAGAGAAGGAGAAGAAGAGGAGACATGGTGGTGTTGTTAATATATGATGAATTTATCATCAACTAAGGTCATGATTTGATTTCGGTGTCTGTTTCTCTCTTCTTCACGATAAGACTTCGAGGTCCCGCTCGCATACGATTTGCTCAACCCCGCCAACTCTTCCTCTCTCGTTGTAACACGCACTAACATAAGCGCGTTTTGCTTTCATTACATAATGACTGTTTGTGGGGACGTTCGAGGTTTGCTGGTGCGTGTCTCAACGCGTGCATTTGGTGTAAACTAGGTCTTGGATTGTTCTTTGCTTTTTATGTATTTTTTGGTCTGAATTTTAATTGTTTTTTAATTTTGTTTCTGGTGTTCATCCAGTGAAAGAATTGCGGTTTACAAACGACGTCATGGAGGCTTAGATGTCAAGGAATTATTATTTTTTAAAATATTTTTTATTTAAAAATATATATTAAAACATTTTTTATATTTTAAAAAATATATTTAATATTATTATATTAAAATAATATAAAAAAATAATTTGACATAAAACAATAAACAAGGTTTTTAGCCCGTGTTTTAGTTTTTAAATTTTTTATTTAAATTTTTTAAGTACTTTTAAATAACTTTAATATATTAATATTAAAAATAAATTTAAAAAATAAAAATATATATTATTTTAATATATTAATATAAAAAATACTTTTAAAAAATAAAATATATTTTTTCTATACCCTTTTATCATCTTTTAATACAGTCTAGTTTACTTTGGCACATATCTCGTTAATAATGTTGCATTAAATTGGGGCTAAAAAAATTATTATAATAATAAAAATAGTTTAGAATACATAAAATTATTTAATATTATTATTAAATTTAACTCAGTAAGTAAATTTTAAAATTTCTTAACTTAATTTTTCATTTAATTTAAATTTAAAATTAAACTATGACTAAATTGCATGTGATTCATATAAATTTGATAAATATTAATACAATTTAAAAAACTAGGAAAAAATAATTTGATTAAAAAAATTAAAATAATTATTTTTTAATATTTAGATAGCAACATATTGTATCGATATGAACTTTGCAACATAACCCACCAAATTTGTTATTTGGGTTATTGACTTTATTAGGTTTAAAAACTGTATTTTAAACTATTTTTATTTAATTATATAATAATAAAAATAAACATTCATAAAATCAAGTATAAAATAAATATCAAAATATTTAATTGAGACTAAAATATTTTTATAGAAAGTAAATTGAATTAATTTATGAAGATAAATTTAAAATTAAGTAAATATTGAAGAATAAAATTGAAAAAAAAATAAAACAAAGTAAAGAGGGGGTGAAAAAATACCAACAAAAAACCATCATCTTCATTGTTTATATATAACATTTATGAATTACTAGTTATAGTTATTAACATGATCAAAAGATTGATGTCTTCTCCCAGGTATAGGAGTGTCGACATAATAAATAATCCGGCAAAATAAGGATCAAACTACATGGAGGTTAATTACATAAATTATAAACAATAACAATATAACAACAACAACAACAATAATAATAATAGTAATAGTAATAAAACTACTAATAATAGTAATAGTAATAGTAATAGTAATAATAGTAGTAGTAGTAGTTGTAGTAGTAATAATAGTAGTAGTAAAGAAGAAGAAGAAGAACTTCATGGGAACATTGAGATGGCAGATTAATGTGAGGATCAAATAATGATAACAACAAATGTCAAGGTTAGAGGATCCACTAATGGTATTTCAAACAAGTATAGTATAAAGAAGGTTCCAATCAGATTATAAATTGTTAACATGATTACATTACTTATCTTATTTGAAAAATGTTAATACTTGTAACTATTGTCAGGCATTCATGATTATTGACACGACCAAAAGATTGATGTCTTCTCCCAAGTGCAGGAGTGTCGAAGTAATAAATAACCCGGTAAGATCGAGGTCGAACCACAGGAAGGTTAATTGTATAAATTATAGATGACAATAATACAGCAACAACAACAATAATAACAATAATAGTAGTAGTGGTAGTAGTACTAGTAGTAGTAGTAGTAGTAGTAGTAGTAGTAGTAGTAGTAATAATAATAATAAAGAAAAAGAAGAAGTTGATGAGAACTTTGAGATGGAAGATTAACATAAGGATTAAACAATAATAACAACAAATATCGAGGTTAGAAGATCCACTAATGGTATTTTAAATAAGTATAGTATAAACTATTATTACTCAAATGGAAACCCCACACAAAGAAGGTTCTAATCAGATTATAAATTGTTAACATGATTACATTAGACCAACTCTTGACTTTGTGACAATCTTTATCTTCTCTTGTCTGCCCAAAACATCATTGATAACGTTAGAATTGGAACTATTTGAAAAATAAAAGTTGCAGGAAATTATCTTAGCTTTCTAGAAAAAAAAATAGAGGTCATTTCGACTTCTAGAACTCCAGATAGGGGCCAAAAACTAAATAGTGCTCAAGCTGCAGGACAGATTCGGACTTCTTTGTTATTGCAACAATTTGGACTTGAAAATAACCTTTTTAAATCTTGGGCTCCACATGAAAGTTATAGGTCTATGTCTTACCTTTCCATCCATATAAAGTAGATCTAAATATAAGATCTACAGCTCTAGATATGACCCAATTACCAAACAGTGTTTTCGGTTAGGATTGCATCAACATCTCTTTTCTAAGTTTGGCCATCTCTTTGTCCTTTCAATTTCAATTCTTAAACTCATTAATCAATCCTTTCATTTATGTGATAAACCTGCATTTAAAATGAATATTTACTATAAATTAAAGGTATTTTATGATCAAATATGTTATTATAAAACATGCTTTAGTTAGGAAGTTATTGATACTTCAAGTGCAAAATAATAATATAAAACCTTGCTAAAAATACACTTTTAAGTACTAATCAATT
>NW_011501803.1:29155-30302 GCF_000495115.2 Populus euphratica
GAAAGAAAGCAAAATAGATAAACAAAATAAGAACATAAAAGTTAACTAAGTAAAGGAAAGGAAATGAAAATCATAAACAAGATATTAATGAAAACAAAACTTAAGCATTACAAAAATATAACTAGAGAAAGCAAGAGCCTAAATGCCAAAATACATGTCAAATGCCTCCTTTTATAGGCCAAAATTAGGAACTATTAATTTGATAACTAATTGATGAGTGGGTAGCCCAACTCTTGACTTAGTGACAATCTTTATCTTCTCGTATCTACCCAGAACGACATTGATAACGTCAGGATTTGAACCAGACCTCCAAATGAAATTGTAGAAAATTATCTCAGCTTTCTAGAAAAAAAAAATTAAGGTCATTTAGACTTTTAAAACTCTAGATATAAGCTGAACACTGAATAGTGTCTAGGCTGTAAGATAAATTCGGATTTCTTCGTTGTTGCTATAATTTGAACTTGAAAATGACATTATTAAAACCAGACCTCCACATGAAAGTTATAGGCTCATGTCTTACCTTTCCATTCATATAAAGTAGACCTAAATTCGAGATCTGCAGCTTCAGATATGAGCTAATTACCAAACAGTGTTCTAGTTTGGACTGCACCAACATCTCTTTTCTAAGTTTGGCCATCTCTTTGTCATTTCAGTTTCAGTACTTAAACTCATCAATCAATCTTTTTATTTATATGAAAGGCCTATATTTAAGATGAACATGCTTTAGTTAAAGAGTTATTGATACTTTAAGTGCAAAATGATGATATAAAACCTTGATAAAAATATATTTTTAAGTACTAATAAGTTATTCAACAAAGAGAAAATAAAATAAATACTATAATTTATACAAGAACTTACCTCCCCGGCAACGGCGCCAAAAACTTGACACGACTAAAAGATTGATGTCTTCTCCCAAGTGCAGGAGTGTCGAAGTAATAAATAACCCGGCAAGACCGGGGTCGAACCACAGGGAGGTTAATTGTACAAATTATAAACAACAACAATAATAGCAATAACAACAATAACTATAATAATAATAATAATAATAATAATAATAATAATAATAATAATAATAGTAGTATTAGTAGTACTAATAATAATAATAGTAATAGTAATTATAATAATAATAATAAAGATAATAATAATA
>NW_011501803.1:30314-32267 GCF_000495115.2 Populus euphratica
TAATAATAATAATAATAATAATAATAATAATAATAATAATAAAGAAAGAGAAGAAGAAGAAGATGATGATGATGAGAACTTGGAGATGGAAAATTAATGTAAGGATTAAACAATAATAATAACAAATGTCAAGGTTAGAGGTTCCACTAATGGTATATCAAACAAGTATAGTATAAACTCTTATTATTGAATTGGAAACCACACACAAAGGAGGTTCCAATGAGATTATATATTGTTAACATGATTACATTATTCATCTTATTCAATTAATGCTAATACTTGTAAATCTCATCAAGCATTCATGATTATAACTTATGTTAACAACAAATCAAGTTCCTTTCATAGCTCCAGATATGACCCAATTACCGAACAGTGTTCCGGTTTGGATTGCAGCGACATCTCTTTTCTAATTTTGGTCATCTTTTTGCCCTTGCAATTTAAGTTCTTAAAGTCATCAATCAATCCTTTCATTTATGTGATAGGCCTGCATTTAAAATGAACATTTACCACAAATTAAAGGTATCTTATATTATTAGATATATTATTATAAAACATGCTTTAATTAAGGAGTTATTGATACTTCAAGTGCAAAATGATGATATATTAAGGAGTTATTGATATTATTAGATATATTATTATAAAATATGCTTTGGTTAAGGAGTTATTGATACTTCAAGTGCAAAATGATGATATAAAACCATGATAAAAATGCACTTTTAAGTACTAATCACACCCCCTAACTAGCTTATTACTAGTCCCTAGTAATCAAAGCGTTAAATAGAAAAATAATTTGCAAATTCCACAAAGCAAGGTATTCATCATTTAACTTCCATTAATCTACCCAGATAAACAAACTCTCATTAAATTTATATATCTGCTCAATACCTCTTAACAAGATATTAATAAACCTTTCTTTTGTGTTCAATGTATCAACACATAATTATGGGGCTTTTCTTGGAAGAAAACAAAATTTTTGTTCTAATGTTTAAGGTTAACTTCCTTGGGTTGGGATTATTATTTTTGTCTTTTTTTTTTCTTCTTCTTTTTTTTCTCTTTTCTTTTTAAAATATATATACATATAATTTAAAAATAGCATGCATCTTTAACCCATGTAACGAGTTTTCAGCTAATGACTCCCAGACCAGTTGTTTCAGCTAATGACTCCCAGACTAGTTGGTCTTAGGGCATTAGGTGTTAAGACACCCCTACGAGCTTAGTAACTCGGGTCGCAGATACTGATATGTAGATAGTGCAATGTTTGATTCCCTTAAGCTTTTCTCCTCAACCCATGTAACAAGCGTTGGGCCAATAGCTCCCAAGTCAGCTGACTTTAGGGTATTAGGTGTTAAAACACCCCTTCGGACTTAATTGCTTAGGTTAGGGAGGCTACAAAACCAAACTTATCTATATTTTTATTATCATCATTTTTTTTTCTTTTTTCATTTTTCTTTTTTTTCATGTTTTTTTTTCTTAATTATATACAATCCATTTCCCTTAGTTGTTACCTTTAACAAAAGAACATAAATAATGTAATAATCCAATATGCAACCCACAATCATATGTTAAAGTGTGAGTGTGTAAATTAAGGTTTAAGAATACATGTTAAATAAGTATATGAGCAGAATTAAGTGATAACAATGCGAGAGTTTGTAAACCTGAATATTTCAAGAAGTATTATAATAGACCTTGTTAAGAATGGTTACTAAGATGCGTCTCAAGAGTCATTTTAACAAAAGAGCTCCTTTACTCTGCCATCCTAGTAACAAAAATTATGCACATGCTTTATGAAATGAAAAACAAGACTGCCTACTAAAAATGCAGCTATTGACACACCTCTCATTAACCCAAGACTGCCTCCCCCATACACTAAATGAATCTTTCTCTCAGATAGCACTTGACCAAGATGATTTGCTGATTCTAAAAACTCCTTTTCTTTCCCAAGACTAGATCCAC
>NW_011500075.1:0-7708 GCF_000495115.2 Populus euphratica
ATGAGGACATTCATTCGCATAAAATTTCCCTCTCTATATCTCCTATGGTGCAATTGGCTCTATAATTAATATAAAAGTCATCAATAATTATATAGTTGGTATATACCAACCATATCACCGACAGATTATAGTTAGTATATACGATAAAAGTAGAGGTGAAATTATTTTTATCGATGGACAAAAAAATAAATTTATTGGTAATTCGTAGAGGTGGAATTATTTCTCTTGATAGACCAAAAAAAATCCACCGGTAATTCTATTAGTGTTAGCTGATTTTATGGTCGTGTTTCATTCCATTTTGATGAAACCCAGTTACAGATAGAGTAGTGGGAATTAGATCTTTAGATAGTACTGTACAGGTTTTACAAGCTAAAGCTCCAGCTGATTCCAAATCATCCAAAGCAATAGGACCGGCATCTGACCTTTTGGCCACCTAATGAACTATCTTACACGAACCATACCTTATCTATAAGATGCTAATTTTAGAGATCACGCTTTTACTGACCATGGAGTGGATCCTTTTAACGCCTTCCTAGCTATACAAGTTTACTTTGTTTAGGATCTGGGATTGTAATGGATCTATGACTAATGCACTTCTTTACGGTTAAGTTAATTTACTTGCAGTTCTTTATGGTTATCATTCTGTCTCGGCCAAACTTGTATAATTAGTTACTGCAATTTGCTAGAAAATCAGTTGATGTCATCATTGGGGGATGTTTTGGCGAGTTTCCAGCTGCTGCATGACCACATCTGTCCCTATCAGCTTTACTGGCAGTCTGTTTGATGTGTGTGATTCCATTAGGATCAGATTGCATATAATGCGACATCTTCAAGTTGACATACTATGGCATATTCAAGGCGGCCCTGGTTCCTGTTCATCAGTACTGTATTTTTCCCGGGATGAGCGAGAGACCCTAAGTGATCAAGTTTTTAAGTTTTGGAATCAAGTGAAATTTAGAAAAATAGACTGATTTGGTTTATCCATATAATAAACGAACTGTATTTGTCTTACAGAATAAGCTTATTTACAAATGATGTTGAGCTGGATGTGAATCTAAACTTTACTCTTGCATATTGTTTCGATTCGACAATTATGTAAGATTTAATTAAGTTGCCATAAAATATACTTCAATCTTTTTATTATTATTATTATTATTATTAAAAAACCCATCAACATCCAAAAAACAAAAAAGGGAAATCAAAGGGACTCTTTTGGGTTTTTCCATTTTGAGATATCGCTAGCAAACCAACAAAGAAAAGATAAGATGGGATCCATGGACAAATTTACTTCTTTCTTCTTCTTTTTTATTATTTTAATAATGTTTTATTTTATTTTAAATTTTAAATTTTTAATCACCATCCGGAATATAAAGCCTAAGTGTAATTTTAGAAATAATATTATATTTCAGCAAAACATTCGTTAACCAAATTGGTGAATCAATAATTTTTTTTTTCATTTCTATGAAACTTTGGAAAAGTTTTCTCTGTTATTGATCTCCTGGAAAGACTCCAATGTTGCAGGATAACAATACCTCCTTTTATTACGACGCCACTGTATATATATAAGCAGGGCTCTCTTTGGGCCAATGGTTGCTCTTCTATTCCCTGAATATCCCATGCTTTCTTGTTTGAGCTATAATGCTCGAGGAGGATGTCTTTAGAACTTTTACCAAATTGGTCCGAACCAAGAGTTCTCGGAATGCACTGCTGAGACCCCAACTCCCTAGCAACTATTGGTGGATCATAACTGATATACCCGATGATTCCATGCAAAAGAACCCATGGATATTTCCCACAATAAGGCTTTGATCTCAATATCCAAATTGCTCTCCAGCTGAAAATAGTTATGGCACTGTATCAATTTCATTGAAAGAGAAACATTCTATATGAAGCGTCCCAAAAACACAGAAGAGCCTTGATGGTTGTCTTTTGTAGCGGTACTTCCATTAATGAAGCTATACTACATGTTTTTTGACAAAATCACTTATACACGTAGGCGGAGGCATGGTAAAGGCTGGAATGGGCTGGAGGCATGGTAAAGGCTGGAATGGGCTTCAGCCTAGGTCAAGATTTTATTAATATTTTTTTAACTAGTTTTATATAAAAAAAAAAATTATAATTCTAAGTTAAGTTATCAAGTTTTTTTGAAAAATTAAGTGAAGCCTTTTAATATGATATTTTAGCTTGGTTTAAAATATCAGAATTTTTAGAGAAATTTAAAAATTTAATAAAAAATCACAATTTGACCAGTTTTATGTTATTAGACGTAATTTTCAATACGATCATCATATTGAGCTGAAATTTTATGAGGGATCTTAAAATATATTGAATAAAATTTGGTTAAAATTTTAGGATAAACGGAGCTTGGTAGTGCTAATAAAAGCAAAATAACTCATTAAGAGTAAAATAGTTATTCGCCATTAAAAAATAAAACAAATCAGCTCCTCCTTCCTTTTATATGTTGCCAACTGGGCAGAAGTAGAATAGAAAAAGAAAGAAAAGAAAAGGCGAGACAGAAATAAAAAAAAGTAAGAGAAAAATATAAAAAATCCAAGGAAAAAAAAAAAGAAAAGCAACAAAATAACCTTGTAAACTTACAAAGTGCAACTTATAAAACACTAATTTAGGGAAGAATCAAGTGAAGGAAGGAGAAATTGAAAAAGAAAAAAAAATTAATTACTTTGTTTTCTAGTTGACATAAGATTCTTATTTTATCCTAGTTGATGAATTATTACAATATCGATTCAGATTTGATTATAGATGAATTATATTTTATAAAATATTAAAGGATGTAACTTGAATAGTGAGTTTATTTTTACTTTCGTTTTAATTTTATGTACTTTAAAATTTATTTTTTAATATTTTGAGTAGTGTATTTGAATTAAAACTTTACTATTAACTTCAAAAATTCATGTACATAAGTTAATAATCGATCTTAAAAAAATATTTATATATTTATTTAATAGCTCAAGATAAAAAAAAAAATCATAGCTCCGTCCTTGCTTATACATCATACCTAAAGTGAGTTTTATTATTATTTGTTTTCAATGATAAATGTGTTTTAATGTGGTTTCATGCTAAGGTTTGCCTAAACGGATATAATGTTATTCAAGATATTATATTTATTATCCATTAAACAACATCTAAAGAACAATATCTCTTATATATTGAATCTTTTTATCTTGGGTTTTAAAGAACATGATATGTTATTATATCTTTTCATTCTGGGTTATTCAAAAGTGATGGGCACAGTTATATATAAAAGGCTTATTATAGTTTGAAAATTTTATAATATTTATTAAGTAATGTATGAAGAACAAGGCTCTTATTGGACTATTCTATCGTGGCCTACTTAATAAGTGATGTGGATATAAAATTGAATTATGAAATGGGGAATTATTATATGATGATCAAATTAATTTTAGTGGTTAATATCTTAGAGATCATGTATTAATTGATATTATCAAGGTTAAAATTTATTGATTTTAACCAATCTTTCTTGAAGTGAGAAAATATCATTTTTATTATCCCTTCACTTTCTAAAAATTATATCCTTTTTGGTTCCCATTTGAGCTTGATAGAATATTTCTTTTAAAAAAACCCTGACTAGGATCACACCCCACACTAAGGACAAATAAAAAATATTTTAAAGACATTGATAAAATCAATAGAAAAGTATAAGAAACAGCAAAATATAATAATAAAATCAAAAGACACAAAATAGTTATAAACGATGGTGTAAATCCAATCTAACCTTTTTACGATTGTCCATAGTTGATCAATTTATGCGAATCGTGGAGGGATCAAGAGAAGATAAGGATTGTCACCAAGTCAAGAGTTGGTCACCTACTCATCAATTAGTCATCAAATAGTTGTGATTATGGCTCACATCTTTCTTTGGTTTTACCTCTAAAAATGGTTTAAATGCCCTTTATAGGTCGGGGATAGGCTTCCTATCTAGTTTTCTTAAAAACTCGCAAACAGGATCTTTTTTAGTCAGATTCACAAGACTATGTTGAGCATGTTCTTTATGGAATTGTGGCTATAAATCATGAATTGCACAATGCATATCTCCACTAGAATGCATCTCAAAAGTCAATAAAAGATTATCTAAAGACCCTTACCCAGGCCATCCTTAATGAATTGTATTTTATCTTCATGGTTTATAAACATCATTCCTAAAGAATAACATTTTGTATTACAAGTTTATCTAGCATATTTGTGACAGACTTTGAGTTATTTTTCTTGACGTTTTTTTTTTAAAAAGTGTTTTTACCTATTAAGAGAAGATAGAAATTAAAAGGCAACTGCAAGTGGGGGAAAATGTAGCGACTTCAATGGAATGAGTCAACTGAAATAGAAAAAAATTGATTTATGTTACCTATGGAGCGGAGAAAGCAAGACAGGGAGGAAATATTGATTAGTTATTGAAGAACATATATAGTAATTTCATAGGATGCGATTACAAAATACACCGTTAATTTATAGAAAACAACTGAAATAGCATAATCAAACAACTTGAATGATTGAACACGCTGTTTCTGGTGTGCGATAACCTGTCATCGCCATCTGGTCCCTCTGTTTCAGTCAAGCATCATGCTAGTAATTTATGTTTTCAGACTGTCCTTAAGCTTTTTCAAAATTATGATTCTTTAAACCGCCTTGTAGGGTCACCATATCTATTCTCTTATATGGCAGATACAACACTATAAGACTATTTTTCATGACCAGTTCATGGACGGCAGAGAGTGCAGCAGTGCAATGAAAGTTTTTGTTTACTTGGAACTTATACAGAATCATTATTATTTTATATTTAGTTTTATTAATTTAAGTAAAGAAAACGAGTATGCCGAGATTCGATTTAAACTCTTAACTACTTAGTTAATAAGAATTTGATACTATGTTAAAAACATATAAATCTTAAAACTTAATCTAAATGGTTTATATTAATCTCTCACATTGCAAATTCCTTCCACTATATATGTATACATATGTTCGTTTGTTCGTTTGTTTTTTCTTTTAGTTATTGGCCGAGGTTTCTTCCATTGATTATGGGATCACATTTTATAAGCATATATACCAAATTGCAACTGTACTTCTGAATGTGAATACCTGATAAGGCTGGTTTTTCTGGATCACCTTCTTCTTAAGGAAACCAGGGCTTCCACACTAAAACAGGGTGAAGGGGTGCGTGTGTATGACAAACATAAGCAGCTACGACAACAGGGAAGGGACTGAAGTACATGCATATTATAAACAGCTACGACAACAGGGAAGAGACGGAAGTGCATGCATATTATAAACAGCTACGACAACAGGGAAGGGACGGAAGTACATACATATTATAAACAGCAACGACAGCAAGGCAGCAAACTTATTAAAACCCTCTGCTAATCAATATAAACAGCAACGACAGCAACGCAACAAACTTATTAAAGCCCTCTGCTGATCAATACCAAGCTTTTACCTATGCTCATGGGGTCATTTTTTATCCTTCTTTGGCATCCAAACGAGAGTATCACTATCTAGAAAGTGACAAACAGCAGGTCCTGGCTTAATTTTGAGAAATTGAAACGCCATATGGTTGAGGTGGCAAACTGTTACAGCTTTCACTTTCGTGCCATCAGCACCCACTAATGGAACCTCATCAACCTCTGTGTCTGCGATTACTTGGCAATAGTGCACTGCATAAGGATATCTCATCTTGTGACACACTGCTGCTTTATGATCTCCAATCATTCTCACTGCGGCTGAAACCGTATACTCTTGCTTCTTGCCTGCTTCGGTCGAGAGTACCCGAACACTTTGGCCAAGCCTTTCAACACTAAAATCAATTAATGACTCTAGGGATGTAGCACAATATTTGTCTTCTCCTTCCATGTTAGGCTCCTCGCATCCTCCTATTTCTTCTCTGATAAGCTGAGCCTCTTTTGAGTTGACTTCTAGTTTAAAGTACTTCAAAATCTCTGGTATTTTGTCACTCGAAAATGGTATAGACTCTGCGACTTGACGGGGCAAGAAACTAACCTTGGTTCCACTCTCCGTAAAAAGAACTTTCATTTGTTTACCTGGACGGAGATCGTCGTCCTGGTAAAATATCGTTGAGTCAGGGAGGGCAGACTTTAGGGGTTTTTTATCGCCTCTTTTATAACCTCGTTTGTAAACTCTTCTATAGATTCTTTGGATAACAGTAGCACTTACGTTTTCATTAGCGAATTCTCTGGTGATTGAAGGATAATGACCAGGTTGTAGAAGATATCTCAGGGCTTTTGGCAATGGAGTGTTGGGCAACCTTGAGTACCAATACTTCTCAGTATGTGGAGAAATATCGCTAGGGAGGAAGGTGGCAACTTTCTTTGGTAAAGGTGTGAAGCTATTCTTTTACACTTTTACATTTTAATTAAAAATTATAGATATTAAATTGATGCTACTTGTTCTACCTTTGTATCTTACATAGATGTTTACTTATAAATAAATAATGCATCCAAACATTATATATAACACAAGAGAAAAACTTGAGAGCAAGTAGAGAAGATGAGGAGAGGGTAATCCTATAAAATTATGAGGTATTTGTGAGATAGTAAGTGAGGTATTTTCTTTTAGTAATAGAGAGATTTCAGTTATTTTTTTTATTATTAGAGAGAAGTTGTATTCTCACATTACTTAGTAAAATTCTTCTATATTTGCATGTGAACGTAGTTCAATTTGGTGAACCATGTAAATTTTTGTGTGTTTTATTTTACATCTTATCTTGTCCCTTATCTTTTATCTTATCGGATTTGCACGTTACTATCCTTGTAAAAAATATATTGTCAGCGGCCACAGCCACTGTCGTGTGAGATAAATCAATGGTATTGGCAGCGGTGGAGAAGGTAATGTAGAGGGAGAGAGTAAGAAAGAAAAGGAGGAGCAGTGCACAAGAATTGGGAATTGGCTAGAGACATGTTTTGAAGATAATGAAGAAGTGAGCAAGTGACATTATTTATGGAGGTAAATTTGTTTATATCCTGCAAAACAACACGCGTGTGAAGTGAGAAGTTGACAAGTCAAAGGTAGAGACAAGCTCAAAGACACAAGGTCTGCTTTGTAGCCAATAGGGCTTGAGAGAGAGAGAGAAATGGGGTTGCTCAAGGAATGAGGCATATCATTTTGCAATCGACTCCTTCCATTTTTGACGCTCGCTGACAGAGCTGTCAGCGCTGCTTGCTCGAGGCAGTGAGGGCAGCTTTGTCCTTGCGCTCTCTCTTACAGGCGGTGCAAGTGTGTGGGGTTGATAGTGACCACGCCTTCCCTCACTTCTGTCTTTGTCTGCCCGGCATTCAAGACGCGATAATAGGTCACATAGCATACTTTGTATATTAGCGAGGAACATTAGAAATATTGACAAAAAATTGTATAGTTTAAAAAATAATTAGTCATATAGTATACTTTATATATTTGATAATTCACAATTATGATATTTAAAAATATCACGTTTAGATATGGTGATTATATCCATTAAATACTTACCAAAAAAAAGATTATATCCATTGAATGCTATAATTTTAAATTGTATTTTAACCTGGTTTGTTTTTCTCTACCACCATTGTAGCTTTTCTCTTTATAAAAAACTAGCTGTTTATATTCTTTCTTTCTAAAAAACTTATTGATACTGCCGTCCTAGCTTTATAGCGTGTTTGTTGCCCGCTAGTTTAACCTGGTTTGTTTT
>NW_011500075.1:8140-16411 GCF_000495115.2 Populus euphratica
ATATATATATATATATATATATATATTCACATGATTCTCATGTTAAAATTTACTGATTTTTTTTTTGAAGATAATGAAGAAGTGAGCAAATACAATAACAAGTACTTGCCATCTTGCAAGTTGCTTGGTGGGACAAACAAACGATGACTTGTGATGTCGTCGCTTGTTCTATGCACCAATAATGTTATAATTATCTTTTACAAGTGTGACTTCAGGCATGTGAGTGTATGCGGGAAGAATCAAGCAATTCTGCCGGTGGGTCCCACCATTTCTTGGATTTTCTGCCAAACATAGATTGAAAATGGGAAATTTCCGAAATAATTCATTTGATTTGCATGTTTGGTGATCTGGTGAGGGAGCTACCAGTACCTAGAAAATAGCACTAGCAAGGTTTTCAATAGATGTTTCAAAGCCTGTTAAGGCAGCTTTTTCAGCCTTTCCAGGATCTTTTTGTCGAGTTAAACGTTGAAAACACAAACAACTACGAATATAGAGAGGGAAAGTAAATCAGCACCCACTAGTGGAAAGTAAATCCCACTAGTGGGTGCTGATGTCGCACCCACTAGTGTCTTTATAAATGAATAAAGAAAGAAAAGATGTATATCCCTTAGAGAATTTGAGAAAGTAAATCTCTCTGTTCTGTTATCGCTTGAAGCTAAAGAATAAATCATATATATATTGTTCCTTAGAAGGTGGTTACAGAAGGCAGGAAAACCAGCTGTAATGACAGCTGGTATAACTGTAAGACAGCTATGACAAGTTTCTAGAACTAGCAGTTATAACAATATAACAAATCAGTAACAATAAATTCAATAATGGCATTAGTGCACTGCGTATAGGTATCTCATCTAATGAACCACAATTGCTTTATGTTTTCCCTTTTTTTCTGAAGCAGTACACTCTTGCTTCTTGCTTGGTTCAGTCGATAGAACCCGATCATCTTGGCCAAGCCTTTCAACACTAAAATCAATCAATTACTCAAGAGATATTGCACAATATTTGTCTTCTCCTTCCATGTTTGGCTCCTCACATCCTCCTATTTCATCTCTGATAATCTGAGCCTCTTTTGAGTTGACTTCTAGTGCAGAATACTTCATAATCTCTGTATTTTTTCACTCGAAAACGGTGTGGACTCTGCGACTTGACGATGCAGGAAACTAAGCTTGGTTCCACTATTAGTAAAAAGCAATGTCATCTTTTTGCCAGGGTGGAGATCGCTGTACAAGTAGAATATTGTTGAGGCTGGGTTTTTTTTATGGTTATCTAGGATCAGGATCATCAAGCTGGTGGCAGTCCCCTTTGAAACAATATAATCAAATATTTTATGGTTGCCATGTTTTTTCTACCATAATCTTATTAATTGTTCCTATTATGTGTTTTCCACGTCAAATGATGCAGAATAATCACCTTCAACCATCTAGCTCAAAAAATCCGTCTCCAAATCATTTGGCGAATTTCTTTTAGAGTGCTGCAGTGCAATCATAATACAAAACGTTGAGTTGTTAGATGAGATATGGAAGTTTTTTTTTTACTTGAAACTTGTACATATATACAATCATTATTATTTTATATTTCATTTTATTAATTTAAGTAAAAAAAACAAGTGTGGCGAGATTCGATTCAAACTCTTAACTACTTGGTATAAAAACATATAAATCTTAAAACTTAATCTAAATGGTTTATATTAATCTCTCACAGTCCAAATTCCTTACACTATATATGTATACATATGTTTGTTTGTTTGTTTTTTCTTTTAGTTATTGATCAAGGTTTCTTCCATTCATTATGGGATCACATTTTCTAAGCATAAATACCAAATTGCAACTGTACTTCTGAATGTGTATACCTGATAAGGCAGGTTTTTCAGGATCACCTTCTTAAGGAAACCAGGGCTTCCACACCAAAACACGGTGAGGGCGTGCGTGTAAATAACAAACATAAACAGCTACGACAACAGGGAAGGGACCGGAGTACATAAATATTATAAACAGCTGCGACAACAGGGAAGGGACCGGGAGTACATAGATATTATAACCAGCCACGACAACGGGGAAGGGACCGGAGTACATAGATATTATAAACAGCTACGACAGCAAGGCAGCAAACTTATTAAAGCCCTGATCTGCTGATCAATACCGAGCTTTTACCTATGGTCATGGAGTCATTTTTTTATCCTTATTTGGCACCCAAACGAGAGTATCACTATCTAGAAAGTGACAAACAGCAGGTCCTGGCTTAATTTTGAGAACTTGAAACGCCATATGGTCTGGACTCCAAGCTGATGTGTTCAGGTGGCAAACCGTTACGGCTGTCACTCTGGTGCCATCAGCACCCACTAATGGAACCTCATCAACCTCTGTGTCTGCGATTACATGGCAATAGTGCACTGCATAAGGATATCTCATCTTGTGACACACTGCTGCTTTATGATCTCCAATCATTTTCACTGCGGCTGAAACCGTATACTCTTGCTTCTTGCCTGCTTCGGTCGAGAGTACCCGAACATTTTGGCCAAGCCTTTCAACACTAAAATCAATTAATGACTCTAGAGATGTAGCACAGTATTTGTCTTCTCCTTCCATGTTTGGCTCCTCGCATCCTCCTATTTCTTCTCTGATAACCTGAGCCTCTTTTGAGTTGACTTCTAGTGCAAAGTACTTCAAAATCTCTGGTATTTTGTCACTCGAAAATGGTATAGACTCTGCGACTTGACGAGGCAAGAAACTAACCTTGGTTCCACTATCCGTAAAAAGAATTTTCATTTTTTTATCTGGATGGAGATCGTTGTACTGGTAGAATATCGTTGAGTCAGGAAGGGCAGACTTTAGGGATTTTTTATCGCCTCTTTTATAGTGTCGTTTGTAAACTCTTCTATACGTTCTTTGGATAACAGCAGCACTTACGTTTTCATTAGCGAATTCTCTGGTGATTGAAGGATAATGACCAGGTTGTAGAAGATATTCCAGGGCTTTTGGCAATGGAGTGTTGGGCAACCTTGAGTACCAATACTTCTCAGTAGGTGGAGAAATATCGCTAGGGAGGAAGGTGGCAACTTTCTTTGGAAAAGGGACATTGTCAGCAGCCACAGCCACTGTCGTGTGGGTTACACCGATTGTATTGGCAGCGGTGGAGAAGGTAGTGTAGAGGGAGAGAGTGAGAAAGGAGAGGAGGAGCAGTGCACAAGAATTGGCTAGAGACATTTTTTGAAGATAATGAAGAAGTGAGCAAGTGACATTATTTATAGAGGTAAATTTGTTTATATCCTGTAAATCGACACGCGTGTGAAGTGAGAAGTTGACAAGTCAAAGGTAGAGACAAGCTCAAAGACACAAGGTCTGCGTGGTAGCCAATAGGGTTTGAGAGAGAGAGAGAGAAATGGAGTTGCTCAAGGGACGAGGCGTATCATTTTGCAATCGACTCCTTTCATTATTGACGCTCGCTGACAGAGCTGTCAGCACTGCTTGCACTAGGCAGTGATGGCAGCTTTGTCCTTGCACTATCTCTTACGGGCGGTGCAAGTGTGTGGGGTTGATAGTGACCAAGCCTTCCCTCACTCCTGTCTTTGTTTGCCCTGCATTCAAGACGCGATAATTGGTGAAATAGTATACTTTGTATATTAGCGAAGAAAATTAGAAATATTGACAAAAAATGGTATAGTTTAAAAAATAATTAGTCAAATAGTATACTTTGTATACGTGATAATTAACAATTATGATATTTAAAAATATCACGTTTAGATATGGTGAATATATCGATTGAATATTATAATTTTAAATTGTGACAACTTACCATATCAGATTTAAAATTATGATAGATAGTGTTTTTTAACCTGGTTCGTTTTTCTCTACCACCGTTGTAGCTTTTCTCTTTATAAAAAACTTGCTGTTTGTATTCTTTCTTTTTAAAAAAAATTGTCGATACTGCCGTCCTAGCTTTAGATTGTGTTTGCTGTCCGCCTGTTTTAATATCAGTGATGAAACAAACACAATAATATATTTAATAATTAAAAAAAATTATATTTTACACTGTGAGACATATTAAAAAATTAAATTTGAAATATAATTTTTTTACAGTAGTTTTTATATATGTTTTAATTAAGTTTTGTAAATATTCTATCAAAAATGTTTGAAAGTATTGTTATAGTTATTTTTTAAAGTGTTTTTCATTCAAAAATACATCAAAATAATATTTTATTTATTTTTTAAAAATTATTTTGATATCAACATATCAAAATGATTTGACAATACTAAAAAAATATTAATTTAAAATATAAAAAAATTTAATTTCTTTTAAAAGCGTTTTTTTAACACAAAAACAAATAGATATTACCTAAATATTTTATATATTTTTTATTATTATTTATAAATTTTAACTATAATTTTTACCAAGTATCTAAATCTAAATTAATAACTATTAACAACCTATCACAGCTTAGCACTGGTGACACTACCAATAACTACCAATAATTGTGAGAGTCAATTGAGAAATAAAGATACACGAGATTCTTGGAGAAACAAGGGTGGAGACTTTCACAATCTACCCTCAATTACAGGAGAGACATTGAGTGATCTTGGAGCTCTAACGGCAATATGTTTAAACCAATATGACAATCCAATCAAGCCTATAAAATCATGAAGTTCAAAATTACAATAACTCTACATGGTAGTTTAGCAAACTTACAGGGATTATCTGCTGACAAATTCCCTATTATCAAGCTATCATTGTAACAAACTTCTCTGTCGTGAAGATGTCATTACAACAAATTATCACTGTCATTAACCAAATTTCATGGGATTTCCCTTTTATTTTATAGCTGAATCATTATATATTATGAGTTTAAATACTTCACTTGCATAGCCTGGTTGTTTATGTTGAAAAATAAGAACAGAGACTAAATATTTATTTGCGAAATACTCTGTTAGCTCAGTTTATTTTTCTTTATGGTATTGAAGCCTCTGTGAACACTAGGTGTAAGATATCGCAGATACTACAGCTTATCCTCTCTTTATCTTACTTCTTATCTCCGCTCACTTCTGTCACAATGACTACCTTATCACTCAATGTTGGGAACTTCATCACCCTCCGACTCACTCCAAACAATTATCCCTTGTGGCGTGAACAAGCTCCGGCTCTTGATGAGAGTCAAGAAATGGTCATGAGACATCTCACAAATGAAGATCCCGCTCCAACAAAATACATAAATATAGAAAACTCAACCCCACAATTAACAGATTCCTTTATAGCTTGGCGAAAGTCAGATCGTCTCCTTCGAGAGTGGATCATTGGAACTTTTTCAGAGGAAACTCTCGGACGCGTTGTTGGTCTCGACACAGCTCATGTTGTTTGGGAGGCTCTAAAAAATGCATATGAGCAAGACTCACAAGAACGTGAGTTCACACCATGACAACAAGTAACCTACCTTCAAAAGGAAGACAAAAACAATAACAAAACATATTCGAACCTTCAAAGGTCTCTATGACAACTTATCAGCCATTGAAAAGCTTATACCAGACCAAGAAAAGGTCTTCTGCCTTCTTACCAGCCTTGGCTCTCATTATGAAACATTCACAACAACCATGTTGAAGCCCCCTAAGCCATCATACTCTGAGTTAGTTTCTCAACTCCAAAACTTTGATCAAAGGCGTAACTGGTTCTACAATCACAAAAACATCACAACTCCTTCCCTCACTCATCAGTTGGCTTTCTACGGACAACAGCAGCAACGTCCATAATCAAACTCTCTAGGCTATTGTGGATCCTCACAAAAATTCACTTCTAATGGTCGTGGATTCCAAGCTCAACAGCGAAGGGACTCCTCTTCATCAAACTCACAACGTAGACCTCCACCACCTAGTGAGCGTCGCATAACACCAGCAGAGAGGGATAAATACTGTGATCAACAATGCCAGTATTACGGGTTGACAGGCCATGTTGCTAAAATATGCTGGTGGATGCCAAAGAATCCCGCTTAACAAGATGAGATTCCACAAGCATTTGCAACACTTACTTTGGACACCACCATTGTTGACACCGAATGGACAACGAACACTGGAACTTCCAACCAAATGACAGGTAAGCCAGGTATGTTAACAAACATTCATAAATACTTTGGTGTTGACTTTGTGCTAATCAGAGATGGGTCTTCCATGCCAATTCTTGCAATTGGTGACGCTTGTATAAAACAAAAAACATTTGCCTTACCTCTCAATGATGTTCTATTGGTTCCAAACTTAATAAAAAAATTTACTTTCCTTAAGCTAACTAACTAATGAATTTCCTGTTAACTGTGAGTTTTCTAATGTTGATTTTTGTGTTAAGAAATGGAAAACAGGGCAGGCAGTGATAATAGGGAAATGCAAGGGTGATCTTTACATGCTACCTACTTCACCAAAATTGTATTTCTCTTATCGGTTCAAATCAGGCACAGCAGAAGTTTGGCATCAACGTCTAAGCCACCCATAGTCTTTAACATTACAAATGCTAAAAAATAAAGGACTCATTGATGTCGTAGGGACAACAAAATTACAACATCTTTGTGATAGTTGTCAACTAGAAAAACTTAATCGTTCACCTTTTTCTAAATTGGAACATTCAAGTACTGGTATCTTTGAAAAAATTCATTGTGATTTATGGGGACTTGCAAAATTTAAATATTATGCTTGTTTAGAAAATGATTTTTCTAAGTATACTTAGATTATTCCCTTGCGCAACAAATCTGATTTTTTTTAATGCATACTTAGCTTTTGAAAAATATGTTGCAAGACAGTTTAACAAGCAAATTAAAATCTTTCATTCAGATGGAGGTGGTGAGTTCATCAATTCAAAACTACTGACTCATCTCCTTTCTATAGACATTATTTATCAGATATCATCACCATATACTTCGAAGTAAATAGGAATAGTTGAGAGGCGTCATAGGACCATAAAAGAATTAAGAATGACTATGTTATTTCACAGTGAAGCACCCTTATTCTTATGGATAGAGGCCTTCACCACGACAGTATATCTTATGAATTGCTTACCTTTCTCTGCTCTCAACTTTGAAACACCATATTTTAGACTTTATGGGACGCACCCAAATTACTCCTCACACAGAGCATTTGGATCTAAATGCTTTCCCTATACTTGGGATATACGAAAACACAAATTTGATCCAAAAACACTTCCATGCATTTTTGTAGGTTACAATGAAACATGAAGCTTATAAGTGTTTTCATCCAACAAGTAAAAAAAATTTCATCTCTCATCGTGTTGTCTTTGATGAATTAATTTTTCCATATAAGCATATCAACAAATCTTGCAAGACAGCCAATCAACCATATGTAGTTAGTATTTTTTATTCTTGGTTACCACATACTAACGTCTCTTCCTCTACATGAGCACTTACAAACTTTGTCCCACTCTCATGTCAAAGTCTGTTACTGCCAAATGACATTAGTATTCCACAAAGTTGCTCCCTATCTACAGATCCCACAGAGTCATAATGGCAATATCCTGTTGTTGAGTCACAGATTAGTCTAGAGATTAATATCGATAATGGGTTTGCTTGCGACATAATTTCACCAGACATATCTCTATCACAAGGGTGTCAAGAGTCACAAGAAATTCCTCCTCTAATTATCAGCGAAATACCAGAATCCTCCCCATAAAATCTTGGTCCTTCAGCACCGCTGGCTCATTCCATGGTCACTCGGTCTAAAAACGGGTCAGCACTAGAAATTCCTCCACTGATTGTCAGTGAAACACCGGAGTCCTCTCAAAATCTTGTTCTATTAGCACTGCTAGTTCATTCCATGGTTACTCGGTCTAAACAGGGTATAGTAAAGTCAAATCCTAAATATGCCTTAACCACTAGCACCTCAACTAATATTCCCCGTTAGCCTCAAAATATTAAAGTTGCACTAGCACATCCTGGTTGGAAAGCAGCAATGGAGGAAGAGCTATCAGCACTGTATCAAAATGATACCTGGAAATTGGTTCCACGAACACCAAAGATGAATGTCATTGGTTCCAAATGGGTGTTTATATCAAAGCTCAAACCAGATGGTTCTTTAGATCGAGTCAAAGCACATTTAGTTGCAAAAGGATATCATCAAATTGATGGAGTAAACTACACCAAAACCTTTTCTCTGGTTATCAAGCTAGGAACAATACGTATGATAATTATTGTAGCTTTTGTTTAGAAGTGGCCTATTCAGCAATTGGATATAAAAAAATGCTTTCTTGCATGGTTTAATTTCTAAAAATCTTTACATGCAACAACCAGCAGGA
>NW_011500075.1:16484-26138 GCF_000495115.2 Populus euphratica
GAATGGTAGACTCTCAACATCCTACACATATCTGCAAACTACAAAAAGCTTTTTATAGCCTAAAACAAGTACCACAAGCTTGGTTTGATCATTGCAGTGCTTTTCTTCTAAAATCATAACAAACTCCTTTGCCATGAAGATGTCATCATTGTGAGGCTAATACTTAATTAACTTAAGTATATCCATTAATTTAGTGGAAGACAAAATTAGTGGAAGACAAAATTAATGGTAGACAAAAATTAGTAGAGTATTAGTGGAAGACAAAAATTAGTGGAGATAAATTGTTGGTATAATTTATACCAAAATTTATAGCCTTTGTCCCCCCACTCTTCCTATAAATAGGCAATGCCTCTAAGCTTATTATTCACACCAAAGAAGAGAAGTGAAGAGTAGAGAGAAGAAAGAGTAATCCCACAAAATTATGAGGTATTTGTGAGAGAGTAAGTGAGGTGTTTTCTCCTAATAATAGAGAGATTTTAGTTGTTCTCCTATTACTTGAGAGAGATTGTAATTCTCATATTACTTAGTAAAATCCTTCTATACTTGCTTGTGGATGTAGCCCAAATTGGGTGAACCACGTAAATTCTTGTGTGTCTTATTTCTCATTTTATCCTATTCATTACCTTTTATCTTGTCGGGTTTGCATGCCAGCATTCTAACAGTGGTATCAGAGCCTTTTGGTTGGTGTTGTTAATACACAAAAGTTATTCGTGTATACGGTTACTATTCACGTCTACGACACTATTCACCTATATGGCACTATTCATCTATACGATATTGTTTACATTGTTACTGTTGGTGTATATAGAAGACAAGTGCGGTGATTAAATACAATCAAGAAGTTTTGTCTAAGGAGATTGGGTTTTAAGCAGGACCGTTTGTGACCCCTCCAATCTTTCCTGGGAACTTACTTAGTGAAGTATTATTCACACGATACTATTTATATATACATTACAGGTCAGTGAAAAAGTGATAGTTGAATAGATCTCGGTGAATATAATGGCGGCAAAGTACGAGATTGAGAGGTTTAAATAGAGCAATTTCTCATTATGGAAAATGAGAATCAAGACAATTTTAAGGAAAGACAATTGCTTGGTAGCAATTGGAGATCGACCCGAAGAGATCACTGATAATACAAAATGGAATGAGATGGATGGCAATGTTATTGCTAACATACATTTAGCATTAGCCGATGAAGTATTATCAAGTGTGGCGGAGAAGAAAACAGCTAAGGAGATATGGGAGACTCTAACAAAGCTATACGAGTCTAAGTCTTTGCACAACAAGATTTTCTTAAAGCGGAGACTTTATACCCTTTGAATGGTAGAAACCACGTCGGTGACTGACCATATCAACACAATAAGAACTCTATTTTCACAACTCACTATGTTGGGTCAATAAATAGAGGAAAATGAACGTGCAGAGCTTCTACTTCAAAGTCTTCCTGATTCGTATGATCAGCTTATTATCAACTTGATAAATAATATCCTCTCAGACTATTTAGTCTTTGATGATGTTGCAGCCACTATCTTAGAAGAAGAAAATAGGCACAAAAACAAAGGAGATAGAAACAGTTCAAAACAAACAGAGGCGTTGTTGGTGTCAAGAGGAAGATCAACGGAGCGTGGCTCCAGTAGGAGTCAAAGGCAGTGGAGGTCCAAATCAAGAAGTAAAAAGACTGTGAAATGCTACAATTATGGCAGAAAAGGACACTTCAAAAAGGATTGTTGGTTTAAAAAGGGTATAGAGAATACTGTAGAGTTATCAAAACCTCAAGGATGTGTTACAAGCACCTTCGAAGATGGAGAGGTTTTATATAGTGAAGCAGCAACAATCTCTACAGATAGAGAAGAGCTCACTGAGGTCTAGCTAATGGATTCAGGAGCAACATGGCATATAACTCCTAATCGAGATTGGTTCCATACATATAAACTCATCTCTAGAGGTAAAGTGTTCATGGGTGATAATTATGCTTTAGAGATTGTTGGTATTGGCACCATCAAATTGAAGATGTATGATGGCTTAATTCGTACTATTTTAGAAGTGCGACATGTGAAAGACTTAAAGAAGAATCTTTTGTCCATAGGATAATTTGATAGTCTTGGCTGTAAGATTCGAACAGATAATGGAATTATGAAAATCATCAAAGAAGTGCTGGTGGTTTTAAAGGCAAGAAAGACAGTTGTAAATATATTTGCTTTAATGGGAGAAACACATCATGAGGCAGAAGCGTCAATCGCATCAGCCAATCCTGCAGAAGAGAAGATAATGATGTGGCATCAAAAACTAGGTCACATGTTAGAGAAAGGTTTAAAGGTTCTCTCTGATCAGAAGTTACTCCTTGGGCTTACAAAGGTTACTTTACCTTTTTGTGAGCACTGTGTTACAAGTAAACAACACAGGTTAAAGTTTGGCACATCAACAACTAAGAGCAAAAGCATCTTAGACCTGATTCACTCTGATGTTTGGCAAGCACCGGTTGTATCCTTGGGAGGAGCAAGATACTTTATATCATTCATAGATGACTTCTCTAGGAGATGTTGGGTGTATCCAATTAGAAAGAAGGCAAATGTGCTTGCAGTCTTTAAAACTTTCAAAGCGCGGGTGGAACTTGAATCTGAAAAGAAGATCAAGTGTTTGAGGACTGACAATGGAGGAGAATAACTATACTAGTGATGAATTTGATAACTTCTGTCAACATGAAGGTATCAAAAGGCAGTTCACAACGGCATACACTCCACAACAAAATGGAGTGGCAGAGCGGATGAACAGGACTCTGTTAGAAAGAACAAGAGCAATGTTGAAGGCTACAGGTCTAGAAAAGTCATTCTGGGCAGAAACAGTCAATACCGCCTGTTATGTGATAAATCGATCTCCATCAACTGCAATTAAGCTGAAGACACCGATGGAGATGTGGACTGGAAAAGCAGCTTATTATTCTTGATTGCATATATTTGGAAGTCCTGTGTACGTGATGTACAATACATAAGAAGTTAGCAAACTGGATTCAAAATCAAGAAAATATGTATTTTTGGGATATGCTGATGGAGTAAAGGGGTATCGTTTGTGGGATCCCACTGCCCACAAGGTAGTCATCAGTAGAGATTTCATATTTGCAGAAGGTAAAATACAAATGAAGGAAGATAATAGCATTTTAAAGGAGACTACAGCAGTCCAGATGGAAAATACTCAAAATAATACTTCTTCTGAAGCTGCATCAGATCATGAAGAGCAAGAACAAATAGAGTCTGAAACTCCTGAAGTTCGGTGGTCGACTCGTGAAAGAAGACCACCAGTCTGACACTCAGAATATGTTATTGAGAGTAACATTACATACTGTCTTCTAACAGAGGATAGAGAGCCATCAACTTTCCACGAGGCTATCAAAAGCACAGATGTATCTATGTGGATGACAGCAATGCAAGAGGAGATTATAGCTCTGCACAAGAATAATACTTGGGATCTTGTTCCACTACCACAAGGAAGAAAGGCCATTGGAAATAAATGGGTTTACAAGATAAAACGTGATGGCAACGATCAAGTGGAGCGGTATCGTGCAAGATTGGTGGTGAAAGGATATGCTCAGAAAGAAGGAATAGACTTCAATGAGATATTTTCTCCAGTGGTATGACTCACTACAATCAGAGTAGTCTTGGCAATGTGTGCTATTTTGATCTTCACTTAGAGTAGTTAGATGTGAAAACTGCATTTCTTTATATAGAACTTGAAGAAGAAATTTATATGCTCCAACTAGAGGGTATTGCTGAAACAAGCAAGGAGAACTTGGTTTACAAGTTGAACAAATCTCTATACGGTCTCAAATAGGTGCCGAGGTATTGGTATAAGAGATTTGATTCCTTCATAATTAGCCTTGGGTACAATAGACTCAGTTCAGACCATTGTACGTATTACAAGAAGTTTAAGGAAGATGATGTTTTCATCATTCTGTTGTTGTACGTGGATGACATGTTAGTGATAAGCCCCAACAAAGGTTGAGTCCAAGAATTAAAGGCACAATTGACTAGGGAGTTTGATATGAAGGACTTGGGACCAACAAACTAGATTCTAGGGATGCAAATTTACCGAGATAGAAATAAGAGGAAGATTTGGCTTTCTTAGAAGAATTATTTGAAGAAGATCTTGCGATGCTTCAACATGCAAGATTGTAAGCCAATTTCCACCCCACTTCCTATTAACTTCAAATTATCCTCAAATATGTCTCCTAGCAATGAAGTAGAGAGGATGGAGATGCCTTGAGTACCGTATGCATCAGCAGTGGGAAGTTTAATGTTTGCCATGATATGTACAAGACCAAACATTACACAAGGAGTGGGAGCTGCGAGTCGATATATGAAAAATCCTGGTAAAGAGCATTGGAATACTATTAAGAGGATCTTGAAATACATCAAGAGTTCCTCAGATGCCGCATTATGTTATGGAGGATCAGAATTTACTGTCAGAGGTTTTGTTGACTTAGATTTTGCTAGTGACCTTGAAAAAAGAAAATCCACTATAGGTTATGTGTTCATAATTGCAGGAGGAGCTATGAGGTGGGCCTATAAACTCTAGATTGTTGTAGCGTTATCCATAACAGAAGCTGAGTATATGGCAACTACACAAGCTTGTAAAAAAGCAATATGGATGAAGAAACTTATGGAGGATCTCGGGCACAAACAAAAGAATCTTCTTTTATATTGTGATAGTCAAAGTGCCTTGCATATTGCAAGAAATCCAGCGTTTCATTCAAGAACAAAACATATAGATGTTTAGTATCACTTTGTTTGCGAAGTGGTAGAAGATGGAAGTGTGGATTTTCAGAAGGTTCATACAAAGGAAAACCCAGCAGATGCTTTGACAAAACCAGTCAATACTGATAAGTATATATGGTGCAGATCCTCTTATGGTCTAGCATAAATGTAAGCAGCATGAAGATGACAAGTATAGAAAGGATAGAAGAATCATAGATAATTATGTGTGAAGACTTGATTAAATCATCAAAGTCTTCAAGTGGGAGAATGTAAAGCCAATACTTAATTAAATTAAGTATATCCATTAATTAGTGGAAGATAAAATTAATGAAAGACAAAAATTAGTGGAGTATTAGTGGAAGATAAAAATTAGTGGAGATGAATTGTTGGTATAATTTATATCATAATTTATGGTATTTGTCCCCTCACTCTTCCTATAAATAGGCAATGCCTCCAAGCTTATTATTCATACCAAATAAGAGAAGTGAAGAGTAGAGAGAAGAGAGAGTAATCCCACAAAATTGTGAGGTATTTGTGAGAGAGTAAGTGAGGTGTTTTCTCCTAGTAATAGAGAGATTTTAGTTGTGCTCCTATTACTTGAGAGAGATTGTAATTCTCATATTACTTAGTAAAATCCTTCTATACTTCCTTGTGGACGTATCCCAAATTGGATGAACCACGTAAATTCTTGTGTGTCTCATTTCTCATTTTATCCTATTCATTACCTTTTGTCTTGTCGGGTTTGCATGTCAGCGTTCTAACAGTGGTATCAGAGCCTTTTGGTTGGTGTTGTTAATACATAAAAGTTTTGTTGACTCAGATTTTGTTGGTGACCTTGAAAAAAGAAAATCCACTACAGGCTATGTGTTCATAATTGCAGGAGGAGCTGTGAGCTGGGTCTCTAAACTACAGACTGTTGTAGCGTTATCCATAACAGAAGTTGAGTATATGGCAACTACCCAAGCTTGTAAAGAAGCAATATGGATGAAGAAACTTATGGAGAAGCTCGGGCACAAACGAAAGAATCTTCTTTTGTATTGTGATAGTCAAAGTGCCATGCATATTGTAAGGAATCTAGCGTTTCATTCAAGAATAAAACATATAGATGTTCAGTATCACTTTGTTCGCGAAGTGGTAGAAGATGGAAGTGTGGATTTTCAGAAGGTTCATACAAAAGAAAACCCAGCAGATGCTTTGATGAAACCGGTCAATACTGATAAGTATATATGGTGCAGATCCTCTTATGGTCTAGCAGAAACGTAAGCAGCATGAAGATGGCAAGTATAGAAAGGATAGAAGAATCACAGATGATCATGTGTGAAGACTTGATTAAATAATTAAAGTCTTCAAGTGGGAGAATGTGAGGCTAATACTTAATTAACTTAAGTATATCCATTAATTTAGTGGAAGAAAAAATTAGTGGAAGACAAAATTAATGGTAGACAAAAATTAGTGGAATATTAGTGGAAGACAAAAATTAGTGGAGATAAATTGTTGGTATAATTTATACCATAATTTATGGTCTTTGTCCCCTTACTCTTCTTATAAATAGGCAATGCCTCCAAGCTTATTATTCACACCAAAGAAGAGAAGTGAAGAGTAGAGAGAAGAGAGAGTAATCCCACAAAATTGTGAGGTATTTGTGAGAGAGTAAGTGAGGTGTTTTCTCCTAGTAATAGAGAGATTTTAGTTATTCTCCTATTACTTGAGAGAGGTTGTAATTCTCATATTACTTAGTAAAATCCTTCTATACTTGCTTGTGGATGTAGCCTAAAGTGGGTGAATCACGTAAATTCTTGTGTGTCTCATTTCTCATTTTATCCTATTCCTTGTCTTTTGTCTTGTCGGGTTTGCATGATAGCTTCCTAACAATCATAACAAATCAGCATTGTCATCAACCAAATTTCATGGGATTTCCCTTTTATTTTACAGTTGAATCATTATATCTTATGAGTTTAAATACTTCACTTGTATGGCCTAGTTGTTTATGTTGAAAAATAAGAATAGAGACTAAATATTTATTTGCAAAACACTCTCTTAGCTTAGTTTATTTTTTCTTGAACAACAACTAAAAATATTTTTTTCTAAATTTACTTTTTTTAAATCACAACAATAAAAATTACCTCAAAAAACAAACACATCCTTAAAATACACTGAAAAAATACTCTTCCCATCTCACCAAGTTTAGTGTTAAAATCACCAGCTATAAAGTATAAACCCTCCACCACTTTTCAAGTCATTAGCATAGACTTCCACCACTCTCAACCACTCCCTAATGGAAAAATACTATGCAAACAACCATTTAGGTGGTGGCCAAGTGGTAAGGATTTAGGATCAAGGGGTTTGCTCCCTCTGTAATCTCAGGTTTGAGTCCTTAATTACTCATATGATGACCACTGGAGGCTTACATGGTCGTTAACTTCAGGGCTCGTGGGATTAGTCGTGGTGCGCGCAAGCTGGCCCGGATACCCACGTTAATCTAAAACAAATACTATGTAAACAAATTACATTTGTATTAATTAAGTTTTTTTCATAGTTAATTTATGTTTAATTTATGCTTGTTTGAAATTAAAATTTATTTTGCAAATTAGGTTTGTTTGAAATTACAATTTAATTGAATTGTGTTAATATCCATTAATTTATAAAATTAGGGTTGATTTTAAACAATTAGCATGGAAATAACATGAATTATCTTTCATTTTAATCAATTATGCTTTCAGTGATTTGTTAACTAAGTTGTTGAAATTGAGGTTTTGATTGGTTTATGATAAATTACCATGATTTCATACACATAAACATGTAAATAAAATGAATTAGGATGATTTTTGATAAATTATGATTTTTTGTTGATTTGTCATATAGGTTGGATTTTAATGAATTTTAAAAGGTGTTGAATGTTCGGACAAATTATTGAATTTAAGTATTTTGTATGAATTAGTTGAAATTGACTATGAATTCAAGCAATTAGTTTTTTTTAGTACAAACAAGGAGTTCTTAGAAAAAAAGACAAAGTCATTTGATTATATCCTTTTTTTATTAGGGTCTTAGATATAGTCAAGTTTGTAATAATAAATGATTCTAAATAATTATATATAGTTTTTCCATAACTAGATAAAAAAAGTGCTCCAACCGTATTATATTGATGATTTAGAAGATGCATTTATAAATTAATGGTGCATGTTTAGGACTAAAACAACAGGGGAGGGAACGGGAGTGCATACATATTACATATAGCTATGACAACAAGGCATCAAATTTTTTTAAGGCCTTTTACTAATCAAGACCAAGCTTTGACATGTTGTCGTGGAGTCATCTCTTTATCCCTTCGTTGGCACCCAAACGAGAGTATCATTATTGAGAAAGTGACAAATAGATGATCCTGGCTTAATTTTGAGAACTTCAAATGCCATATGACCTGGATTCCAAGCTAATTTGTTGAGGTGGCAAACTGTCACAACTTTCACTTTTGTGCCATCAGCACCCACTAAGGGAACCTCATAAATTTATGTGTCTGCAATTACATGGTGTTGGAATCCGACCGGTGATGTATTGATATTTGTTTATAGGAGGCCAAGCACACTGACACATGATATTTAACGTAGTTCAGCAGATTACCTACATCCACGGGAAAGATAGATATTATTAGAGATAGAGAAAAATACAACACATGAAGGAGGATCACATTCACTCAACTCTCATCTCTAATTGCTACATAGGGTAGCAGTTGCATAGGGCAACAGGACTATTGGTGGCAGCCCTTCCTTTCTTCCTCTCTTCTTCTCTCTTTTGTTCTTGCTCTCTCTCTCTCTCTCTCTCATTTTATGTTGCACTCTTGGTGTCTATTTTTAGGCTTCAATGATAGCTCCTCTTGCTCTTTTATCAACAATAAAGGCTTCCAACTCTAGCTCTTCTTCAACAATCATAGCTGTCAACCTTTAACATTTGGAAAGGGTTGTTGCATTGTCAATAGACAATGTCATCCATTAATGGTTGTTGTACATTAATGACAACCAACCCAACAATCACCCCATTTGTCATTCATGTGGAGCAATTATCTGCTTGCTTCTTCAATACATGCTTGCATCTTGCAGCTCTTCCAAGATTACCATTCTGAGAGCATCTTTGGCCAAGTTTCCAGGTACTCGCCAAACCTTTCAATCATCAGAGTAACCAAAGCACGCATTTTCTCACACAAAAGGATCACTATAACTAGATGGTGTACCACGTCACATCTAAATAGTGTTAACGCTTGTCTTTGGAACAACATTCCCCTTCAAGCATATTAACCATACTTTGTCTGAAATGATTCATCAAGCCTCACATCAAGGCTTACAACACCCCCTCAAATAGAAATTTCTATTTCCAAGTGCGTTAGTCATTATTTGAGTATCTCAATATAATCACTAGCTCACCACTCTTCCAAGAGTCTACTCGTCAAGGAGTTGTGCCTGCCCTCTGTTCCACCTTTGGAACCACGCCTTACTTCTTCATGAGTCTTCTGCTTTTAGTCTCAAGAGTCCAGGTAGCTTTCCACCTTTAACCATGGGGCAACTCATTAAAGGTTGATCCATATTTGTTTTCATACTCTAAGTATTACAATGTCATTACCGAGCTCACCATCTTGACAAGAGTCAACTTGTTCCTAGAACCTGTGCATGCCCTCTACTTCTTCATAGCAACTGCATCTTAATGCTTCATAAGTCATCCACTTATTGTCCAAGGAAAATATCTTCTAGCTCATTGATCTTTAGCATAAGGGCAATATCCATGAAAGTCAATTCGGTATTTATCTCTATACTCATCATTCACCATTTCATTGGTTATCCATCTGTCCACTCATATCTAGCCATCACATCGGCTCTGGAGCATTCTGAATTGGGCTCCTTCCACGATCCTCACACCTTCT
>NW_011500075.1:26297-37552 GCF_000495115.2 Populus euphratica
CTCCGCCTTTCATAGGCGGTCGCATCCTCCTTCAGCTGAGATGCTTCAAGTGGCTCCAAAATGCTCTACCATCATGTGGACTATGGGAGATCAATGCCACTGATTACATAGAAAGAGAAAGTTGCGGTATACTCCTCGCAATCTTTCACCTAGATTTTTATGTTTGGAGCTTCTACGCCTTTCTATTTGACAGCTCCACCCACACTAACTCCCTTTGGTGTCTTCACCTTTTATCATAAGTGATTGCACCCCCTCAATTAGGTGTCTCAACAACAACTCTCTTTTCATCTTTGCATGCATTGGAAAGGTCTTCGCTTGTTGTCTTCATCAAAAGCACAAGAAACTTCCTATTGTACAACCTTCATACAGTCTCTGATCTGAGCTTCATTTAGAATCTTCTTCTCCTTGCACCTATTGTCTCATTACAATACCTCGTTAGATCGTCCAGGTACTCCTGCACAATCTTTGTATGCCCTAGTGCAATTTCTGTTCTCCAGATTTTTCCTATTCCTTCCTTATATTTGATAGCAGCTCATCCTATCATAACACCTATCCAAGTCAAAATATGGTACCAATCTTCATCTCCTTGTTGTATTTCTCTACCATTATTAAGGTCTTCATCAATTCTCCTCTCGAGAAATCACAGTCACCGAATCTAACTTCTTAGAGAAATCACCACTCTATCAGATCCTTGAACATACGGAACCCAATTATTCCCTTATGTCGTCATATTGCTAATCTTTAATTGTTTCATTACAAACTGTTATATATACAAAAATAGTACCGTATGGATAATCCTTCTACTAAGCAAGTTCCTAGGAAAGACTAGAGGGGTCACATTGGTCCCGCTCAAAACTTAATCTCCTAGACAGAACTTCTTAGGCCATATTTATCTATCATACTGTCTTTTTGTATACAATCATTTGCTAGCTTTGTCACAGCTTTCCTTTGCAAGTGATCTGGATTATTTTGGTTTAATACATGATTTCTCAACATTTGGCAAGACTACCAGTGCTTAGATTCCTAAAGATTGGTCTTCAGTAATTTTCACTCTCCACCTTAAATTGTCCACATGATTGGGTGTTCAAAGTGTCCTAATTTTGCCTTCCTTCAAGGCAACTAAAATTTCCCACTAAGTAGTTCTGCACATGCAATTGGGTAAACATGTGCACTTTCTTCTTCATCATCTTTGTCATAACCCAATTTTGGCCCTTTAGCTTTTAATTTAATTTTTACAGGATTTAAAATGAAAAATTAAAAGATCAGAGATTTATTTCGATGAAAAGTGTGATTTGTCAACTTCCGTGAAAATTAAGGACTACAATATGCTTTTGTCATTCTATCTTTATCTTCAAGATAATCCTTTTCTTTAAGATAATAATAGTTATCCGCTTTCAAATTTGATTCTTAATCAAATTCAAACTTCAAAGAAGAGAATGAGTTTGATTGAAACTTGGTTTCTCACTCATGAAGGGACTCTGACACTATAAATATAGATCTCAGGGGGGAAGGAAAGAAGGGAGGATGAACCCGAGAATAAAGAATTTACCTAGAAAAACAGAGTAAAAGAAAAGGGAAAAAGAAGAAGAGAAAGATGATTAGAGAGAAACCTTAAAAGACATATAAAAAACCTAGGAAAAGACCATCACCAGCAACCTATAAAAAAAAATATTTACAAAAACAGAGGAGCTGTAGCTGGATTGCCTAATTTAAAACGTGTGAAGAAAAGTTTGAATGTTTCAGCTAACCATGATTTTGTCCAAATACATGGAAGTATAGCTTCATTATTGGAAGTACCGCTACAAAAGATAACCATCTGGGCTCTTCTGTAGTTTTGGGACCCTTCATATAGAATGTTTCTCTTTCAATGAAATTGATACAGTGCCATAACTATTTTCAGCTGGAGAGCAATTTGGATATTGAGATCAAAGCCTTATTGTGGGAAATATCCATGGGTTCCTTTGCTTGGAATTATCGGGTATATCAGTTATGATCCACCAATGGTTGCTAGGCAGGTGGGGTCTGAGCAGTGCATTCCCGGAACTCTTGGTTCGGACCAATTTGGTAAAAGTTTTAAAGACATAGCCTCCTCGAGCATGATAGCTCAAACAAGAAAGCATGGGATATTGAGGGAACAGTGGAGCAACCATTGGCCCAAAGAGAACCCATTATTTCCAACTTATATATACACAGTGGCGTCGTAATAAAAGGAGGTATTGTTGTCCTGCAACATTGGAGTCTTTCCAGGAGAACAATAACAGAGAAAACTTTTCCAAAGTTTCACAGAAATAAAAAAAAAAAATAGATTCACCAATTTGGTCAACAAATGTTTTGCTGAAATATAATATTATTTCTAAAATTACAGTTGTTACACTTAGGCTTTATATTCCGGATGTTGATTAAAAATTAAAAAAAAAAAGTCAATTTGTCCATGGATCCCATCTTATCTTTTCCTTGTTGGTTTGCTAGCCGTATCTCAAAATGGAAAAGCCCAAAAGAGCCCATTTAATTTTATTTTTTTTTGTTGATGTTGATCAGTTTTTTATCATAATTTATGATTGAAGTATATTTTATGGCTACTTGATTAAATCTTACATAATTGTCGAAACAATATGAAAGAGTAAAGTTTAGATTCACATCCACCTCAACATCATTAATTTGTAAATAAGCTTATTATGTAAGACAGAAGGAATGCAATTGTAGAGAGTAAGTTTATTATATGAATAAACCAAATCAGTCTATTTTTCTAAATTTCACTTGATTCCAAAACTTAAAAACTTGAGCACATGCCTGCACTGTGATCCGACTGGATTTTGAGCCACACAATATAATTTCACAAGAAAGTAGGCACGCAGGGTGTCTCCCCCGGGACAAATACAGTACTGATGAACTGGAACTAGGGCCACCTTGAAGATGCCATATTATGTCAACTTGAAGATGTCGCATTATATGCAATCTGATCCTAATGCATGGAATCACACACATCAAACAAACTGCCAGTAAAGCCGATGGGCACTGATGTGGTCATGCAGCAGCCGGAAACTCGCCAAAACATCCCACAATGATGACATCAACTGATTTTCTAGCAAATTGCAGTAATTAATTATACAAGTGTGGCCGACACAGAATGATAACCATAAAGAACTGCAAGTAAATTAACTTAGCCGTAAATGAGAGCATTAGTCATAGACCCATTAATCCCAGATCCTAAACAAAATAAACTTGTATAGCTAGGAAGGCTTTAAAAGGATCCACTCCAAGGTGTCGAAATTCATCGATATCCCAAGAGCAGTAAAGCGTGATCTCTACAATTAGCATCTTATATATAAGCTATGGCTCGTGTAAGTTGGTTCATTAGGTGGCCAGAAGGTCAGATGCCGGTTCTATTGCTTTGGAATCAGCAGGAGCTCTTGTTTCAGCTTGTAAAACCTGTACAGTAACTAAAGATCAAATTCCCACTACTCTATGGGTAACTGGGTTTCTTCAAAATGGAACGAAAGATTACTAACATCCTATCTTCATGTAAAGGCTTCTGGAGATGCATCGCTTTGATGTCTGTAAAGTATTAACAGCATTGGGAATCTCCAGCATCTGTTGTTCTATATATTGTAAAGTACTAACCTAGATACTCTTTTCCTCTACTTCTGCAAGAAAACCTACATTGCTAATGGTGATCTCTATAATAACCGACACTTAATTAAGTTTGAAACGTGTTATACCAAGGATGATGTGTTTACACTCGTAAATTCATGCATTTATTACAGACATGTCATATATAAGTGTATTTGTTGTGACATATGAATCTAAATTGCATGCTTGCATGTAGAGTAAGTGTCAAACACAAATAGCAACACCATATGGTCATGGAGTCGTGTTTTGATCATTTGCTGGCCACCTAAATTAGATTATCACTTGCAAGAAAGTGACAAGCAGCCGGTCCTGGCTTAATTTCGAGAACTTCAAACGCCATATGGTCTGGACTTCAAACTTTTGTGATGCTTCCACAAAGGTCACAATGGATATGATTATTGATGACTTTTATAATAAATATACAGAGCCAATTGCACCAAAGGAGACACAGTGAGAGAAATTTCATGCAAATTAATGTCCTAATCTTGAAATGGATGTCATGCCTAATACATCTTAAAGAGTTTCCTCCCTCTCGTTATTTTGAGTCTTGATATAAAAAAAAAAATGTTCTTTTAAATTTTGGTACTCAGGGTCTCTCATCCAGGGACCCGCAGAGACAAATCCAGTGCTGATGAATAGGAAACAAGGCCGGCTTGAAGTCCTAGTTTCTCAACTCATCAAATCATTCAAGTGGCTTTGGAGGTATAGTACCCCAGACACTAGACTTTGGAAGGATGTGGCTTCAAGTGCACACTGTGTTAATCACTCCATTAATATTCCAATGGAAGAATTTAAAGACAAAAGTAGTGCATGGGGGGAGAATCTCTAATACTTAGTGTGTTTATATCATATCTCTATTTAATCCTCACTCTATTTAATAGTGTTAGATTATCACTCAAACTGTTAAAACTTTTGATTTTCATAAACTCAGTGGCTTTCCGTGATTTTGATTTTAATAAACGGTTATTTTATATAATATTAAAATTTTAATAACTAAAAAGTTACGAATTTAAAATTAAATATATAATATTATAGATTTATGTAAGTTTAAAGTTAAAAAAACTTTTACTTAAGAATATATATTACAGAAAGATAAAACTATTTTTGAAACCATACTTAATAATTTACATTTTAGATTAAAATATTTCTTTGCTGCTTAATTGATAATTCTTACATGATAGTCAAAAATATATGAAAGAGTAAAGTTTAGATTCAAATTCACCTCAACATCATTTGTGAATAAGCTTATAGTTCAACGTATACAGTGTTAAAATAATTTCGAGTTCAAACCTCGTATTCGCAATGGTAACCTTATATGCAGAGACCAAATGATTCTTTTTTCTAAATTTCACTTGATTCCAAAACTTAAAAAATCGAATTAAGAAAATCTTGGCTATATGAAGCTCCTAGCTTGACAACAATGTTAATGAAAACAACTAAAACACATACAGAGAGTCTCTCCAGAAAAAGCTTGACATGTCCAGTAGCTTTACTATTCATAAAGGAACTTCACTTCAATGTATTGAGTAACAAACGTATAGTCGAGGATTACGAATTCAAACTTTGAACAGAGAAGGCGGGTTTCTTAGGATAACCTTCTTGTTAAGAAAATTGCTAACATCTTGGACAACAGGACTTCCAAGAAAACAAGGTGGGGGCTACATGAACATGACAAACACATGCAGCAACGACAACGGGGAAGGGACCGTAAGTAAATGCATATTATAAACAGTTATGACAACTGGACAGCAAACTTATTAAGGAACTAATTTGCTGATCAATACCAAGCTTTTACCAATGATGTTGTCACAACCCGAATCTTGAATTCATGATCGGTAATGCAGGAGCGGTATCGGAAGAACACTTCACCTATGCTAAACCTCAAAACGAATATATTAAAAATACAAATTATTCAAAAATACGCAGCATTTTTAATCTTCAGAAATATTATGTTATTCAAAACTGATGAACCCAAAAGACAGTTCAAAACTCTTCATCAGTAATTAAAACAAAAACAATAATTCATAATACTCATTATATTGTCAAAATCCAAACTTAATTAAAACAGAGTAATAGTGGAGCGTCTAAGACATCGAATCAAAACTAAAAGGAAAGCCTCCCAAAATAAGCAAGGCATACCGACCAAAACTGAAGAAGTAGGAATACTCAACAAAGTCCACCTGCTAACAGAAACTAAGAACCTGAAATAATATTAAAAATAAGGGGTGAGTTCAACCAACTCAGTGAGGGAATAATATTTAATATACATTTTATATATTTTAGAATATAAATATTTTATCAGATGATTTATCTTGATATACATATACATATACATACTAAACATTATATATATATATATATATATACATGTCAGAGATCAGATGACACCCGAAGATGACCACTGTGGGATGATCAGTCGCCGCAGGCTGATGCCTCTCTCAGCAGCTAGGTATACAGAATACTATGTGCACATAGGCTAACTACTCTCTATTAGCATGGAGTTACTAACAAGTCCTGTATCAAGGCATAATAGATATTTATAAAATCATCAAAGAAATGTATATTATATCAAATAGAATTTAACTCGACAGAATACGAGTGCAAATTCAAGAATAGATGAGTACTCGGAAAATAAGGCAAAATATATAAATATTTAAGAGATTAACTAATCATACTCATCATATAATCAATATACATATTTATTTATATTATATGCATATTAAAGATTATCCCACTCACCTGGAAGAATATATATTAAAAGGAATATCAGATGAAAGACCCAAAAAACCTATTGAGGATCGTTAGGAGAACCTACAATAAATATATAAAATATACTCAAAAGCAACTCAAAACAACCAAAACAAAAAATTTCAATGCATAAAAGAAAACCAGGTTTAGTCTCCTACGTTTAGGGACTAAAACGAGAATTATCCAAAACAGGGACCAAAACATAATTTTACCAAAACTGGACCAAACTATAAATACATAACCATACTTGAATTTCACTCATAAACCATCCTTAATTCTGTCTAGAACAAACCAGGGACCGAACTATAATTTTTATAAAGTTTAGGGACTAAAATATAAATTCCCAAAATTGAGGGACCAAACTGAAAATATTCCATATCAATTATCAAACTAAGATTCATCATCCTTAATCTCATAATTACACCGTATAGAATCTCAAATTACATTAGGGGTGAAATTGTAATTTTTCCAAAGTTTAGGGACTAAACTGAAACTTTCACAATTGAAGGACCAAAATAAAATTTGGTCATCTTCAACCTCAAGACCATTCTATCCAGATTTTACAGCAAGATAAAAATTAATTTCTTAACCTATAAAAATTAATTTAATCAAATCAACTCATAAATCTTTATTTTCAACAACATACTAATTAATCACCTAACATTAAACCCTTAATAATCATAAATCAATCTTAACAATATAAACTTTCAATCCTTATAAAGCCTAATCTCTTCTTTAATAATTCTATAAACAAACTATAATGAAAAGTAATACAAAGAGAACCACTTACTTGCTACTTCCACCTTTATTGAACAAAAAATTCAAGATCAAAAACTAAACTCTTTGGTTTGAGGAGGTGAGGGTCATGGTGGCTACAGGAATTAGAAGGGAGGAAAGAAATTCTATTGCAACTTTCCTTAAATACCTAGGTTAACTTAGGTTGGGTTTAAGTTTGGGTATTACAACACTTCCCCTGTTAAACAAAATTCATCCTCGAATTTAAAATTTAAGAATAAAAGACTTTCCATCATGATCAAACAAATTATTCAAAACTTATATCTAAAATTTCATTTCTTAAACTATCATTTAAAGTCCACTTCAAAATCAATAAATACCATTATGCTTCTGCTACACCCTCTGATATATCCAATAAAAAAATATACCTCATGCAAAACTTTTCTTAATTCATATCCCTCAAAATCAAACAACGCATCCTTAAATTTCTCTTAGATCAAATTTCTAAAACAACTTATCTCAAATCATATCTCTTCCTAAATCAAATCACATCCTCGTAAATTTTATCTTCTTTGAGTATCAGGTAAAAGAATCCAAACTTATAGTTGGGGAATGTCATGAAGTAATAAAGTCTAATTAACAGACAATAATTATGAGCTTAGACTTTCAAGAGGCACCAACCATAAAGGAGTTATTGCTTGCAAAAGCAATAAATGATGAAGATAATAAGATGTAGGTAGTTCACTCAACTATCATAACAACTAAAGATTAAGATGAAATTATAAAGATTATAAAGAAGGAAGAAAGTTGTTGTGACAAGATTAAGGCAACAATTATGGTAGAGATAACAAGGACTAGCTTGGAAGAAGTTTAGCTGGGCAATGAAAAGTCGTTATAAGATTTCTAATATTATCTCAAATGATAGTGTTTTTCTTGGAATTAAAGTAAAAGCACATCAATAGAAAAAAAATATATTTCAGAGATAACATAGAACTTGAGCTACCCTATTTAAACATAACATCTCAAATTCCAATTGATGATCACAAAAACATAACAAAGAAGCAAGTAGCCAAAGAAAACATAGATACAGATGATGCTAATAAAATGAAAAAACTTCAGATGTCATTTATGAATTCAAAGATCATGGTATTGAAGAGCTAACCATAAGAAGAATTAAAAACGAAAATGAGAAATCCTCATAAATAGTTGAATTTTTAGGTGCTAAAGCAGTAGTAAATAAAGTTGTTATTGACTAGAATTCTCTAGAAGTCATATAAAAGAAGAGCAAAGAATTTCAACAACAATTAAAAGAAGGGAGGAAAAATAAAGAATGTGGAGCTGCTGAAAGATTATTTGAGAACAAAAGATGTGTCCTTGCAAGAGGATGATTGTATGGAACATGACATCTCTAAATTAAAGCCTCAATCTAATAAAGATATATAAAATTAGAGTTCAAATGAGGTATTATAAGAAGAATATGGAACTCGTGATGAAACTAAAGAAGAAATCAAGGACGGTACAAAATTAGTATCCATGACTAATTCTCAAGGTTTGAAGCACTAAAAGAAGACGAGGGTACTTCAAGTCAAACTATCTGAAAACAAAAATTAGAGAGCAAAATCAGACACCTGTAATGGCATTTTTTTTCCTAAGAAAAAGGATTGTAGGACTGAAATGATTATTAAGAATATTGAAGATTATGTGCAAGTGTAAATACCAATCGATCTATAAAATTGATGTCCACCAAAGATAACAAGAGATACATGTTTGCATAAGGATGAAACCAATGAGTTTGAAAACTCAGGATTTAGGGTTGTACTCAATACAGATATACAAGAGGATAGTCTAAATGAAGTCCAAATAGGAAAAAAAAAACCCATGTAATGCATCAAATTTACTGACTCTAGAATATAAAACAAGGAAAGAAGCCTTTAAATCTATTTTAGAAGTTCATGGTCACAAAGACTTCATTACATCAAGAGAAACTGAAATCAAAGAAAATCATCTAGAGGTAGCAATAATTGGTTTAGTTATAGGAGAGAATCATATTAAGAAAATAATTGAAACAACTAAAATCATTCTTGTGGTTCGAAAGTTAAATGCAATATAAATATGCAAAAGAACTATTCAAATGAATTTAAGGGGGAAGAAAACAGAACACTAAATGAAGATTCAAAACTATAACATCAAAGATATGAACAAGATAAAAGATAAAAAATATCTACCAGAACGTATCCAAAAGAATTATTCAAATGAATTTGAGGAGGAAGAAAACAAAACACTAAATGAAGATTCAAAACTATAACCTCGAAGATATGAACAAGATAAAAGAAGAATGAGCATTTAAAGAGAAAAGAAAAACTCCAATCTTAGGGCTGAGACTAGTGAAGAAAAGAGGGGTGTCATACCCTAAAGTTGTACCAGTACACGTTTGAGAGGATCATCACAAACCATCACAATTATGTAAGTCCCTTACACAAATATCATATGTAATCCAAAGAAAAACTTCGCAAATAAATTTTATTAATCAAATATCATAATCTAATATTTTATAATTGTAAATCTATAATAAATTGTACATACAATCTTTATACCATTAATTTATCCAATTCTAAATAACTATATTAATCAACGTATAAATCATAATTAATAGCCTATAGTACAACCTTAATAAGAAATATTTCTACCAGTCTCGTCATCTATAACTAATTAATCATATTTCAACTTTTTTTTATGCATTCAAAATCTATATTTATAGGATACAAATATCATAAAAAGATATCGGCTTTCACGGCTCAAAGAGTAATCAAAATAAACATACCTAGAAAAATATTATCAAGCACATATATTATATATAATATATCCTATGATATATTTATATCAAATATTCACATGCATATATATTTCCTCACATGTATATCAACACAACAATAAAAGCAGTTAGAAACATGACAAAGAGGAATCACAACAAGACAAGAAGGATCCTAAGCTCCATATATTACAGGGATTTTAACAAAACTAGATTCCAGAGTTTTAACAAAATCAGGCTATAGCGTTTTAACAAGACTAAGGTTATAAGGTTTTAACAAAAACAAATTATGAGATTTTAACAAAACCAGGCTCTGATACCACCTTTGTCACAACCCGAATCCCGGATCCATGACCGGCAACGCAGGAGCGATGTCGGAAGGACATCCCACCTATGCTAAGCCTCAAAACGGACATATCAAAAGAACAAATTATTCAAAAATACGCAGCATTTTTAATCTTCAGAAATATTATGTTATTCAAAACTGATGAACCCAAAAAATAGTTCAAAACTCTTCATTAGTAATTAAAACAAAAACAATAATCCATAATACTCATTATATTGTCAAAATCCAATCTTAATTAAAACAAAGTAATAGTCTAACGTCTAAGACATCGAATCAAAACTAAAAGGAAAGCCTCACAAAATAAGCAAGGCCTACCGATCAAAACTGAAGAAGCATGAACACTCAACAAAATCCACCTACTAACAGAAACTAAGAACCTAAAATAATATTAAAAATAAGGGGTGAGTTCAACCAACTCAATGAGGGAATAATATTTAATATACATTTTATATATTTTAGATATTAATAGTTTACAAGATGATTTATATTGATATACATATACATATAGATACTAATCATATTATTATAACGTAGTGGAATACATGTCAAAGATCAGATGACTCAGATGACACCCGAAGATGACCAGATGACACTGGAAGGTGACCAGATTACACTCAAAAGTGACCAGATGACACCCGAAGGTGACCACTGTGGGATGATTAGTCGTCGTAGGTTGATGCCTCTCTCATTAGCTAGGTATACAAAATATTATGTGCACATAGGCTAACTACTTTCCGTTAGCATGGTGTTACTAACAAGTCCTGTATCAAGGCATAATAGATATTTATAAAATCATCAAAGAAATGTATATTATATCAAATAGAATTTAACTCGACAGAATACGAGTGCAAATTCAAGAATAGATGAGTACTCGGAAAATAAGGCAAAATATATAAATATTCAAGAGATTAACTAATCGTACTCATCATATAATCAACATACATATTTATTTATATTATATGCATATTAAAGATTATCCCACTCACC
>NW_011500075.1:37735-39112 GCF_000495115.2 Populus euphratica
GTTTAGGGACTAAAACGATAATTATCCAAAACAGGGACCAAAACATAATTTTACCAAAACTGGACCAAACTGTAAATAGATAACCATACTTGAATTTCACCCATAAACCATCCTTAATTATGTCTAGAACAAACCAGGGACCGAACTGTAATTTTTATAAAGTTTAGGAACTAAAATATAAATTCCCAAAATTGAGGGACCAAACTGAAAATATTCCATATCAATTATCAAACTAAGATTCATCATCCTTAATTTCATGATTATATTGTACAGAATCTCAAAATACATGTGAAATTGTAATTTTTCCAAAGTTTAGGGACTAAACTAAAACTTTCATAACTTAAGGACCAAAATAAAATTTGGTCATCTTCAATCTCAAGACCATTCTGTCCAGATTTTACAGAAATATAAAAATTAATTTCTTAACCTATAAAAATTAATTTAATCAAATCAACTCATAAATCCCTATTTTCAATAACATACTAATTAATCACCTAACATTAAACCCTTAATAATTATAAATCAATCTTAACAATATAAACTTTTAATCCTTATAAACCCTAATCTCTTTTTTAATAATTCTATAAACAAACTATAATCGAAAGTAATACAAAGAGAACCATTTACTCGCTGCTTCCACCTTTTTTGAACAAAAAATTCAAGATCAAAAACTAAACTCTTTGATTTGAGAAGGGGAGGGTCATGGTGGCTACAGGAAGGGAGAAAAAAAATTCTATTGCAACTCTTTCTTAAATACTAAGCTTAACTTAGGTTGAGTTTGAGTTCACTTGAATTTAAATTTGAGCTAAAAGTTTAGGTATTACACATGTAGTCAGTTTTTAATCCTTCTTTGGCACCCAAATGAGAGTATTGCTATCGAGAAAGTGACAAACAGCTGGTCCTGGCTTAATTTTGAGAACTTGAAACGCCATATGGTCTGGACTCCAAGCTGATGTGTTCAGGTGGCAAACCGTTACAGCTTTCACTTTCGTGCCATCAGCACCCACTAATGGAACCTCGTCAACCTCTGTGTCTGCGATTACATGGCAATAGTGCACTGCATAAGGATATCTCATCTTGTGACACACTGCTGCTTTATGATCTCCAATCATTGTCGCTTTGGCCGAAACAGTATACTCTTGCTTCTTGCCTGCGTCAGTGGAGAGTACGCGAACATTCAGGCCAAGCCTTTCAACACTAAAATCAATTAATGACTCCAGAGATGTAGCACAGAATTTTTCTTCTCCTTCCATGTTTGGCTCCTCACATCCTCCTATTTCATCTCTGATGACCCGAGCCTCTTTTGAGTTGACTTGTAGTGCAAAGTAGTTCAAAATCTCTCGTATATATTTTGTCACTCGAAAATGGTATAGACTC
>NW_011500075.1:44786-48030 GCF_000495115.2 Populus euphratica
AAAATAAAAAAGTAATGGCAGTAAAACATATGTCAGAGCGCCTAGAAAATGGTTAAAAATTGGTTGAGGAGGTTCAAAAATATAAAGATGGGAATTTGACAATATATCATGGATTGGTGAGAGCTTTATTGATGAAGAAATTCAATTTAAGAAAGAAAAGTTCAAGATCAAATGTTTATGGACTTAATTGAATTTATTGAAGGTTTAATTGAATTTATAGAGAGTTTGATTGCAAGAAAAAGTTGATTTAAAAGTCAATTTAGACTTTAATTAGAAGAAATTAAGTGTTATGGTCAAATTATAATTTTTTGAGAGTTAATTTGATCAAATCAGGAGCTTGATTGTATAAATATTGAAGTTTGATAGTCAATTAGAGATTTTGTTAAAGAAATCTGAAACCAAGAACCAAAACCACAGCAAAACAAGAGACTGTTGAGCCCAGTACACAGAACGGGCCAAACTCTACGGGGGTGTCACCCCAAGCCTCATTTTATATACTATTAAAGAATAAAAGAGAGAGAAAAGCAAACTATGTCGTTTTGAATAGCACCGTAAGTCCTTTTCTTCCCCTGAACGTGGAAGAGACAAGGGAAGAAGAGGCTATTTTGTTCCCTTACAACCCCACTATTTCCCTCTCTCTACCCTCACTTGCCTAAAATACACGACACAACCTAAACCCACACTCAACTGCTATTATGATGAAGAAAGGAGAAGGAAGGCCATACCCCGCAACGGTTGGGAGGCTATGCAGAAGCCACCCCACGCCACCCTGCCCTGCACCTTGACAAGACAGGGCAGGGTGGCCTCTTTCTCTTCCTATTTATAAATAGAGGGAGAGAGATAAAGAGAAGAAGGAAAAACCGAACATAACAGATAGGGAAGAAGAAAAAAAATAGAGAAAGGAGGAATGATTTGAGAAAGGAGACATGGGAGGTTCATTGAGAATAGAAAACAGAGAGGGGGAGTTTGTTTTTGAGATCAGTAAAGCTCAAGCAAAACAAAAGAAAAGGAGCAAAAGACAAGGAGGGAAGAATAGAAAATAAGGGGGAGAGAGAAGGATTTTTTTGAAAGAGAAAGTGAGGAGAAACTGAGAGAGAAGAGAGACAAATAGCTTTTTGAGAGAGAAAGGGGAAGAGAAAAGGAACGAAAATAGCAGGGGAGAACAAGGGAGGGAAAGAGAAAAGAGGAAGGTGAGAACAGAAGGGAAGGAGTGATCAGCAAAAAACAGAGAGTAAGATTGTTGGGCTTATAGACGAACGGAAAACGCAGAGGAAGTTGTTTTGAGGACTAAGGGGGACGGTCATAACAGAAGAGAAAAGAAAGGGGAGGAAGAAAACTTAAGGAGAGCTAATTCAAGAAGGGGAAGAAGAAATCGGTCTCAGTACAGAAAAGGGAAAGAATTCCAGCAACTGCCACCACTCCTCCTAGTTGCTGCTGCTGCCATCCTCAACCATCGCTGACGGCCATGATGATGCCTCGCCACTCCAGGTAACCTCCTCACCCTCATTGCCCTTATTTTTACGTGCCCTTCCTTTTTTGTCATTTGCACGCAGAACATGATTCACGTTCTGTGGCAAACGCAGTGCCTGTTTAAGAGTGCTTTTCAAAAGCGTTTTTAAAAAAATTTGAATTTTTTTCTTTGAATTAATATATTTTTGATGTTTTCAATTCATTTTGATGTGCTGATTTTAAAAATAATTTTTAAAAAATAAAAAAAATATTATTGACATACTTTTCTGAGTGAAAAGCAACCACAATCATACTCTCAAATACACTTGAAGTAATTAGGTAGTTACTGTACAGTAAGTAACTACCTAATTACATTCAGCTAGTTATTGTGTTGAGCATAATAACCAGCCGTTTGTTTTGTTGGGCTGAAACATCAGCCTAGCCCGTGCGGCTAGGCTAAGTTCAGCCTTGTAGCTGGGTCAAGACAAGCCCAGCCCTTACAATTGGGTTGGGTTTAGCCCAGTTCATTTCTTTTTCTTTTTTTCAAAAATAAATATTTTTGAAGAAATTGTGATTTCCCCACGTATTTGTTTTATGCTATTTTGATTGATATCGGTCTGTTTTTTAAAGTAAAGATACAAATTTAGTATTAAAATATCTAGTTTTCATCAAAACTTTGAAAACATAAAAAAAGAAAAAAGAAATTTCTTTGTATTTTTTTATGCATATGGCCAAGTCTCTCAAAGCTTAAAAAAAAAGGAAAATCATATTGTATTTTTATACAACAAAGAAAACTTCAAAAAAAATATCTTTTGGCATGTATTTTGGCTTTAATAACCAGTTAATTAAAGTCATGAGAACTTGGCCAATATTTCAAAAAAAAATCAAAAAATATTTTTTTATTTTAATATCTGGGATTATGAATTTATATGTAAAACATATTTCTAATATTAAAAAGATAGTTCTTTTATAGAAATTAGAACGATTAGGTTTTATCTTATAAGATAAGAACCTCCTTACTAAAAAGGGTTTTTCTTGAACCATAGATGAACCAACATGATAGGACCTTAGATTTGTTATCAGACAATAAAATAATGTAGCTCACCTTTGGTAGGGTGTATTTAGGGTGCTAATACATTTTGTTTACGCAACCAGTCTCCATATCCGATCTCTAAAACTAGTTAGGGTTTCTAGTGACCAGAATACTAGGTGGCGACTCCCATTTCATTTTTCCACTAATAAAATATAAGAATTCATTGTCTTTTCATATTTTCTAAAATAGATAGACTTACCACACCTAAAGATGATGAGAGTGGTGGGTGATTGCCATAACGTTGTACACATGCAACAACGATCACACTGTGCTTTAATCATTTCTTGTAAACTCTTATATTGCCTTTATGTAAAGTAGTCACTGGGTAGTTGATAGACCTTTTAAGACCAGGTAGAAAGTTTACCCTCATGTAATGACTATAGAACCTTCCCTAAGAGCATAACTCCCTAAATATTCATTTTACATCGGCTTTTGCCATTCATACCCAATGTGTATGTCCATACATTTGCATCCATACGCATGCATCCATTCATTGTAAATAACATATATACATATATGCATCAGGTTAAAATATAAGTCCCCAGAGAATTTATAACACCCAACTTCGACCGAGAAATATAGAAGACAAAGAGCGTGCACATCATGACGTTTATTTCCAATAAGACTTAGAGTATCTGAAAGCAAGTATGGCTCGTCTCACTAGCTTACTTAAGCAAACACTTAGAAATGACTATGGTGAAG
>NW_011500075.1:49640-50219 GCF_000495115.2 Populus euphratica
AGCGGGAAGAGGAAGAAAGAAGGAAGAAAAAAAACATGCACGAGAGGTTGTAGAGAGGAGAGAGAAATCGACGATGACTCTTGGTGGTTAGCTAGTGGTTGAGTTGGCTTCCTATGGTGGAAAGACCGGTGGTGATGGTGATGGTGGCTGAAGACCACGGTGGAGAAAGAAAGAAAGAAGAAAATTTGCAGAAATTGGCCAAATTGTTTGGCTGACTTTGGACCCTATTTTCTCCTCCCTCTAGCCATCAAATCCACCTCTATTTATAGGAGATGGAAGAGAGAAATCTTTTCTACACTAGAGAAAAATTTCAGCCCTTGATTCAAATGAAAACGATCCTAACCGTTGTCTCAAAGTAGACATGGTGCATTGTCAAATTGTCAAATCTGCAGCTGCAGGCTACCTGAGTTAACTTATTTGGGGTGGTGTCATGTCCATTTATTTGTCAGTGAGCCGGTTTTGACCATACCCTGACATAGAGGGATGTCTGGTGATTAGTTTTGTACAAGATTTGGCAAATTTGGTGGACATTAGGTATATTACATACAGCTGCAAAGTAGGTAACCAGACCAGCTATTT
>NW_011500075.1:50533-81791 GCF_000495115.2 Populus euphratica
CTCAAATTAATTCTTAAACATAATTAAAATTCAATTTGACCCATGATTAAATTAAATTGGCCTATTAAAAATTTAATTATGTCCCTAAACTTAATTTTTAAGCAAATTCATTCAATCATCATTTAATTTGACGTTGAATTTGCAATTTTTTTCTCTATTTTTGGGCACAATGGGGTACAATTAGGCCTTGAACTTCCTCCAAAAATTGTAGTTTGATTTCCCGGCCTGCATTCTCCACGTTGTCCGCCTTTATTTTTATTTTTATTTTTATTTTGAAAAAAGATGATTTTAGGGGAATAACCCAGAATTGAGTTATGACAATAAAAATTTATCATCATTAATCCCAATTTTGATTTTCTTTTTCAGCCTTTCTAAGAAGAAACTTAAATACTGAGAATTAAATAATCCTCGAACTTTGTTTGAATTGTGATTTATAGTTTCATATCGTAGTAACCTACTTTAGGTTGATAAGTAATTTCATAGAGTCATCATAAACAGATGCCATAAATTGAATTTGCAAGAACTTCACAAAAGATTCTTAACTGGTAATGGTTTCAATTTCTTCAATTTCTGAAAACCAAGCAATGTTTTTTCTATTAAAGAGTAATATAAAACAAGGTTTGAGACCTCATCAAATAACTTAAATTTTTTAGATGAGATGATGATTGTATAAAAAGCTAATGCGACAACAATAGCATACAAACCACTAGAATGTTAATAAGCGAAAAAAGTTGCAAGTATGAATTCTAAATTCACAATTTTATTCTCTAAAAATTAAATATATGGTGGCTACCTTTTAAAGAGGTTTGCAAGACCCTTAAATAGGCTAGGAAATAACCTAAAGTCCAAAAACATAAAAACTTAGATCATCTAGTAGGCTTAGATCAAATTCTCATTTAGTAGTATCAAATTCTCACTCAAATACTTAGAACTTTTGGTTTCAATAAGCTCAATTGTATTATATAGTTTTTTGATATGATATTAAAGTTTTGATAATCAAATAGTCACGAATTTAAATTTTATCACCTTCATTATAAATAATAAAATTAAACATAATGGTCATGAATTTAAATTTTATCATCTTCATTATAAATAATAAAATTAAACATAAAATAGTCTAAGTTTATTAAAATTTAAAATTCAAAAAACTTTCACTTAATAATATATATTAGAGAAATATAAAGTTATTCTTAATACCTTATTTAATATCTTTAATTCTAGATTGAGACAATTCTTTCATATTCTATTTCATATAACAACCTGAAATGTAAAAAATATAAAAGAACTTTGAGATCCCATGTTCACTTTCTTTGCTACTTAAATAATTCTTACATGATAGTCAAACATATATGAAAGAGTAAAGTTTAGATTCAAATTCTCCTGAACATCATTTGTCAATAAGCTTATAGTTCAACGTATACAGTGGTTAAAATAATTTCCAGTTCAGACCTCATATTCGCAATGGTAAGTAATTCTAGAAAGTTTATTATAAGCAGAGACCATATGATTCCTTTTCTAAATTTCACTTGATTCTTGATTCCAAAACTTAAAAACTTGACCACATGCCTGCAATACGATCCAAATTGAATTTAAGCCACACAATAAGCTCCTCCATATTAGAAGCTTGAGTTGTTCTGCAACAATATAAATTCACAAGACACCAGGTACTCAGGGTCTCTCATCCAGGGAGCCGCAGATACAAACCTAGTCCCGATGAACGTGAACCAAGGCCAGCTTTATGTCCTGTTTTCTCGTCTCAAATCATACAAAAGTTAAATTACATACAAGAAGCGCACACATCGACCAGATTGCCCCTTCTCTTGGCCTATTGGTTTACTTTACGGCCAATAAAGCTAACAGGCACCGATGTGCGATAATGCAGCATCGGGCAAACTGACCACAAGATCCCACAATGATGACATCCAACTTCTTTTCTAACAAATTGTAATAACTAATTATACAGGTTTGGCCGACACAGAAGAGGATAAACATGAGCTGCCAGTAGATTAACATGAAAATAAAGGAGAGCAATAGTCATTAATCCATTACAATCCCATATCCTAAACAAAATAAACTTCTATAACTAAGTAGCCGGTAAAAAGGATCCACTCCAAGGTGTCCAACTTCATCTATATCCCAAGAACAGTAAAGCGGGATCTCTACAATTAGCATCTCATATATAAGATATGGTTCATGTAAGCTGGTTCATTTGGTGGTCAAAAGGTCAGATGCCGGTCCTATTGCTTTGGATGATTTGGAATCAGCGAGAGCTCTTGTTTTAGCTTGTAAAGCCTGTACAGTATCTAAATATCTAATCCTGCTACTCTATGGGTAACTGGGTTTCTTCAAAATGGAACAAAAGATCATTAACATCCTATCTTTCCTATCTTCATGTCAAGGCTTCAGGAGAGGTAGAGGTATTACTTTGATGCCTGTAAAGTATTGACAGCATTGGAAATCTCAAGCATCTGTTGCTCCATCTTCTTTCTCCATTTTCCGAAGTCCTTGAACATTTCCTGCAAAGCAGTATATGAACCGTGTGTTTAATTGAGCTCATACACCTGAAAAAATGAATCTGAGTTGTCAAACGTCACCTGAAAAAATGAAATGTCAAGTTCTGTCTTGGAATTGGCCGTGGCAGATGAATCTGAGGTCACATTAGCTTTATCTTCCTCCATCCTATTGGGTACCACCCCCTGCATATCTCTGTTTATAGCACAGAAGGGCACAACAAACTTCAGATCATTAATAAAGATCCTTTTTGAGGGAGAGGTGTTTAGATAGATATAGTTCAAACACATAGCCTTCTGTACCTTTTCTCAAAATTATGCATTGAAATTTTATGTCCTCTACTTACAAAAATAAATAAATAAACAAGAAAAAAAATTATCACCTTTTCATTTTGGCCATTTCTTCCTTGAGCAGCTCCAGCTCTCTTGCACAAACAGGCTCCTGAGAGGGGCTATCACAGGGTTTCAACCACAGTTGAGAGGCATTGTAGGGTTCTTTCATTGAGGCATTATACCCAACATTAACCAAATCCATGTTCTCTAGCCAAGGTGCAAAGTCTTCCCCTTGAATATTATCCAAATTGGTGCTCTCCAACCAGTCCTCCCATCTTTCAGAAACTGGACTCAGGGTATTGCATTGCTTTGATGATTGCAAGCTGCTTAGTGTATTTGAGATTTCCTTGAGTTGTTGTTCAATCTTCGACTTCCATGCCATCATCTCCTTATACTTTCCCTGTCCAAAGGAAAATTCAAGGGCAATTGATTGAGGTACACTGACAGGTGCAAAAAGTACATCAGAAGTTGAAGAAAGAATAAACAGAAGATAAGGTATTCCTGTGGTACCTGCAAACCACCCAAAGAACTTGAAATCTCCATCAGGCGCTGGTCTGTCTTACCTCTCCATTCCGCAAATTCCTTGTAAATATCCTGTTGAAAGGACAGACTTCAAATGGAGCCCTATAAAGCAATCCTAATAATTATGTTCATTTACTCCAGATTGTAACTCAAAATTTACCCCAACATGGTTAGCTTGATGTTGCTCTTGATTCTTGGATACCAGCTCCTCCATATCCCTATAAGAGGAAGACTTCATTATTCAAGGAAGACAGCACACCTAAGCTTAAATAATTAAGATTTTTATTCTAGTACTGTCTTTATTTACCTCGTCATTTTTGCTATTTCCTCTCTAAGCAGAGTCAATTCTTCAGCAGAAACAGAATCCAGTGACGCAACACTACCAGGCCTCAACCAGGATGGGGGAACATAGTTTGGATCTGGTACTCCAGCCTCCTGCTTAATTTTAACCAGGTCAGCACTCTCCAGCCAATACTCCATTATCCCTTGGGTGTTGTAACACCGTCGAAACCGCTCAGTGCCACCTGGTGCCACCTTACCATCAATGTGCTTCAGCAGGTGGTCTAAGAGCCCGGTGTCACCAATGTGTTTACGAGCTACCATTCGCAGTGTTGACCGGGAAATGGGTTTCTCAAACACTGCCCCCTCAGCCTTCATGACCTCCAACATACTTTTCTCTGCCTGATTATACCTTCAAAACAGAAACACCATTCACTTCAAAAAGCACCATATGACGTGTCAACCCAACTGATAGGAAGAAAAAGAATAATGGTTTACCATGTACCTGTCTACTGACCATCTATCCATGACATTCTCCTTTTTTACTGATATGGGATTCTCACGCTTTATTTGCTTACATTTATAAACAAGGCTAGTTTCCTTTGCTTTAGAACATCTCAAAGCTCGTGCTTCTCTGGGTTCCTGAAGGGCATGATGCTTCCTCTTCTTAGCTTCTGGCAACACAAGAGACTCAGTTGTCATAGCTTCATCATCTTTTACTTCTTCTTTGACAATGGCAGATGGAAATTGAGGGTTATTCCCATGGCCGGTGATGGCAGATGGAAGTTGAGGGTTCTTCTGTCCATGCTTGATAATGGGAGATGGAAGTTGAGGGTTATTTTCCCCTGGAGGTGGATTGTTGTCAATGAACTCAATATGCCTGCTGATTCCCCATTGTACCATTCCAGTGCGTTTTATCTCCAATAAGCACGCCCCTTTCCTTGTACTTTCTTCTCCACTGCCACAACTTTCGGGCGATTCTGAAGCACCTGCAGGAAATGAATCACAATGAAAACCTCAAAAACACAACTGACTCCATGCATATGATCCAGTAGTCCAACAGAACAGGGTTTTTAATTTCCACTACCTTTGTATGACTGCGACATCAAAAAGCACACGATCCCATCGTCCAGAAGCACACGTTATAGTTAAAGCTTCCCTTCAAACTACCTACAAAACACAAGAAAAAAAATACAGTGTAAGCACGTTTACCCCTTGCCCCCCGCTCTCAATGAATGAAAAACACAGCATGAAAAGACTTTGTTAGATTAAAAATCAACTACTCTTCATATAGATGCGCAAGCATGCACACAATGCCGCCCATCAAACACTTTGAAAACAAACATGAGTACGCTGGTTCCTACAATATATAATGAAATCTTGCGAGTTTTCACCAAGCAGAAGCCATCAGGTTCAATCATATGTCATATGCATGGTAAACATACCCCAAACAAAAAGAGAAAAGCAGCAATCAAAACATTAAAATATGTTGCACTTTGTAAGTATGCATTGAGCAAGGAAACCCAAAGGAAAGAAAAAAGAACAATAAACACATCAGTAATTGCTTTCAAAACTTTTCAGTGTCCACATTCTTCGACAAAACAGTTTTCTTCCAAACTTATATGCATACATACACACGTGTGTACATTTATACTGATAAAAAAAAAACAATTAAATGCATCACAAAACAACTCAGCGAACACGAAATCCAAAACAAAAGGCAAATGCTTTTAAGTCCAACAATAACATCACTTAAAACATCAAACTAAGATTCCTTTAAGTTCTCAAGCAATGCAAACTAATAAAACAGCTTCCAAAACACCTCGCAATCAGCATTTTCAAAATCATTCACATACTTCCATAAGCATCATGAACCCACCCTACCAACAAACCCTCCTTCAAAAAACTATAAAAACAAAAACCACCATTTATTTTTCTTTACATGTTTATTTCTTAGAAAAAAAAATCATGATCTCCAAACCCATTCCCCTCTACTTTCCTCTTTTCCTCACAACCAAGCCACCAGAAACCCCATGTCCTTATCCCCATCACGCCGTCTCAGAAACCAAAGCACGAAGCAGCCAAAACAAAAATCAGGGTTTAGGGTTTTATCTCAAAATTAAAGGGTTTCTTCCTTAAACATTCATGAAGACATTGTTAAAAGAAATCCTAAAAAGAACACGAAAAGGAGGGAAGAAAAATCGCAGGAACAAAAAGGATCATAGAAAGAAACAGTTAGGGTATGCTTACCTTAGTGTGTTGTTGAGAATTTGGTGTCTGATTGATGGGTTTATGGAGATTTCGAAGAGAGTCTGGAAGGTGTTTGTTTGTTTGTGTTAGGGCCGACACTGTAGCCTTAACGAGAAATGTTTTTTCAAGAAAAATAAATATCGAAATAATAAAATAATACTAAAACCCTAGCCAAACCAACCGCCAATGCCCCCCATTATTTTAGCCTTTTAAATAATAAAATATTTTTATGTGAGTTTTAAAAATCATATGTTAGTGTTATTAAAATTAATTTGGGCTAGGGGTTCGAATTTAAAATCTAATTTAGATTGAATTTAAAAAATAAATTAACCTAGTTGGCTTTGTTATCTAATTACTCTAATATATTAATATGTAACCTATGCCTTAGTTAAATAATTTTTATTTGAATTATTTTTAATTATTTAGATGAGATCCTTTCAATGAAATTTTAATTTTAAACATATTTATTATTATAATTATTATTATTTTTATCTAGCATTAAAAAAATTAAAGCAAAAAAAGTGATTTTTATCAGAAACACGGCCTTGCTAAACATGTTCAATTGTTTACAATAGGTGAAAAAGGGTAATTTTGAGTAAAAATGAGGGTCCAGAAGCAAGAAATAATTGCAATTTGCAATTAATTAAAGAACTAGGTCATTGATGAGCACGAATAATATTGAGATTTAATATGGGATTTTTTAGATTAAAGTGATTAATTAATTATTATTTTTTAAATAATAAAGAGTGTTTAGATCAGTTTATATATATTATAATTATTTTTTGAATTTATTTAATATCTTATAAGTTTAATAAACAAATAAAATATTATGAAAATAACAAACATGCACTCAAAAATTTGAACCTAGAATGCAGAAATAAAAAAATTTCTGCGAGAATTTCTAGGCCATGAAGCTGGGTGTTATTAATTGATTATTTTGCTTAACCATAGAGTGAATTTAAAAAATAAAAAAAATTAACCTAGTTGGCTTTGTTATCTAATTACTCTAATATATTAATATGTAACCTATGCCTTAGTTAAATAATTTTTATTTGAATTATTTTTAATTATTTAGATGAGACCCTTTCAATGACATTTTAATTTTAAGCAAGTTTATTATTATAATAATGGTTATTTTTTATCAAACATTAAAAAAATTAAAGCAAAAAAAGTGATTTTTATCAAAAGCACGGCCTTGCTAAACATGCTCAATTGTTTACAATAGGTGAAATAGGGTAATTTTGAGTGAAAATGAGGATACTGAAGCAAGAAATAATTGCAATGTGCAATTAATTAAAGAACTAGGTCATCGATGAGCACGACCAATATTGGGATTTAATGTCAGTTTTTTAAGATTAAAGTGATTAATTAATTTTTTTATTTTTAATAATTCAGAGTGTCCATATCAACTTACATGTATCATAATTAATTTTTAAATTCATTAAATATCTTGTAAACTTATTAGATAAATAAGATACCGCAAAGAAGACAAATATAAACACAAAGGTTTGAATCTAGAATGTAAAAATAAAAAATCTTTTATAAGATCGCTTGAACACAAACTTGGATGTGATTAATTGATTATTTTGCTTAACCATAGAGACTAAAAACAGTTAACTCAAAATATTTCAATTTTTTCCTTTTACATTTTTACAAATTTATTACTGCAACATTATTCTTCTTCTTCTTCCTTCCATTCACAATCATCTTTTCATTGCTGATGTTGAGATTGAAATTTAAGTTGGTTGTGACTGCCAGTTTGGTGTGGTCCTCAACAATTATGTTCAATTGTATTGTGGGAAGTTAGGTTAAGAATAAGATGATATTTCTTGGACTACCTTATAAGAGGATAAGAACATACATGGATTTTTTAAAAACCAAGTGGATCTATTGATTAGTTAGCTGAGAAATTAGGGACTAAATAATAGTTTAGTCAAAATATTACACTTTTATACATAGTTTTTAGACCTAAGTGCAGTCCAAGATCCCGGTCAATTTTTTAAAAAAATTAATTTATATTGATTTATGTCAATTACAATATTGTTTTGAATAAGAATTAAATAATCAAATTAATTTATGAAAATAATTGTTATTTATAGTATTTTTTATTTAAAAGTATATCAAAATATTTTTTTTATTTTTTTAAATTATTTTTTTATTAGAAAACATTAAAAAATTAAATTTTTTTTATTAAATACTTGAAATTAACTTTTTTTTATTAAATACTTTTCTAAAACAAAAATAATCACTGTCATGTTATCCTATTGTGGGGCTCTGTCCATTGATGTCAAAAAAGAAGAACGGATTTGCAGAAGCCTGTAGGAGAGAGACGTTTTGATGGCAATTCCCGGGTAGGAGAAATTTGTAGGCTTTTTGCTGGCTTCTTCTCATTGTTCAAGATTCACGAGCCGTTAAATTAGAATTCAACAGTTCAAAAAACATTAATTTGATTTTATTTATTTTTATTAGTGAAACATGGTTTTAACAGCTTAGGTAAACACTCACCAGAAGTATGTTTTGGTAATATACTATAGAATGTTTTTGTAAAATTATTTTTTAATTAAAAATATATCAAAATAATATTTTTTATATTTTTCTTTTTACTTTCTGCATCAATATAATAAAGTCATAAAAACACCCTTTAAAAGCATCAATTTAACATTTGAGAAAAAACCAATTTAAAAAAACTTTGAAAGATAAATTAAACTGCAAAAACAAACATCATATTAATGCCATTTCTAACAAGGATTGTATTAGATTAAAGAAAAAAAAGACTAAATTGAGCTAATTTGCTAAAAAATTCTGGAGATTACAAGCACCAGTGATCGTCATCAGGCATCAACCGCCCATAAGCATCTTTTCTTTAAAATATCTTTACAATTGCAAGTATGTGTAAGGTATTTATTTTTTACCAAGAAAAAAAATTCTGGAGATAACAAGCACCAGTGATCGTCATCAGGCATCAACCGCCCATAAGCATCTGTTCTTTAAAATATCTTTACAATTGCAAGTATGTGTAAGGGAGTACAGGTATAAAATATTTGAAGGAAGAAGGAAGCAGCAGTCTCCATATCAAATCAACTTGTAAGAATGCAAACATAGTTTGAAGGTCGGAATTACGAAACAGTGCACAGACTCTCACCTCCTATTTCACCTCCTATTCCACGCCTCATATTTTGCTCAAGAGGCAAAAATCAAGGTAGAGAACTTCATCCTTCTCCATGGTAAAATAGGGTCATCTTCAGACAAAATTCCCACCATGTAATCAAAATTAATGGGATATATATATTTGTTACATATCAAGGGAAAGATGAATCTATATCATTTTGATTCTCCTATCCATGCTATTCTCTAAATTTAGTGACTTGTATACCAGTTCCGGGTTCAGGGTTCAGACATGTTTCTTCTTCTCTACGTTGCCCACAGCCAACCGTTGATGTTTCTTCCAAGCTGGAATCCTACCAGGGAAAGCCCATTTCAGCAGCCTCTCCCATGTATAGCAGCTCAGAAACATGAGAACAGCCCAAATCAAAAGCTTGTTCCTCAATTCTGGTGGCAAGGGCACCAATTTCAACCAGTCATTCAAGTCCCTGAATAGATCAGAGGTGATCACTGTGAAGAAACCTGAAGCAGCCAGGAGGGCGTATAGGAACGGTTTGCTTTCTGTGATGCTCTGGTTGAAAGGATGACCGATATAGTTCACAGCAAAAGTGGCTAGCTGAAGCATCATGCTCACCATGTATGAAACAGTGTTGACAAGATTCGGATGAAAATTAGAGTCAGGCTCGATGCATTCATCAGGCATGTATTTCTCAGCACTTTTCACAGACGACATCAAGAAAAACAGGTGGATAGCAAACTGTCCCATGAGAGAAAGGAAGACGTAGAAGCAGAAAATATTAGGGTGGGGCCTTTCAGCTGAAAGTGTGGGAAGGGGCCGTGCTTGGGAAATGAAAAGGAAAAAGGCAGCAGTGAAGACGCCACTGATTGTGGCCTGCACATCACCAAGCTTGACGCCATCCAGATACATGACACTCAGCACATATGCTGTAGCAAGGCAGTTAAGACCAAGTATTTTAAACATCTGGAGGGTAGTCACTAAAGTACTTCGACCCTGACGAATTATGTCTGTTGTGGGGGCAACCGATGCATGCTTTGCTGTGAAGGGGGAAGCCATTGAGGCATCTCCGAGCTTGACAATGGGGGCTGAGTGACCATCACCCTCCTCGTTCATCTCTTCCATTAGCTTCTTCAACCTCTGTCGTTGCATTTCTGCTGGTGTCAGATGACGGTTACCAGATGATTGGCTAGCAGAATCTGATCTTGATACAGCTTTACCTCTAGAAGAGCTTTCTCCATTTAAATTACTAACTTCAGGCTTCGGTTTTTTTGACTTTGCAAGCTTGGGCGTTCCATCTTTAGGTGTTTCTGATGACTTGTTTCCACTTTGTGTTGGAGGCACTGCATTCAACAATGCAACTCCTACGTGGGCCTGAAAAAAATGTATCAAATATTTATATTTCTCCTGCAATTTCTGGTTTTGGTACTGTGAAAACAGTTATAATGCTTTATTGCTGTTTCCTTATAAAGACTAAACGAGTTTTAGATGCCAAACTTCTTGTTTTATCTTCCCAGTTGTATATGCATCCCTAAAGGAGGTCTATCCTACCTGAGCTGAAATAATGAATTTCAATTGGTCCAAAAATTAAAATAGTAATTAAGAAGGAAAAAGGAAGAACCCTGGTTTCGTGGACTACAGGGATGACCATCCAAGAATATGATCAGTACGAATTAAAAGGCGTTTTACCAAACTTATTCGTGCACAAATAATTGGCAAATGTTTTTGCATTTATTATCACTGAACTTCAAACCAAAGATCAATTAATAATTAGCTATGAACTTCTTATCCACACATCCAGAAACAATACGTGCATGATAAAATTGGAGAGATTATTTACTCAAAAAATGAAAGTGGTGTACTTACCTGCTTTAGAGCACCAACATCATTGGTTCCATCCCCGCACATCAGAGTGATCCTCCCAACTGTTTTAAAAGTGGTCAAGATAAGTTCCTTTTGTTCTGGAGCAACTCTTGCAAAAACCTGAAACCATAATAATGGACATGCATCATCAAGATGAAACCATCATGGAAAATGATACCCAGACAAAAATGTGATTTAAAACCTTGACATAAGGGATGACTCGTAGAACAGCAGAACTCTGTTGCAACATTTCAATGCAGTCACCTCCAATACAGAGATCATGGGTCTCTGACAATTCTTCAGCCTCTTTGTCACTGACATTAATTGCATTTTGTTTTTCTCAGACTAAAGAATAAAAATTACAATTGATAGAAAGAGCAAGCAGGCTATCAGTATTTAGCATAAAGCATCAAAATAGACTACCCCCACTTTTCAAGAGATAATAACTTTACCCATAACTAATTTTCTCCATTTCATCAGGCGATATCCACTCATATCCCTGTCCACTCCTTGATGGACAAAGAATTAATGCTGGTTTTGATATGATATGCACTTGGCTAGCAACATGGCAAGCTGTCAAAGCTTGGTCACCAGTGATCATCACCTGACAATAGAGAACAACATCATGAGAGCGCTATTTTCAATCAAATAAGGAATGTTTCAAAATTGCAGATACTCAAATTCCATTTATTGAGTACTGAAATATTGTGCTTAATCCACTAGGCTAATCCCTTAAACCCACAAGGGATGCTTCTTGAATCCATTAAAAAGAAGTTTAACATCTAACAAAAGATAGGTTAAAGCAACTTAAGCGTACATGCAAATCCGGACAAAGTAAGCCCCATGCCTCATCACAAGAACAAATGAATGACGTTCATTTCACACTACACTGCAACTTATTACTGTAATTATTCCTACAAGACATAAAAATCTCTAAATAATAACAAAATATTAACATTAATAATTTAACAAAACAATCAGTGGAAGTATTTTATACTGCATCAAGCAACCATGAACTAACATGTATGAATAAACAAATTGTTCCCATCAAGTTTAGATTCAGCCAACTTAAAATAGTAAAAAGTTGCCACTTACCAAGTCATGAGATGAATTCTTTAATTCTGACAAAACAGCAGCTGAATCCGCTCTTATAGGGCAGTTAAATACCTGTTATTACCAGCATGTAAGATGACAAGAGTACAGAAAGTAACTACTAATAAGTGAATAATTAAACAAGAGCTCTTTTTTTTGGGTCTTGGGTGGGGAATGATATAACTACTACAAGAAGATAGAAGGATTTGTTGCTTACAGCAAAGCCAGCAAATGTAAGATCAGTCTCCACTACATCTCTATCCAAGCTTCTAGCTTCACCAACCTTCATGAAAAAGAAAAAAAGAAAATAAAAAAACAAAACAAAACAAGATAGGATACAACAACTTAACATGAATACACATTAAACAATTTTATATAATGAGAAAATCCAAATAAAGCAAGCCCCATGCTTCATCACAGGAACAAATAGGTGATGTGCATTTCACACTAGAATACAACTTTGCACAGTAACTATTGCTCCAAAAATGACAGATTCATTTTAACTACCTGGGACAATTTGCCGCTTGAATTGACCAGGGTAAAAGCAAAAGTTTCAAAACTGGCATTATAGAGAATTAAATTGATGCAATAAAGAGAAGAGAGAACTAAAAAGAAGACAACAAATATGTAAATTTCACATTCCTAAAATCTCCAGGGATGCACAAGCCATGTACTTCAATGTGACCTTCCAAAGAAAACAAACACGAGTGGAAATAGATGTAATACTTTCACATGAATGATGGTACAGTTTTATCCCGTAATTGTATTTACCAGTTGACTCAATGTACCCTCAACATCTACCGTTATGAATAACAAAACAATAACATTGGGAATCCAATAGTCATATTAGATGTGCATGCAGCAAGACATAATAATTTCTTTCATGAAGAGTAGGTTCTAACAACCCTTTTCCAGGGTAGGTCAGAAAACCAAGTATCAAGTACATAAAACAGCCAAAATCAAATTGGAAGCTACTCACTATTTAAGTAAACATCAAGGAGAGAAGAAAGTAAAAGGTATCAGAAACTTACTGTCATGTCTGGAAGGTTCTTGAAAGCAAGGGCCAGAACCCGAGACCCTTGACGTGTGTATTTTTTATATGTATCAACATATGACGGTGGCAAATCAACAAGTCTATCCTGGATTGTTTCAGGAGCACCCTAAAAACACCCAAAAAACAGCATGATATTATATTAAGGACAGTAAGATAGAGCCTGCTATAAATCAGCTATTGTATTTCTCATATTATTGTATTTGCAAGACAAGGAAAAAAAAAATGATCAATAGTCAAGCAACAAATAAGAATGTTGGGATGGCAAAGAATTTGCAAAATGTTTGTCATCATGTGGCAGTTGATGCCTAGGACCATGATTAGATTAGCTTCCAATATGCTCCTTTGTGAAAAAAATAAAAATAAATAAATGATAGTAGTCCAACTAAGTGACTGAAATAATTAAAAACAAAATAAATATTTGCAGACACATTTGCACAAACAAACAGGTCAATAAACCTAAATCTGCACATTGCTAGTCAAATTTGCTCAAGCACATCAACTCATACAAAAACAATAAGCAACCAACTGACCTTCACAAATGCCAAGAATTCCTCCTGTATGCGAACAACGACTGCCATTCGTTTCAAATGGGATGCAAAGTGGTGTCTCTGGACAATCTGAACAGCATTACCACCTCCTCTGCAATTAATAAGAATGGTAAATAATTGCATTGAACTTGATAATGAAAAAACCCTCAAGCATAAGAATGATTTGGAGTATGTTTTGATCTGTCTTGAATGTCCTTTCATTTTTTTCCATTTCATGTCCTCATTAGTACATACTTCATGTCTACACGGTTTACCTCCATTTAGCATTTTCAATACATTTATCACTTGTCAAAATATAATTTTTCAGAGGAAAACTGAAAATTTCATGCACTCAGAAAAATAAATAAACCAATATATCTAACACATTGAAACTCCCTCCTTATAGACCTCTTAGAGTAGATGGTAGCCTGGTACACTGACTCATTGGATTACGATCCAGAGTTTGTTATGAAAAAAGACTGTCATGAAACCATTTGTCTTCCCCGCTAGCTACCAGCTAGTTGTTTCAGACTTGCTCATCTGAGGAATCCCAATAGACATGATAGTTTGTCTGTTTATGTGAGAATTGAAAACCAGTTTGAAACTTAATAGCTGAGTGATCTTCTCTGATTAGCTAGTTTGGACCATAATTAGAAAATTTAAGAATGTTCCAAACAAAAAGCAATACATGAAAATGAACTCAAACTATAGTGCAAACTCATCATTGCCTGCAATCAAGTTCCTTTCTTTTTTCTTTTTTTTCTTTTTTTTTTTTTCTCATGACTTGTTTCCCTTCAATTCATTTTCTTATAATAGCAATAGAATATAGAAATTTTGTTAACAGATCAGGAGCATAAAAGATCTCAACCAAAATATATTATAGTCAGAGATTAAGCAGACAAGAAAAGGACATTACATACATACAAATGAATCCATAGAGCACTTCCACAACTTACTTCTTGGGCATGGCCTTTTCATCAGATTTATAACTCCAGCCTATTCCCTTCAGCGCAGCCTTCTCAAGTGGATCACCAACCTGCAAGCAATTATGAAAGTGTAATATTATCAAGGGACAATAAACATATTGAGAGGGGTTTTAGCCCATGTCACACAGATGCTAATATCAGAAAACAATTTGCTCATGCTAACTGGAAAACATTACAAGCAGGGCACTTCACGATGCATCAAGGACAATGAATAGCATGCAATTTGGCTTTTCTAGTGGGAGAAAATAGAGAAGAACGCTGAATTATATGGTGCTTTCAGTAAAATCTAGCAGCTAATTTCCGAAGACCTCAATGAGACTAATTCCAAGCAGTATCATTTCATGTTTCATTCTCTCAAAGATGTGTTCTGCAGAAACAGCTCACACACTGCATTAAAGGAGGAAAGGCTTGGAAGCTAATAAAACAAAATGATAAGATGATAATGGATACAAACCTAATAACCTGATGCACCAAAATTTTTACAGGGCTATGTAACAAAGCCTAGCATTGATGACTGACCATACCCTCCTTTTTACTTTTACATTTTCCATCCATTTAAAATCCAGAATTAGTATTGAAATGTGAAATAATAAATCTGCTTGAACTCCATCCTTGGCTTCTAATTGATTGTCAAAAAGGTTAGGAGCCAGAAGGTATCTATATATAGATCTTCAAAGTTGATTCTGAGTCCAGTTATTAGTTGTGACAATCAAAGGAGGATCAAGAAGAGGATGATTCAAATCTCATTCAAACTTCGATTTCCTTCAGAAAAAAAGAAGCAAACACCTCTTTAAGAGTGTTAATTTCATGCAAGCCTTGAAGTTCTACAGGCAAGAAAAAAGCCAACCAAGTTCATTATTTATCAAATGACTACATAAGTTACACAGCGGAGCCAGCTCAAATTCTTATTATAAGAAAATGAAACCTTATTAACCGTGAAGTTTAGGGTGTATTAAAATAAACTTTATCTGAGCCACTGTAATAGAATAAAACCTAATTTTTGAATCCAAACATCGATAGAGGCATTTTTTTCTCTATCAGCTGGAAGAGTACAGTGGGGGGAATAGGCAGCAGGTGATACACTCATTATGGGAATACAGGCCTTTGTAAAATGTGCACATCTTCATAGATGAAAATTACAACATAAGGAGATTCAACTATACCATAACGTTGTTTATATGCTGTAATCTTATGCATTTCAACTAAATTTCTTTTATCTATATGCTGTAATCTTATGCATTTCAACTAAATTTCTTTCATCCAAGGAAAAACAAATGTAAAGGTGAACTGATGGAAAGTGGCTCACAACCAAAAATTCAGAGATTCTAGGAACAGTATGCCAAAAATTATGTAAGCATACCAGCTTGTTGTCCACAAACACCAATGCGTGACAAGAGGCCAAAATCTCAGCTGTACAGACAGGCACTTTGGTCATATCAGTTTCTAAATCTGCACTCTCTGTCTGCCCAACAACACCACAGAACTCCTGCAAACCAACAGGAAGAAAGCAATTTGAATAAGGAATTTAATATCAATAAACTGATGCGCATAACAACACATTATGTGAGAAGCATACCATGTCATCTGATGTTAGTGTTCCAGTTTTATCAAAACAACATATATCAACCTGCAGACAAAAATGATGATAGCAATTAATATAAGTTAAAATATAGGAGCACAGACACTAACATTCACTGTGCCCCTGATCACCATTAAGGAAACAGCTTCAACATACAAACAAGAAAAAGTGTTTGTCATAACAAGTACTGTACGAGTCTATGAGTTGATATTAATAGGAATGTGTTCAGGTTTTTTAATAGACTGCAGTTTCTTGTTAAGACACACTAACTCTAAGACCTTTATCATATCTTGAAAGCAAAAGAAGGAATAGCAACCCAACTAAAACAGGCACAGCAACCAATTCATTTCAGAAAAGTAAACAACATTGCTGATTTAATGAGAAAAGTAGTGATTGAAGGAAAGGATGACCATCAGACTGAGTTAACTTACCTTTCCTGCAAAAGGGATGCGAAAAGGTTCAGTACAAAATATTCCCCGCCGAGCCAATGCAATAAGAGATGTATTAACTGCTATTGATAATTCCATTGGCAGCTCAGGTGGAATCACAGATGTTATGATAAGTGAACAACTTAGGAAAAGCTTGTACTTGCTCCTTGTGGGATCCTCTAATCCCTGCATTAAGGAAATCCCATTAGCATAGGGCAAATTGTACAGTATGCTTAATAGTACCTCATTAAAAAAAAAAAACATCACTTGCCTTTTTAAGCACATAACCAGCAGCAATGATTGCAAACACAAGTAGAAATAGTATGAACAAACCACTTTCCCAACTGTTGGCAGTAACCTTCAACAAGTATAATAAAAAGATAATTAAAGGAGGACCAGAATCAAAATGTCTCAAGAAAGTTTCAGCAAACCTTACTCAACTAAGAATTAAATTAAGTACCCTTTCTGTGGAAAACAAAATGGTCCTCATCAGTTTCCCTTGACTCGTTTCAAACCCAGTCCGTAGAACAACAGCTAGACAGCCACCATCAGGAGCCCTTAGGGGAAAGGTCTAAGTCCATGAAGAATTAAGGGTATCAGTTGAAACTGTAAATACACTAAAAAAACAAGGAAAAGAAGTGCTCAAGAATTCAATAAGCAATGTTGCTAATTAACACGACCAACCTTATCTGGAGTATGCTGCAATATTTTAGTCCCGCCAAATAAAACGTGGTTCTTATCACGTTTGGCTGATAACTTCTCCTCAGTTCCCCTACCCATGATTGAAACCTAAAAAAAAAATCCCGCTGTTGGAAGTTCTAAGAAGCAAGGGATTTAAAAAATTACCAAATATGAAAACCCAGCAGCCTAGAAGATAATGGTTAGCATAAAAAAGACTTTTCTTTATCCTTTTGTTAGAGACAAAACATAAAAGAGCATCACGTCAGTCTAACAAAGCTGCAAACAAAATATTATTCAATTGCAGTAACCATTTTTATATGAAAAAATTTAGGCTTCATATTAGAACATTGTAATCACAAGCATTAATAAATGAACACAAATCTCACAAATGGCCTGTCACATTTTTTTAAGAAGGGCTTGTAACAATAAAATAGCCTATTTGACAAAGCACAACAACCCAAACATAAAACCTCCATCCAGATCCTCACCCACATGCCAAATCTAGTGTCAGATAATCACATTTCAAAAGCTCTTAAAACAACATTTATTAGAAAACAGAAAAGAGACTACCTTCCATTGGGGAGTAGACTCGCCTGTGAGAATGGCTTCATTCACAATGGCACTTCCAGCCAATAGAAGCATGTCAGCTGGTACAGACTTGTCCTCCCCATTCTGACCAGAAGAGCGTCCAATGGAGACAACATCCCCAGGTAAAAGATCAGTTCCAGAGAGTTTCACCCACCTAAAATCATGTTGATGGCATGATTCCACATATCTACCATAATTATGATTTACAAAAGCACTCAAATCACATAAAAAATACGTACTTCCCACAACGATGCACCATTACAGTCTGGGTGTCCACTCTAACACGTCTTAGCTCGCTTAGAGTCTTCAACCGACTCTTTGCCATTGTTGATTCGAACATAAACAGCATAAAGAGGGTGAACAAGCTGTAGTACCAAAATTCATCCAAGCACCAAAGCCCCACACAGAATACCTATACAGATACACATTGCAAAAGCCAAAGGAGAATGTCAGAATGAAAAGATAAAAAGGGTAGAGCATAAAAAAATAATACAAGTTGAAATAGAGTCCTAATAATAGAGAAAAAGAGAAGAAGGATGAGGATTAAGGACAAAACCTGAAATACAAAAAAAGGCTCCATGCACTGCTCTTTCAATAATTTTTGGAATGTGGGTTGCGGATATTCAAATCTATAAAATCATAAACAATCCCAATCAAGAAGTGGAACAAAATAAAAACACAGATAAACAATGCTTCAAATGTTCAGGCACGATGAAAAAATCATGACATCATTCCAGGGACAAGAAAGAGCTATGCCAAATCCTTATTTAATACATAGAAAATCCAATAGACAAACAATTCAAGATATCAAAAGTCCAGCAATTAAGTTCCATATACAAGGGATTAAATTAAATGCATTTGATGTAGTAGTTTTAAATGAGAACGTGGAAAAAAAAAAAAAGTTTGATCAGAAGTTGATAGAACCTAGAATCTAATATTGTCATTCCAAATGATAAAATCTCTCAAAAGTTAATTTGGTTTTGCTATCCTTAACAAGCATCAACCAAAAGTTAGTCCCACTGTTCATTTATTACCATTAATACTGCAAGGTTATTAGATATGAATATCCAGAAAAATAACTGGTACAGAGACACTGGAAACAAGAAACAAACTTACAACCCACAAGGAAAGAACCAGTTAACAATGAAATGGAAGGACACTTGGGAGACCTTTTCCCATGACAAGATTGATATACTCTGGTATCCTTAATTTTATAGATCACAAATATTGGACATACAAATGAATGAAACAGAAAGATAGAAAAAACTCACACATTCCGTCCCCATTTCTCAGCAGCAGCAGCTACCTTAGCCTCAGAGCCATGGCCAGTGCTTTTAAGATAGTAGCCAAATGTTTCCTTGGTAGGGTAAGGAAGCTTGCGAAATGTCCCATTCTCCTTTGAATAGATGAAACACTGCTTTCTAAAATCAAAGTAGAATTCTTCCACATCCCCTGGAGTTGAGGATGCTGCTGACTATACATGCAAGTAAAGGAAATTTTCAGGGAAAAACAAAGAGTGGGTGATAAAGCGAAGTTATAACCATATAAACTAGAAATCTCAGTATTGATTAATCTTACATAGTCAATAAAATTACTCTCAACTCCTGATACTGCCTACAGATTTAGATTTGACTTTGGGTGCATATTCAAGCAAGGGACAAAAGGAGATATTCAGCAAAGCTTAAATTGAGTGAGATAAAAGCCTAGATGATTGGTTATGCAAGTTGGTTTTAAGTTTTTTCAAGCTATTTTCACAGATGCCGTTTCTAGTTAGTATGGTCAAGGGCAATTCTATAATTTCCTGGACCACAGGAAATTTAGTGGTATGGTCAGACATTTATTTTCCTGCTTTATTTCTTTTCTTAGTCATTAAATTAGTGACTTGTTTATGTTTCTTAGATAGGAATCCAACTGGTTAGCAATAACTCAAGCTGATATAAATATGCTTATGGTATTTCAATGGAATATGAACAAATTATTATGAATAATGTGCTGCCCTTTACTTTGAGAGTGTGATACTTTCCTCATCAGGGAGTGTGATTCCTTAAAACCCCAGTGGATCTATTAGTGTTAGTAGTTTTGTTTCTTTTTTCTTTAATTTATATACTCTCAGACTTGTGTTTTCAATTTCTAAAGCCCTAAAACATTGTAGTCTGCAACTCCAGCAGTGAAATAAATCAGCTACAAACTTCCACAGGATCACCAAATGTAAGTTGTATCTTTTGCAGTCAAATCTAGGTAAACCATCCACTGCAAAGTTCATTTTTTCAAATCATGCAATACTTTTGAAAAAGTCATATGACATTAGAAACAAGCATATTTGCAAAATGATGATAATGGCATTTTTTAAACATGACATAAAAAGGTTAACAGAAGTTTATTAATTTAAACTTTTTGATTAGGACATTGTCCTGATTTAATTCAGCTTGAGACACTACGTCGACCAATCAACGTAGACAAACCCTCCACTACCAAAGTTCAGAAAAATCACAAGATGCCATCGATAAAAACTCCAGCCAGATGACCCACTTCCGCACCATGAAATTTCAGAAAATGATTTTTGCCCATTTGAGCATTTGTTCCCATTCAAAATATATGAAATCAAATGAAAAATATTCCACCATACCAGCACATGCATTGCATTCAATTCTATCCTTAACTCCCCTGAAAAAACAATTCGTGAAGTGAATCCATTTTTAGCTTTCATCCTCACCACCTCAAAAATCACCCAACTTTCATCAAATCCACTTACAACAAACTACATTTCCCTAACAGCTCAAATACCATCACCACCATGAGCAAACAATTCTTCTATCATTCTATAGTTAACATCATTTTTCACACCCCCGAAAAAACAATCTGCAAAATGAATCCATTATTATCCTACATCAACTAAGAACATCCAATTATCAGTTCAATCTACCAACATAGAGAAAAAAAATACATTTCCACTTAAATAAAGAAAAAAAACCCCTTACTTCTTGACGAATATGCAATGGCACAACTTCTTTAGAACCAGAAAACTTCGCCGGCGTAACTTTACATGAATCCGCAGCATAAATATCATTAACCTAAACACAAAACCCCCAAATCACAAAACAAAACCCTAACCAGAGCACCAAAATCCAGAACCAAACACACGCTAACAGCTATATTACCTTACTATACTGAACAAAGCACTTGAAATCAACAGACCAGGCAGTGAAAAGCAAAACAAGAACATGAACAGCAACGAGTCCACCAAGAACAATAAAAGCATCAACAATGTCAATGCTCGGCACAATCGTTACCATCCAAATCGCATACAAAATTGCAAATGGCAAAATATCTAATCTCCATGGCCATTTCTTCTTCCTTATCAAATCCACTCTCTCCACTACTTTCCCTCCTACATTAAACCTCAACACCATCGCTGTCCAGGATCGGATTAAACCCTGATCAGTCCAAGCAACTCAAATCAGAACCCTAAAGCGTAAAGCATGGTGGTAATTGGGCTGAGAGAGCGGTGCCTGAGAGGAGATCGGAATCGGTTGCGACTCAGAGTTTTGAGTTGTGACTCGGTCGGGTTAGTGGAGGAAACTCTATCAGGACAACTATCAATCTCAGTAACGAATTTGAGACATCATAAATAAAGCACCCAAAGTTTGAGGCTTATGCAATTATATTATAGTCCTTATAGTTTGTACACATTATTGATTAATCCTCATAGTATAATAAATAACCAATTACTCCTTATCATTTAAGAAATTTTAAAGCAATATTTAATATCATTATTTTTTCTCAAAATCTCATCAAAAATTCAAATCTTCTATTTTTTTATTTTTCTAATTTCTCAAGAAATAAATAAATAAAACATATAGAATTGATGAAAGAACTACATTATTAACGATTTAAATGGAGACATGATTGTTTAATTCATAAGTGACGATAATAATTCTGTATAAAAATTAAAAATATTATTTCATACATATTTATAGTAATAACAGAAAACTAGCAATGAGATACAATAAAACTTTCATAATAAATAATGACAATTAACTTCCTTATATTTTATTTATAAAATGGAACTATAAATAATTTGTTAATAACTTAATATTATAATTCTTTTTTACAAGGTTACAAGTTAATTTTTATTTTTAATTGAATTAAACTGGATTAATTTGTTTGTTAGGCTAGATTAATTTATATCTGTTTTTAGTTAAATCTCTAATTAACTCACAGACTAATTTATAATTTATAATTATACCTCAAGAACATAGGAAGGTGAGATGAGATAGATAATGTCGCCAGCAAGGTTTTGGAATTTTACATACTTTATGTCCATATATAGTTGCAAAATTGAAAATAACATTTGTTATTAATTAGTTGAGTTTGGGTGCCCAATTCCTTTGATTTATTTCATTATGATTACAAAATCAAATTAAATCACATGATCTTTATACTTTATTTTATTAATTTATAGGCACAAATGTATCATGGATTGGTACAACGCATTCAAAGTGTAATCAAAAGAATATAATTCAGTCTTAATTTTTATTTTTAAAGAGATAATGAAAGTGATGTTTTGGACCCGGCATATTCCAGCGATAAAAGCATTAGCTTCTATACATTTATTGGATAAAATAGAGTAATATAACAACTAATATGTCAATAATTTGTAAAAGAAATTATATAAAAAAAAAGTATTTTAAGTTTATGGAAATAACATCTCCAAATAACTTATATCATTAAAAATAATTATAATTAAATTCAAGTCTTTAATTATTAAATTGCACAAGTTTTGTAAGATATAAATTTAAAACAATGAAAATATTAAATTACATATTATTGAAATATATAATTTTATATTTTTTTCAAACTCGTGAAATTAGTTAAATTTAACTAAATTAAATTTTTTTATTAATTTTATTAATTTTTGAGTTTTAATTCAATTTAACATGTTAGATACATATTAATTTATAAAATCATAATATTTTATTAATCAACTCGTTTATTTTTTTTTTGACAACATTGCATATGAATAATTTTTTTTTTTGACAACATTGCATATGAATATTCAATAAAAATGATTTAAATCTCCAATAATATCTAAAAAAAATTGATTAAGATTTGAAAATATTTTTTTTACTTGATTTGATTTTTAGTTTTTATACTTGATAGAGGGTATTTGGATCTCTAATTGTGTCGGAAAAATATAGTTCATCTTCAAGACCTGACACAGATTCAGAACAACATGCATGCATGGAGAATATATACTTTTTTTTTTATTATTATTGCTTTAACCCTAATCGACATTCATATTCTCCAGGAATTAAGCTCTCTCTGATGAAAACTTTGCTCATAAGAAAATTGCTCAGAGGTGCTGGAGGGGTCGGATCACAAGGGATTTGCACAGGTGAGCTGTTAGTGACAGACCGCAAACAAGTTACAGTGGACTGCTTAAGTTAAAACAAGAAAAAGGAAAAACGTGGAACACCGCACAGCTTCCTTTTGCCTGTGCTCATACATTTTCAGATGAGCTTTTTCAAAGATTGAACACTGGGTGGGTCCACACGTTAACTCACTGAAGCTCAATAATTGGCTGCTCCTTCCTTTGTTGAAGTTTTTAGTTATATGCAGCACTAGTCAAAATAAATAATTAAATTAAAAAGAACCATGAACTATCAGTACAGATCTTTTTGGGAATATGTTGAAAAGATGGATGATGGTCGCATGAGCTGTAAGTTTTGTGGGCATTGTTTTGCCAAAGGTACTTCCATTTCGAGGATCAAATTGCATTTAGCAGGAGTGACAGGCCGTGGTGTTAAAATTTGTGGACAAGTGCCTCAAGATGTCCAAGACGCAGCCCTTGCAGCAATTGATGGCCCTCCAGAAAAGAAACTTAAAACTGTAGCAGGCTCAAGCAATAACGATGTCACTAATGAAATTTCAGCTTCAGCACAACAGCAGAACAATGAAATGATGATGGCACACCAACTAGAAGATCTTTGGCTCGAAGATTGGATGGCTAGCATCACTGTTGAAGACATGGAGCATCTGGAGAGAGGTAGCTTTCATGAGAGGCCATCATTTAATCAAGCTGATGAGGTGGATGTGGAGAGCAATACTGGAAGATTTATGCAGCCTGGTGCAAGAGCTAGCTCTTCTGGAGTCCTAAATTACAACACAAGTGAGACTAGAGGAGATCCACTATCTTGTGCAATTTCAGCTTCTGCTCAAGAACATAACAATAAAGTGACACATGTAGAAATGGCACAAGGACAACCTTTTTTCACTAGGGAAATTGCACGTGATTTGTTTAGAGGAAGGAGTGAACTTGTGCATAATGCACCGGAGACTAGACCACTGACTGAGCAAGCTAGTCCAGAGACTGAGCTTCCATGGTGTCGTTATTCCCCTGAGGAGCTTCCGCATGATGCATTTGAGACTATACCGAGAACAGAGCAAGCGCCGCTTCTGGAGAGAGGTAGCTCTCATGACAGGCAATCAATTAATCAGGTCTATGAGCCTCGAGAAGATTCATCCCAACCAGCAGATCTATTGTGTCTTGGCCACGCAAGATATGATGATCAACTCTGCTCTCCAGCAGTAAACAATGATGCCATTATGAATGATGTGCAGAACATGGATAGAATGAGGAAAGAACCAGTGGAGAAGGAGGAGGAGGATATGGAGAACAATAGTGGAAGATCAGTGCAGCCTGGTGCAGGAGCTAACTCTTCTGTAGGGCTTAAACACAACACAAGTGAGACTAGAGGAGCTCCTTTACCAATCGGCTCTACAAAGCTAGTGGGTCAAGCATTTGAAGAGAATAAAAAAGTGATATGGTCTTGGTTGATGGATGATGAAGTTTCAACCATTGGCATTTACGGGATGGGGGGAGCTGGTAAAACTACAATGTTAAAACATGTCTATAACGAGCTTCAACAAATTGCTGATATTTTTCCTCATGTTTACTGGGTGACCGTATCTCAAGATTTCAGCATTCAAAAATTGCAGAAGAAGATCGCAAAACGTATAAAGTTATCTCTTTCCAATGAAGAGGAGGAGTTGCTCATAGCTGCAGAATTGTCACTAGAACTAATGAAGAAATCAAAATGGATTCTAATTTTAGATGATTTGTGGAACTCTTTTGAGCTACAAGAAGTGGGAATTCCTGTTCCATTGAAAGGATGCAAGCTGATTATGACAACTCGATCAAAAGAGGTTTGTGGACGAATGGATTGCCGAAACAATATCATAGTGAATCCTCTTTCTGATGTAGATGCTTGGACTTTGTTCAGGGAGATCCTTGGACATGACAGACATCTCTCTACAGAAGTGGAACAATTTGCAAAATCTATCACAAAGGAGTGTGATGGTTTGCCGCTAGGAATTAAAACAATGGCTGGAACCATGAAGGTGGTGGATGGCATACACGGGTGGAGTAATGCTTTAGAACGACTGAGACAATCAAGAGTTGGGCCAAATGGCATGGAAAGGGTATTTTCATCATTGAGATTTAGTTACACGCACCTAAGCAATGAAGCTATGCAAAAATGTTTCTTGTATTGTGCATTTTTTCCAGAAGACTCTGCTATCAATAGACTGGAATTGATACTTTATTTGATTGATATGGGAGTGATACAAGGGCTGACGAGTAGGAAGGCAGAATTTGATGAAGGCCATTCCATGCTTGATAAACTTGAAAAAGTCTGCCTATTGGAAAGAAAACGTCTTGGTGGTGCTGTAATGATGCATGACTTGATTAGGGACATGGCCATCCAAATACTGGAAGAGAACTCTAGAGCCATTGTTAAAGCCGGTGCACAATTAAAAGAATTGCCGGATACAGAGGAGTGGACAGACAAACTTACGACCGTTTCACTAATGCACAACCAAATTGAAGAGATTTGTTCCAGCCATTCAGTGAGGTGTCCAAATCTGTCAACCTTATTGCTGTGTAGTAATCATAGGTTGCGATTCATTGCGGGTTCATTTTTCGAGCAAATGCATGGGCTCAAGGTCCTCGATCTGTCTAAAACAGCTATTGAATGTTTGCCTGATTCTGTCTCTGATTTGGTGGGTCTCACTTCACTGTTGCTCAAACATTGTCGGAGGTTAAGCCGTGTACCAACATTGAAAAAGCTCAGGGCACTGAAGAGGTTAGATCTCGCTCGTGCTCCACTTGAAGAGATTCCTCATGGCATGGAATGTCTATCCAGCCTGAGGTATCTAAGAATGAATGGATGTGGCGAAAACAAGTTTCCCTGTGGGATATTAACTAAACTCCCTCACCTGCAAGTCTTGATACTAGGGGAACAGCTTCTACAGGCGAGAGGAAAATACATGGGGGAAAGATATTTTCTAGTAAAAGTTGAAGGAAAGGAAGTAGGATGCTTGAGGAAGTTGGAAAGTTTGGAATGCCATTTTGAAGATCACTCTAACTACGTGGAGTACCTCAAATCTCGGGATGAGACCCAATCACTAAGCACATACAAAATTGTTGTAGGAAAGTTCAGGGAAGGCGAACTCGGGGAATTAAAGTACAGTGGTCCCGGAAGTAAAATGGTTGTTTTGGGTAATTTGAATATCAATAGAGATGGAGATTTTCAGGTCATCTCCCCAAATGACATTCAACAACTAATTTGTAGATGTATCGATGCGAGAAGTTTAGGCGATGTTTTGTCATTAAAGTATGCAACTGAACTGGAGTATATCAAGATTTTGAATTGCAATAGCTTGGAGAGCTTGGTTTCATCGTCTTGGTTATGCTCTGCTCCACTGCCACAGCCATCTCCATCTTATAATGGTATATTTTCTGGTCTTAAAAGGTTTCATTGTTCTGGTTGTAAGGGTATGAAGAAGTTGTTCCCTCCTGTCTTGCTGCCAAACCTTGTAAACCTGGAAAGGATTTTTGTTGAAGGATGTGAGAAAATGGAGGAGATAATAGGTGGAGCAAGATCGGATGAAGAAGGGGATATGGGTGAAGAAAGCAGCATCAGAAACACCGAATTCAAACTCCCGAAGTTGACAGAACTGCGCTTGAAAGATTTACCAGAACTAAAAAGCATTTGTAGTGCAAAACTGATTTGCGATTCTCTCGAAGTAATTGAAGTAAGGAATTGCAGTGTCACAGAAATCTTGGTTCCATCTTCCTGGATTCGCCTCGTAAACCTGGAAAGGATTTTTGTTGAAGGATGTGAGAAAATGGAGGAGATAATAGGTGGAGCAAGATCGGATGAAGAAGGGGATATGGGTGAAGAAAGCAGCATCAGAAACACCGAATTCAAACTCCCGAAGTTGACAGAACTGCGCTTGAAAGATTTACCAGAACTAAAAAGCATTTGTAGTGCAAAACTGATTTGCGATTCTCTCCGAGTAATTGAAGTAAGGAATTGCAGTGTCACAGAAATCATGGTTCCATCTTGCTGGATTCGCCTCGTAAACCTGAAAAGGATTGCTATTGAAGGATGTGAGAAAATGGAGGAGATAATAGGTGGAGCAAGATCGGATGAAGAAGGGGATATGGGTGAAGAAAGCAGCATCAGAAACACCGAAGTCAAACTCCCAAAGTTGACATACCTGAGATTGACAGATTTACCAGAACTAAAAAGCATTTGTAGTGCAAAACTGATTTGCGATTCTCTCCGAGTAATCGAAGTAAGGAATTGCAGTATCAGAGAAATCTTTGTTCCATCTTTCTGGATTCGCCTGGTAAACCTGGAAAGGATTGTTGTTGAAGGATGTGAGAAAATGGAGGAGATAATAGGTGGAGCAAGATCGGATGAAGAAGGGGATATGGGTGAAGAAAGCAGCATCAGAAACACCGAATTCAAACTCCCAAAGTTGACAGTACTGCGCTTGAAAAATTTACCAGAACTAAAAAGCATTTGTAGTGCAAAACTGATTTGCGATTCTCTCCGAGTAATCGAAGTAAGGAATTGCAGTATCAGAGAAATCTTTGTTCCATCTTTCTGGATTCGCCTGGTAAACCTGGAAAGGATTGTTGTTGAAGGATGTGAGAAAATGGAGGAGATAATAGGTGGAGCAAGATCGGATGAAGAAGGGGATATGGGTGAAGAAAGCAGCATCAGAAACACCGAATTCAAACTCCCAAAGTTGACAGTACTGCGCTTGAAAAATTTACCAGAACTAAAAAGCATTTGTAGTGCAAAACTGATTTGCGATTCTCTCCGAGTAATCGAAGTAAGGAATTGCAGTATCAGAGAAATCTTTGTTCCATCTTTCTGGATTCGCCTGGTAAACCTGGAAAGGATTGTTGTTGAAGGATGTGAGAAAATGGAGGAGATAATAGGTGGAGCAAGATCGGATGAAGAAGGGGATATGGGTGAAGAAAGCAGCATCAGAAACACCGAATTCAAACTCCCAAAGTTGACAGTACTGCGCTTGAAAAATTTACCAGAACTAAAAAGCATTTGTAGTGCAAAACTGATTTGCGATTCTCTCCGAGTAATCGAAGTAAGGAATTGCAGTATCAGAGAAATCTTTGTTCCATCTTTCTGGATTCGCCTGGTAAACCTGGAAAGGATTGTTGTTGAAGGATGTGAGAAAATGGAGGAGATAATAGGTGGAGCAAGATCGGATGAAGAAGGGGATATGGGTGAAGAAAGCAGCATCAGAAACACCGAATTCAAACTCCCAAAGTTGACAGTACTGCGCTTGAAAAATTTACCAGAACTAAAAAGCATTTGTAGTGCAAAACTGATTTGCGATTCTCTCCGAGTAATCGAAGTAAGGAATTGCAGTATCAGAGAAATCTTTGTTCCATCTTTCTGGATTCGCCTGGTAAACCTGGAAAGGATTGTTGTTGAAGGATGTGAGAAAATGGAGGAGATAATAGGTGGAGCAAGATCGGATGAAGAAGGGGATATGGGTGAAGAAAGCAGCATCAGAAACACCGAATTCAAACTCCCAAAGTTGACAGTACTGCGCTTGAAAAATTTACCAGAACTAAAAAGCATTTGTAGTGCAAAACTGATTTGCGATTCTCTCCGAGTAATCGAAGTAAGGAATTGCAGTATCAGAGAAATCTTTGTTCCATCTTTCTGGATTCGCCTGGTAAACCTGGAAAGGATTGTTGTTGAAGGATGTGAGAAAATGGAGGAGATAATAGGTGGAGCAAGATCGGATGAAGAAGGGGATATGGGTGAAGAAAGCAGCATCAGAAACACCGAATTCAAACTCCCAAAGTTGACAGTACTGCGCTTGAAAAATTATTTTTTTGCTTTTTTTTTTCACTCACAGTGTATTACCTTTTTTTTTAAAAAAAAAAAGTGCTTCCCCTTTTCTTTTTTTTTCTAAAATTATTTTTTTTTAATTTTATATTTTTAATATTGAATTGGTTAAAAATTTTATTTTTTTATTTTTTTATTTTTTTATTTTTTTATTTTTTTATTTTTTTATTTTTTTTATATTGAGCTAATTAAGAATTTAATTTTATAATTTTTTATTTAAAATATTGTTGATTGCTACACTATTTCTCTACATAGTTTTTTTTTCCTTTTTATGATTTTCTTCAAAATTATTTTTCTGATTTTATTTTTTAATATTAAACAGGTTAATAATTACAACTACAATATGTGAGAAAAGCACTGTAGCTTTCCTCACAAATTACTATGGATTGCTATAATATTTTTTTCCATATGGATTTTTTCTGTTTTGTTATGTTTTTTTTTTTACATTGTCTTTGTCAATTTTATTTTTTAAATATTAAGCATGTTAAAAATTACAATTACAAGTAAATACAAGTAAGGCTAAATCATGTGGGGAAAACAATGTAACTTTCCTTACAAAACACTATGGATTGATATAGTTTTTCCTCACATAGTTTTTTTCCAGTTTCTTTTGTATTTTCTTTTTTTATAATATTTTTTTATAAAATTATCTTTGTTAATTTTATTTTTTTTAATATTGAGCTGGTTAAAATTTAACTTTATAATAAAGCTTAATTATGTGCAAAAAGCATTGTAGCTTTCCTCAAAAAACATTGTAAATTGCAACAGTGTCTCTCCAAATGGTTTTTTCTCTTATGATTTTTTTAAAATTATCGTTGTCAATTTTATTTTTTTAATATTGGGTTGGTTGAAAATTATAATTATAAGACATTACAAATAAGGCTAAATCATGTAGAGAAGCATTATAGCTTTCATCACAAAACACTGTGAATTGCTACAGTATTTCCAACATGGTTTTTTCTTTCATGTTTTTTGTTATATTTTTTAAAAAATTATCTCTGTTGATTTTTTTTATTATTATTAAGCTGATTGAAAATTTAGCTTTGTAATTTGTTTTTGTTTAAAACATTGTGAATTGTTGTAGTGTTTCCTCACATGATTTTTTTTAATGATTTTTTTCAAAATTATCTTTGTCAATTTTTTTTAATATTGAGTTAGTTAAGAATTATAATTACAATAAAACTAAATCATATGAGGAAAGCATTGTTATTTATTTTTTTTCTAAAATTATCTCTGCTGATTTTATTTTTTTTAATATTGAACAGATTGAAAATTTAGCTTTATAATTTTTTTTTAAAACACTGTGAATTACTGCAGTGTTTTCCCATATGATTTTGTTTATGATATTTTCTAAAATTATCTATGTTGATTTTTTTAATATTAAGTTGATTGAGAATTATAATTACAATAAAACTAAATCATATAGGGGAAGTGATTAGTATCTTAAAGTGCATTTTTATCAAGGTTTTATATCATTATTTTACACTTGAAGTATCAATAACTCCTTAACTAAAACATGTTTTATAATAACATGTCTAATAATATAAGATATCTTTAATTTGTGGTAAATATTCATCTTAAATGCAGGCTTATCACATAAATGAAAGGATTAATTGATAAATTTAAAATGGAAATTGAAAGGACAAAGAAATGGCCAAACTTAAAAAGGAGATGTTGGTGTAGTCCAAACTCGAATACTGTTTGGTAATTGGGTCATATCTAGAGTTGTAGATCTTGGATTTTATTTTGGTTTATATGGCTATAAAGCTAAGACATAGGCATAAAATATTCATGGGAATACAAGATTCAATTTCGTTGTTTGGAAGTCCAAATCTTAGCAATAACAAAAAAGTCAGAATATATCCTATAGCTCAGATACTATTCAGTGTTCAGCTCATATCTCGAGTTAGAAGTCCAAATGCATTGAATATTTTTTATTGGAAAGCTGAGACAATTTCCTAGAACTTTTATTAGAAAGTCTGTTCATTCAAATGACCTCAAATTGTTTTCCTGGAAAGTTGAGACAATTTCCTACAACTTTTAGTTGGAAGTCTAGTGCAAATTATGACATTATCAATGATGTTTTATTTAGACAAAAGAAGATAAGGATTGTCACCAAGTCAAGAGTTGGTTACCCACTCATTAATTAATCATCAAATCAATAGTTCTTAATTTTGGGCTATAAAAGGAGGCATTTGCCATGTATTTAGG
>NW_011500075.1:82075-85805 GCF_000495115.2 Populus euphratica
TACTTTTGTTGTTGTTATTGTTGTTGTTTTTGTATTATTGTTATCTATAATTTATACAATTAACTTCTCTATGGTTCGATCCCGGTCTTGCTGGATTATTTGTTACTTGGGAGAAAACATCAATCTTTCGGTCGTGTCAGAAAGCGTTGTAGTTTTCATTACAAAACAATGTGTATTGCTACAGTATTTTTTTAAATGGTTTTTTTATTTTTTTTTAAATTATCTTTGTCGATTTTATTGGGGAAAGAACTGTAGTTTTCCTCACGAAACATTGTCAACTGCTACAATGTTTTTCCTCATGAGTTTTTTTCCTTCTAAAATTATTTTTATCTATTTTTTTAATATTAAGTTGATAGAAAATTTAGCTTTGTAATCTTTTTATTAAGATAAAAGCTAAATCATATGGAGAAAGCATTGTATCTTTCCTTACAAAATACTGTGGATTGCTACAAATTATTTTGTTCAGTCTATAAGGTTTTGATTATCAATACAATTTTTTTTTTCATCATGAAATATTAGCTCCATCATACCTTTAGTTTCTATTATTTATCTAGCACTGGTTCACAATTATGAACCAATTATAATACTATCATGTATATTTATTTTATAAGTTTTTGATTATCAATACATTTTTTTTCATCATGAAATATTAGCTCTATCATATTTTTAGTTTCTATTATTTATCTAGTATTGGTTCACAATTATGAACCAATTATAATACTATTATGTATATTTGTTTTATAAACTCGCGATAGCGCGAGAGCATGCCATCTCTTACAAATACAAAAGAGAAAATAAAGGAAAGATAGATAGTCCTAGATTCTTATTACATCCTCTAGTTATAATCAAATGAACAGAAGCAGCTTGCTCAAGGAAGTCCGAAACTTTGGAGTGCCATTTTGAACAAGTCTCTGACTTCACAGCGTTTCTCAAATCTCAAGCACTGGGCATGGACAAAATTTTTACCCAATTGTGGAACGAATATGAATATAAGATAATGAATACAAATTTTCACACAAGTACAAAGCACTCGGGTTTGAATCACTTCTGAATCAGCAACAAAGATTTTCAGCTTGGTGCGATGTTTCATCATTGAAATAGGCAACAGAACTGGATGTCATGATCAACAAACATTAAGGAATGTGATAGCATGGAGAGCATGCTTTCATCTTCTTGGTCTTGTTAAGCTTCATCACCATTGCCATCTAGTGGTATGATTTCCGTTCTGAATCGCTTTGCTTGTTATGGATGAAACCAGGAAGAAATTATTAAAGTATACTGCTGTGAAAAAATGAAGGATATAATAGCAACATGAGATTTTATATTTTTTTTTTCAAAATTATATTTGAGCTAATTGATAATTTAATTTCGTAATTTTTTTCTTTAAAATATTATTGATTGCTACAATGTTTCTTCACATTATTTTTTTTTTTATGATTTTCTTAAAAATTATTATATTTCTTCACATTATTTTTTTTGTTTTTTTATGATTTTCTTAAAAATTATTATTTTTTATTTTATTTTTTAATATTGAGCAGGTTAATAATTACAACTACAATATGTGAGAAAAACACTGTAGCTTTCCTCACAAATTACTATGGATTGCTATAATATTTTTTTTCCTACATGGTTTTTTCTGTTTTGTTATGTTTTTTTCTAAAATTATCTTTGCCAATTTTATTTTTTAAATATTAAGCTTGTAAAGAATTACAATTACAATTAAATACAAGTAAGGCTAAATCATGTGAGGAAACATTGTAACTTTCCTCACAAAACACTATGGATCGATATAGTTTTTTCTTACATAGTTTTTTTCAGTTCCTTTTTTATTTTCTTTTTTTATAATATTTTTTTTAAATTATCTTTTTTAATTTTTTTTTTAATATTGAGTTAGTTAAAATTTAACTTTATAATAAAGCTTAATCATGTGCGGAAATATTATAGCTTTCCTAAGAAAATATTGTAAATTACTATAGTGTCTCTTCACATGGTTTTTTTTCTTATGATTTTTTTAAAATTATCATTATCAATTTTATTTTTATAATATTGAGCTGGTTGAAAATTACAATTAGAAGTCATTACAAATACGGCTAAATCATGTGAGGAAGCATTATAAATCATGTGGGGAAGCATTATAGCTTTCATTACAAAACACTGTGAATTGCTATAGTGTTTCCAACATCGTATTTTTTCATATTTTTTTATATATTTTTAAAAATTATATCTATTAATTTTTATTATTATTAACCTGATTAAAACTTTAGCTTTATAATTTGTTTTAAGAATTGCTACTGTGTTTTTTCACATGATTTTTTCCAAAGTTATCTTTGTCAATTTTTTTTAATATTAAATTGGTTAAGAATTATAATTACAATAAAACTAAATCATATGAGGAAAGTGTTGTTATCTATTTTTTTTCTAAAATTATCTCTATTGATTTTATTTTTTTAATATTGAAGTGATTGAAAATTCAGCTTTGTAATTTTTTTCTTTAAAACACTGTGAATTGCTGCAGTGTTTTTTCACATGATTTTGTTTATGATATTTTCCAAAACTATCTTTGTTTATTTTTTTAATATTAAGTTGATTGAGAATTATAATTACAATAAAACTAAATCATATGGGGAAAGTGATTAGTACTTAAAAGTGTATTTTTATCAAGGTAGAAAAACATATGATTTAGTTTAATTTGTACTAGAAATATCAATAACTTCTTAACTAAAGCATATTTTATAATAAAATATGTAATAATATAATATACTTTTAATTTTTGATAAATATTCATTTTAAATACAGGCCTGTCATATAAATGAAATGATTAATTGATGAGTTTAAAAACTGAAATTGAAAAGACAAAGAGATGGCCAAACTTAAAAAAGAGATGTTGGTACAGTTCAAACTAGAATACTGTTTGGTAATTGGGTCATATCTGGAGCTGTAGATCTTAGATTTAGGTTTGCTTTATATAGATGAAAAGGTAAGACATAGGCCTACAACTTTCATGTGGAGGTTTAGTTTTAATAAGACTGTTTTCAAGTCTAAATTATAACAACAACAAAGAAATCTGAATATCTCTTGCAACCCAGATACTGTTTAGTGTTCAGCCCATATCTAGAGTTCTAGAGGTCCAAATGACCTCAATTTTTTTTTCTAGAAAGCTAAGACAATTTCCTACAACTTTTATGCAGAGGTCTGGTTCAAATTATAACGTTATCAATAACGTTTGATTTAGACAAGAGAAAATAAGGATTGTCACCAAGTCAAGAGTTGGTTACTTACTCATCAATTAATCATCAAATCAATAGTTCTTAATTTTGGCCTAAAAAAGAAGCATTTACCATGTGTTTAGACATCTTAATTTTCAAATCAAGATCATGCTCTTGCTTTCTTTCTTTTGTATTGCTTATGTTTTGCTTTTATTAATATCAAGTTTATGCTTTTCATTTTCTTTCCTTTACTTAGTTAACTTTTATCATATTTATGTTCTTATTTTGTTCGTTTATTTTTCTTTTATTCACTATGTTTAGTTAAGTTTATTATGTCAAGTTGAAAAGATTACATTAATGGTGTAAGAATAAGTATAGTATAAACTCAACATGGACCTTAATATTTGATACTTACATGTTTTGTATTTGTTATCTTGGTCATTTTTGATACTTTGCTTGTTAAATAGTTAATCTAGATTTATGTTGTATAACACTTGGTACAACAAATACTTGGCACTTTCATA
>NW_011500075.1:85914-95658 GCF_000495115.2 Populus euphratica
GGTAACATAAGTTATAATCATGAATGTCAGACAATATTTACAAGTATTAACGTTAATCGAATGAGATAACTAATATAATCAAAATTATTTTGCATGACATACTTTCAACTGCTAAGCAAACTTCTAACTAAAAATCCACTTAACTTGTGGAATGGATAATGAATGATTCTTTATATTAACTATAATAAAAGTAGATCAATATTTCACTTAAGCATGAGTTACTATTTATTATAAGTGTGCTACATTATGAATACATTATAAGTGTTTTTATTGTGGATTGTGAGAGCTTTTACTATGAATTATGATATACTGCAGTGTAGCGCTGATATTGTACACTGTGGGTGCTTGCACTGTTGTTCCCTCTGGTTCGATCTCGGTCTTGTCAGGTTTTTTTTTATTTCAATACTCCTATACTTGGGAGAAGACATTAATATTTTGGTCGTGTCAGAAAGCGTTATAGTTTTCCTTACAAAACACTGTGTATTGCTACAGTAATTTTCTAAATGGTTTTATTTTATTTTTTTCTAAAACTATCTTTGTCAATTTTATTGGGAAAAACACTGTAGTTTTCCTCATGAAACATTGTCAATTGGTACAATATTTTTCCTCATGAGTTTTTCTCCTTCCAAAATTATTTTTGTTGATTTTTTTTAATATTAAGTTGGTAACAAATTTAGCTTTGTAATTTTTTTATTAACAAAAAAACTAAATCATGTGATGAAAGTACTGTATCTTTCCTCACAAAATATTGTGCATTGCTACAAATTTAGTTTCTAAGTTTTTGACTACCAATACAACTTTTTTTTTCCATCATGAAATATTGGATTCATCATACCTTTAGTTTTTATTACTTATCTAGCACTAATTCATAATTATAATACTATTACGTATATTTGTTTTATAAGCTCGCGGCATCACGAGGACATGCCATCTCTTACAAATATAAAAGAGAAAATAAAAGAAAGATAGATAGTCCTGGATTCTTATTACATCCTCCAGTTATAATCAAAAGAACAGAAGCAACTTGCTCGAGGAAGTCGGAAACTTTAGAATGCCATTTTGAACAAGTCTTCGACTTCGCAGCGTTTCTCATATCTCAAGCACTAGGCATGGCAAAAATTTTGCCTGATTGTGCAACGAATATGAATATAAGACAATGAATACAAATTTTCCCACAAGTAAAGCACTCGGGTTTGAATCACTTCTGAATCAGAAGTGGAGATTTTCAGCTTTGTGCGATGTTTCATCATTGAAATATGTAACAGAGCTGGATGTCATGATCAACAAACATTAAAGAATGTGATAGCATGGAGAACTTGCTTTCATCTTCTTGGTCTTATTGAGCTTCATCACCATTGCAATCTAGTGGTATGATTTCTGTTCTAAATCGCTTTGCTTGTTATGGATGAAACCTGGAAGAAATTAAAGTAAACTGCTGTGAAAAAATGGAGGATATAATAGCTGTTGGGACATTCAAGCATTCAAACACACATAAATTTAAGTGGTTCGGTAACTTTTCTACTCCACGGAGCTGCTGCTTTGTATTAATCACTCAAAGAAATAATACAAACAAAGAGGAGGAGAAAAGTCTTCTTAACTCAACTCTACACTCAAGCTTTCTCTACTACTCTCACTCTCTTGATTTTTCACTCTATATATCACCCACATTTTCAACTCTTTAGCTTGTCTATTTATAGACAAGGTTAGGGAGACATGGAGTATAAATGATGCCATGATTTATGCCATCAATTAAGCCTCCATTAATATCAAGTGAGGGATTAGTTATCCTCACTTACATATAATGAAGGTGGGACAATGTTTGTCTCTGCTAACAATAGCAAAATGAGATGAAGAAGGGATCATGGGGGAAGAAAGTAGCTACTGTTCCACCACAACAATTCAGCCTCCCAAAGTTAAGGATTCTGAGATGGGGATATTTACCTGAACTTGCAAGCATTTGTAGTGAAAAACTGATTTGCGATTCTCTCCAACATACTAATTTTTTTTCAGTTGCTTGACAATGACTAGCCATCTCCTCCTTCTCTTGAAAAAATCTATGTAAAAACCAAAAAATAGAATGGTGGGACTCAGTGGAAGCATCGTAATGCCAAGGATGTCCTCTTACCCTTTGCGTGGTTTGGGGACCCCGCTATGCATTACTACCTACGTCTTGGTGAACATGTTTTCATTCCTTTCTCTGTATCTGCCCTTAACTTTGGATTAGTCACAACCACAACCACTCACAATTGATCTGTATGATTTCAAAGTAGTTTGTAACCTTGCTAGTCCGAAGTAGTTTTGTTTCTGTTTTTCTTGAATTTATCTTCTTTCAGACTTGTGTTATTTGCAAAACGATGATAATGGCATTAGAAAACATGACATAACAAAGGTTAACAGAAGTTCATTAATTTCAGCTTTTTTGATTGGGACATTGCCCTGTTTTAATTAAACTTGAGACCCTAAGCAGCTCGAATACCGTCACCAGCATGATCATACAGTTCTTCTATCATTCTATACACAACAATTCTTTTATCATTCTTCTACCAACTCGTCCACTTAGTAAGTGTAATGTAACCTTATAAAGTTTTTGTTATGAATAGTGTTTTTCCTTCTCTGTAATTGCTCTACAACAATGTCCCTCATGTCAGCAGGAAGATTGTAACTCGTGGAATTTTTGGAAAATACCGTTGCCCGAGATTGAGTTGTAGTCTATTCCTTACAAATAGATGGTTATGCCGTGCTAACAAGATGATAAGTGGATTGAAATGCCCATAAAAGTACAGATACGATCAAGATTTTTCCGTTCGTTCCAATTTCTTTGCCAGAAGGGATGTTGTGTTAACGTAATGCATTTCGCAGTACTGGTGTATCATTTGCAAGCAATGCATCATGTATTGGAAGTTAGAGGTACTCGAAAAAAGCCCCTTGTTAATAAAAGGTTGTGTAATTTGATGGTGATGTTTTTGAGTTGCAATCAGGAATGGCTCTTGCATTATTTGTTCTTATTCGTGCTCTACTCCAATGGAACGTATGGAACATTGTTGTTTGACCTGATAAAGAGCGTGAAACTTCTGACATAAAACAAAATAAGCATAAGAAAATCCCAAACAAAATAATCTGACAAGAAAAATGAAAGAAAAAGTAAAACTAGAATCGGATACTTCTGTGAGGATGTATCAAATTTTGCATCCAAACAGTCTTTTGTTTAAATCTATTTTGATTTTTTAAGGAAGGATGTTTGTTTAAATCACTCAATGGAAAGTGTTAAATGGCATTGTTTCTTAGAGAAAAAACAGAATTGGATGGAAAATCTGAAAAATGGATGAAACTGGTAATTATATAGTTGGAGGCTTTTTTTTTTTATGTTTGCCCTAAAAAAAAGTAAAATAAAAATAAAAATAATTCAATTCGTCTAATTTAACCGATTAATATTTTATCTTAACAATTTTATAAAACGAAGCAGTAGAAATTAGAAATTGCTGATGAACCCCTTCATGAATAGAGCATATCTTCATGGAATCGATAACATTAGCTTATTATGTTTAGCTTGATCGTTTAAAGCTTGAGTACGATTTGCTGCAAAAGTGATCATTGCCCGCTTCTGAGTCAAGTACAAGAAATCCTTAATCATCTGGAGATAACGATGATGTCTGAAAGTAAGACTTGTTACTTTCGAAAGAAGCAAACGATAGAAACTCACAGGTATCGAAGAATTTATTCCCATCATCATTCGTTTCATTTCCTGAGGCACCAACTCTTTCATTATCATCCTCAGTTTCGCTGACACTTGCTATGGATTCCATTGAACTAGGCAAGAAGATAATTTCAGAACTGCATCATAAAACCATTAATTTAAAATAATATTTTACATCAGAAATTGAACAACCACATAATGGTGAGAGGAGAATTTGAAAGTTTTGGGAGAGACAAAATTGCATAGTAACACAACTCAAGTTGTTGGAAGTTACTTTCCAAAATTATAAGAATCAATCTGGAAATTTATTAAGATAAATCATAGATTTCTCGGACCAATTCAAGGAATTGCCTGATTTATTATATAATATTATGCTTGATTTATTTTCCTTTCTTTAAGTATAAATACGAGTCATTTGTAAGTTAGCCACCATCGCTAAACCATATCAATTTCCTGTCTTTCATTAATTTTTTAGTTTCGCAACCCAAATTTTTAAGGCAAAGAACCATTCAGTTCATAAAAACAATGCGACCACCAGACTAGGAAGTTACACGTTGCCTATTACAGCCTTAAAGCTTGTTTGTTTTTATGGTCAAGTGTGAGGTTGAGATTGGGTATAACTCAATTACATACAAGATTCAACCACAAAATGCTTTTTTTTTTTTTTAGTTTTTTAGGTGGGTTTCATGCACAAACCTCAACCTTAACCACAAAAACAAATAAATTTTAAGTGTTTGTTTGAAATTGTAGTAGTGATTATAGTTTAAATTGTTTTTCATTTATAAATGCATTAAAATAATATTTTTTATTTTTTTAAAAATATTTTTGATAACAACACATTAACATAATTTGAAAATATATATAAAAATAATTTTTAACCCAAAAAAACCCTAATCTATTAAACGATGAATCATCAACACACCACGCCATTGCATTGAAGGATGGGATGGTTACCTAAATTTTGTTACTTTGTTATTTATTCTCTGATTGCTTCTGTAAAGCACTGTACATAAAGGGTAGTATTGATATTGCATATAATAAGTTAGTTAGAATATTCTTTGCTTGTTGTATATATTTGAATGAGCTACATCATTCACAATACAGAAAGAATTTCTCTTTACAACTCTGTTATCCTTTATTTCACATTCGTTTGTTACATGGTATCAGAGTAGCTGATTAATGGCCTATGCTTATAAAGAAACTAATTCTCAGTCTTTCAACAATACAAACCCCAAAAACAAATACCTCAATTTCTCTGACCCTTTCAATCCATTTTGAATTGAGAATGGTGATAACCCAACTACTGCTCTTGTTTCTGAACTCTTAACTGCTGATAATTATGTCAGTTGGTCTCATGCGATTTCTCGAGCTCTTCGTGCGAAGAACAAACTTGCATTTGTTAATGGTACATTGTCTAAACTTACTGATATCTCAGATCCTCTTTTTGTAGCTTGGGAGAGATGCAACGACTTGGTTGTTTCATGGCTACAAAATTCTGTAAGTCCTTCTGTCAAATCTAGTCTTGTTTTAGTTGAGGATTCAAGAGTATTGTGGCTGAAACTCAAAGATCGTTTTACCCACCAAAATGGCCCTCGAAATTTCCAACTGAAATGTGATTTAGCCAGCTTATCTCAAAACCAAGACAATATCAGTACCTATTTTGGTCACCTCAAAACATTGTGGGATGAACTTGCTATCTATGACCCTTTTCCTGATTGTTTGTGTGGAAAATTAAAAATCCTTCATGATCGCTATGATCGTGACTGTGTCATTCAATTTCTTATGGGTTTATCCGATGCATACTCAAACACCAGAGATCAGATAATGCTACTTGATCCTCTTCCATCCCTTAACCGTATGTTCTCCATGATCCAACAACAGGAAAGACAACATTTGATGATTCTTTCTATCAAATCCCCTGACCTTATAGCAATGATAGCCAAACCAATTTTTAACTCTAGCAAAAATTTCTCCCGGTCCACTTCCCAAAAAACTAATCGCCCATACTATTCTTACTGCAAGCTTCCTAGTCATTCTCTTGAAAACTATTTCAAAGTTGGAAATGCTGATCCACCACAATGCACTCATTGTAATATGACTGGCCATATTGCAGAAAGATGTTATAAACTGTATGGCTACCCGCCTGGTCATAAACTTCATGGAAAAAATAAAGGTATTGCAGCAACTATTACTTAATCCCAAGCACTCTCGAATGATGATTATAAGGAGAATTCAACTGAATCCATAATGCTTACCAGGAGTCAATACCAACAATTACTTTCTCTTTTGCATTCCAAGGAGACTAGTTCAACCATGGCTTCACTATCTGTTACACAACCATCTTCTTCCTCTTCCAATCTTCATGTCAGCAACTCTCATGTTTCTAGTATGACTATTTGCTTCAGCACAAGCACACACTCATCTTCTCCCACAAACATCTCACTTTGGATTATTAACACTAATGCCACAAATCATATGATATGCTATACCTTCTTTTTTATGTCTATCACAGCTACTGTTTCCTATCAAGTTAAACTACTAAATGGCTAAGATGTTCTTGTTACCCATATTGGTGCTGTAAGATTATCTAAGCATCTTGTATTAAATCATTTTTTGTGTGTGCCTTCCTTTAACTTCAACTTGCTTTCTACCAAGAAACTAACTCAACATCATTTTTGTTGTCTCATATTTTTATCCACTGCTTGTTTTTTTCAGGACTTAGCATTAAGGACAATGATTGGGATGGGTGAAGTTAGAACCGGTCTGTATCACCGTCTCAAGTCTCGGGTGTCACCCTCTGCTTTGGTTGATGCACTGCCTCATCTTCATCCCTCAACTTCATTTCCTTTTGCTTCCGCTACTCACACTACTTCATTGTGTGATTTATGGCATTATCGTTTAGGACACATTTCTCTTTCTAGATTATCTTTAATCACTGATGCTATTATCACACATAATCAAACATTTCATAATCCAATACCATGTTTCATTTGTCCTTTGGCTAAGCAGTGGCATGTTTCTTTTCCAACTTCTACACATTCTGCTTTATATAAATTTGATCTTGTCCACTATGATATATGGGGTCCCAACTCAGTTATTGCAGTGGATGGATCACGTTTCTTTCTTACAATTATTGATGACCACTCTCGGACAACATGGGTTTATATGTTTAGAAATAAATCTGATAACAAGTCTTGTTTTATGGCTTTTTTATAGTCTAATTGAAACTCAATTTCACCCTAAAATCAAAACCATTAGAAGTGACAATGGAGCTAAGTTTCGCATGAAAGATTTTTTTAAGCTAAGGGCATCATCCACCAAAGGAATTATGTCGACACACCCCAACAAAATGACAGGGTTGAGAGAAAACATCAACACATAATGAATATTGCCCGCGCTTTAATGTTTCAATCCCACCTGCCCCCCCCAATATTGGACTGACTGTGTTCTCACAACAACCTACCTTATTAATCGAACTCCTACCCCTCTTCTTCATAACAAAACACCCTATGAATATCTCTTCCACACCCCTCCCCAATACAAACACTTGAGAGTTTTTGGTTGCCTTGCATATGCCTCTACCTTGTCACAAAGGCGTAAGAAGTTTGATCCTAAAGGCAGAGCATGTGTGTGTTTTTTTTTAGATTAACGTGGGTGTCTGGACCAGTTTGTGGGATTAAAGCATATAAATTACTTGATTTACAAACTGATCAAATTTTTTTTTATCCCGAGATGTTCATTTTCATGAATCTATTTTTCCCTTCCATCCTCATTTTTCGCCTTTTGTTTCACCTTCCCACTCTATTCCACCTCCTTTCCATTCTTCACTACCTCATTCTATCTCTGTTCCTACTCACCAACACCTCCTCCATTACTCCCCTCCATTACTCACTCACCTGCCATTTTCAATTCCTAGTTTTCATCTCTATATTTTTTAGCTCCAAGTTCTCCTCTTTCTACTCCTTCCCCACCACAGCCTTTACATTCTCCACCTCTATTATCTCCTCCTGTCTTACATTCTCCTCATTCTTTCGTTTCACCTTCTCGCAGGACAACTAGAACCAGGCATGCTCTTGAGTACCTGCAGGATTATCATTGTCATCATACTACTCTAACTCCTCCTATCCCATCGTTGGACTAGCTAATATGTTCCCCTTCAGGTACAGCTTCCCCTCTTTATAATACTATTTCTTACCAGCATTTTTCTCCTACTTATAAAGCTTTTTCAACTACTATTTCCACTCATATTAACCAAAAACATATAAACAAGCTCTTAAAGATCCCGGATGGTGTTAGGCCATGGACATTGAATTAGCAGCCTTGAAGGCAAATCAAACTTGGTGGCTTACGGATTTACCTCCTGGCAATGTTTCCATTGATTGCAAATATGTTTATAAAATGAAGTATCATTCTGATGGGAGTATTGAATGTCTTAAAGCAAGACTTGTGGCTCGCGGTTTCACCTAACTTAAGGGAGTGGACTATCAAGAGACTTTTTCTCCTATGGCTAAGTTGGTTACTGTGAGGTGTCTCTTAGCTATTGCATCAGTTGAAGGTTGACATTTACATCAATTCGATGTAAATAATGCATTTTTGCATGGGGACTTACATGAAGATATTTATATGAATAAACCTCCTAGCTACACCAAAAGATCCCCTACTCAAGTCTGTAAATTGCTCAAAAGCTTGTATGGTCTCAAACAAGCTTCAAGGCCATGGCATTCAAAATTTTCTAATGTTCTTTTTGTTGCAGGTTTCTCTCAATCCAAGGCTGATTATAGCCTTTTCACCCGTGACATTAATGACATATTTATTGTTATTCTTGTTTATGTCGATGATATATTGGTTGCAAGCAGTGATATTATTATTGCTGTGCAAGAATTGAAATCCATTTTTCACAGGCATTTTTAGATCAAGGACCTTGGCCCCTTACACTACTTTTTAGGCATAGAGGTTGCAAGATCCTCCAAAGGAATTTATCTCTGCTAGAGGAAATATACACTGGATATTCTTGCAGATTCTGGCACCTTAGGCAGCACCTCTGCTAAGGTTCCAATGTAGCAAAATCTCAACCTTACTCAAACCACTAGCACTCCCTTATCTGATCCCAGTATTTATCGATGTCTTATTGGCAGACTCCTTTATCTTACAGTCTCTCGGCCTGATATTTGTTATAGTGTCAACAATTTGAGCCAATTCATGGCTAATCCTACTGATGCACATTTACATGCAGCCCATAAAGTTCTTTGTTACCTTAAGGGTGCACCAGGCCAAGGGCTTTTGTTCTCTAGTTCTTCCTCTTTACATCTTGAGGCTTATTGCGATTCTGATTGGGCTTTTTACCCTGATACCAGACATTCTATTAGTGGCTACTGTATTTTCCTTGGCTCTTCCTTGATCTCTTGGAAATCTAAGAAACAATCTATGGTCTCTAAGTCTTCGGCAGAGGCCGAATACCATTCTATAGCTGTCACCTGCACTGAATTAACTTGGCTGAAATACATTCTATCTACACTCCATGTCCAGCATTTTCAACCAGTTTTCTTACACTGTGACAACCAAGCTGCTATCCATATTGCGGCAAATCCAGCATTCCATGAGAGGAATAAACACATTGAACTCGACTGCCATCTCATTTAAGACCAGATTCAGGTCGGCCACGTCTGCACTCGTTATGTCTCCAGCTCTAATCAACTTGCTAATATCATGACAAAGGCTTTATCATACTCTGTTCTCAATTTTCACTTATCCAAGATGGGAGTCGTAAATTTTTACTCTCTATCTTGCGGGGGGTATTAGAGGATGAATCATCAACACACCATATCATTGCAAAGAAGGATGGCATGGCTACCTGCATTCTGTTACTTTGTTATTTATTCTCTGATTGCTTCTGTAAAGCACTGTACATATGACACGATGAAAAGTCTTCCAAGTGCAGGAGTATCAAAGTAATAAATAACCCAGCAAGACTGGGGTCGAACCACAAGGAAGTTAAATATATAAATTATAGATAACAATAACAACAACAACAACAACAACAACAACAATAA
>NW_011500075.1:98629-107331 GCF_000495115.2 Populus euphratica
GTAAGGCAATGAAGGCATCAACATGGTTAAACATTGCATTCATTCGAGCAGACATTGTGGAGACCTGTAGTTCCTCTCCAATTGTTTTTCTAATGATGTCCCCTTGTGCTAAAGCTTCAGGAACGACTCCCAAAACTTGACCTCCTAAAAATGCAGCTATTGACATACCTCAAGTACTTTAAACGCATTTGAAGTGTAATGATAAAAATACTATATAGTTGCAAAATTGAAAATAACGTTTGTTATTAATTAATTGAGTTTGGCTGCCCAATTCCTTTGATTTAATTTTTCATTTTTAAACTTATTAAAGAGTGTTTGGAACTGTAATTATGTGTGGGAAAATATTGCTTGAGCCATTGATAACAATATCTCATTATTAAAGGGATCGCAAGCAACTTCCAATCATGGGCAAACAACATTACTGGAAACTAACCCTGTCTTCTAGACCTGACAGGGATTCATTCCATTGTCTAGTCTCAGAACAACATGCATGCATGGAGAATATATACTCTTTTTTTTTATTATTATTGCTTTAACCCTAAATCGACATTCATATTCTCCAGGAATTAAGCTCTCTCTGATGAAAACTTTGCTCATAAGAAAATTGCTCAGAGGTGCTGGAGGGGTCGGATCACAAGGGATTTGCACAGGTGAGCTGTTAGTGACAGACCGCAAACAAGTTACAGTGTACTGCTTAAGTTAAAACAAGAAAAAGGAAAAAGGTGGAACACCGCACAGCTTCCTTTTGCCCGTGCTCATACATTTTCAGATGAGCTTTTTCAAAGATTGAACACTGGGTGGGTCCACACGTTAACTCACTGAAGCTCAATAATTGGCTTCTCCTTGCTTTGTTGAAGTTTTTAGTTATATGCAGCACTAGTCAAAATAAATAATTAAATTAAAAAGAACCATGAACTATCAGTAAAGTTGTTCCTTCCTTCCTTCCTTCCCAGCAACTTCTTTCTTGTCAAACAACACAACTATTTTCCTTTCCACATCTCATCACAATGAACTAGCTTAACCTATACTCTTCTCTGATCCGTGCTTCTTCTTCTTCTTCTGAATACTGCCTCGGCAAACCAGCACTTGAAGAAAATCGATCAATAGCTGAATCCAGGTATATTATTTTTTGTTCTTCACATGCTGTTATTGTTTGGATCTTTTAAGTGCCAAAACAAGTTGTAGAAGTTTTATTCAGAAACTTTGGAGTTAGGATCATATTCTACAGTTCCAAAACTAAATAAATTTGTCTTTCTCAGTTCTATAATCCATGAATTCATTGTTTTTCTTTTTAACTTCTTTACTGTTTTTAACCTTCCCTTTCGCAATTAATGTAACTTCCATTCATTTTTATTCAATATTTTGTCTGCGGGAGAAGTGAGGTAGTATCAAATTTTGCATCCAAACAGTCTTTTGTATCATACTATTTTGATTTTTTAAGTAAGGACTTTTGTTTAAATCACTCAATGGAAAGTGTAAAATGGCATTGTTTCTTAGAGAAAAAACAGCATTGGATGGAAAATCTGAAAATTGGATGAAACTAGTAATTATATAGTTGGAGGCTTCTTTTTTTTATGTTCGCCCTAAATAAAAGAAAATAATAATAATAATTCAATTCATCTTATTTAACCGATTAATATTTTATCTTACCAATTGTAGGAAGTTTCTGAACAGATATCTTCATGGAAGTTGCTGATGAACCCTTTCATGAATAGAGAGCATATCTTCATGGAATCGATAACATTGGCTTATTATGTTTAGCTTGATCGTTTAAAGCCTGAGTAGGATCTGCTGCAAAGGTGATCAATGCCTGCTTCTGATTCAAGTGCAAGAAATCCTTAATCATCTGGAGAGAACGATGATGTCTGAAAATCAGACTTGTTACTTTCAAAAGAAGCAAACGATAGAAACTCACAGGTATCGAAGAATTTATTCTCATGGTCATTCGTTTCATCCTCTGAGGCATCAACTCTTTCATTATCATCCTCTGTTTCGCTGACACTTGCCATGGATTCCATTGAACTAGGCAAGAAGATAATTTCAGAACTGCATCATAAAACCATTTCAAATAATATCTTACATCATTAATTTTTCAGTTTCGCAACACAAATTTTTAAGGCAAGGAACCATTCAGTTCATAAAAACAATGCGACCACCAGACTGGGAAGTTAGACATTGTTCATTACAGCCTGTGTTGTTCACAAAATCCTGAATGGGATTATGCTATTATAGTTTATTTGTAATATTTCTGATTTAGGTTGTAATGAATATTTACTTATAAATATTTTTAATTTTAGTGTTGGTAAATATTATATAAAAAAGCATATTGAATCTATAACTCTACATCAATAAATAAACTAATAAAATAAACTTAAATCTATACATGCATATTATTTTTTTAAACCTACAAATTAATATTATTTTTTTAAACCTACAAATTAATTATATAGTAAAATACCTAAAACAATACAAGAAACCTATAAAAAAATTAAAAAAAAAATTCATAAATATTTTTGAAATTTTTTAATATCACAAAGAAATTTATTTGGTAAGATATTGAAAATAAAAATAAAAGAATATAAAAATATTTTTTTACCAAATATTTTTTTTTTTGAAATTATATTGGGCCGGCTGGGCCCGAGTCCTGGCCCGGTCTCAGCCCCCCTTTTTCTTTTTTTTTATTCGGTGCTGGTCTGACGCAGCCGGCCTGATCCGGCTGACATAAACAGTAAACAAATGAGTAGCAATTCACTGTTACTGTAGCTATGTATTATAATTCACAGCTTCCTAGCATGTGAATTATAATGCAAAGGAAAACGGGGAATGAAAAACAAAAAAACTCACCTGATGCGGGGAGACGAGGTCGAAAACGATGGTGATGGCGTGCTCTGGACGACGCTTCAGTTTTTCTTCTCTGTCTGTCTGTGTGTTCCTGGGTTTTTCTGTTCTCTCTAGTTTTCCAGCGTGTTCTTCTATTTTCTGGGAAAAGCCTCCTCCCCTGTTCGTCCTCCTGTTTGCGTCCCCTGTGCACTTCTGGGTTTTTCTCCTCTGGTTATGTTTTGTTCAACCCCATTCTCCCCGTTTTTCCAGCTTCCCCTTCCAGTTCTTTGCTATCCCCCCCGTCCGTTCCTTTTGTTCCTCCCTGTCTGGTCCTCCAGTTTATCCCCTGGTTTCCTTTTCAGTTTCCCCTTCTGTTTTTCAGTTCTTCTGCTTCTTCTTTGTCCCCAGTTCCTCTTCAGTTCTGCTGCTCCCCCCTTCTTCCCCTCGGTTCATGGCCTTTCTCTGGCTTTATAAAAGCCAGAGAAGAGCAGGCGTTTGTGCCTCAGTAATGGTATGCACCGTGGGAAGCTGGCGTCCATTTTTTTTTTCCTGGTAAGATGAAGAGGATGAATAGTGTATATTGACACGACGCCGTTTTGGGGATGGGAACGGCCATTTGCAATTTGGTCCTTTAGGTTTTGCCATTTTATAATGAAGCTCTGGATAAAATTTAATTGGACCCCTGACGTTTTGCACCTTCTACTAACCAGTCCTTTATTTCTTCATTTTCCAATTCAGTCCTTAATTGACACTTCAACTTTTAATTCCTTCAAATTTACCCCTATAAAAATCAATTAAGCTCCCTATAGTACCCAGTATTTTCACTTTGGTCCTTGTATTTTCATTCCTTGCAATTTTAACCCAAATCAGCCCCAAACTTTGGTAATTTTTCATTGTTCTATGGGTTTTATATTAATATATTTAATAAATCATGAACAAAGATAATATTACTCAAGTCAAGTGGAAGAATGTTAAATGTAACCACTACGATGAGTTCTTAAATGGTTTAACAAATATTAATGTTTGATCAATTTTAAGGAGGTTTTTATTTAATAATCGTACACTTGATGGATATATATAATGAGTATATTCGGAAAATTGGTTTCTCTCTACCATTGCTGTATGTTTTCTTTCATCACATCACAGATATATGTGAAAATAATTAAATGTTAGACGAGACATGTTTTTTTTCATCAATTTACATTCATGATAGATTCTCTCAAAAAGCTTTCTATGGATCAAAGTAAGCTTTCTTTAAATAATTATTTGAAAGTAAGTTCTAAAACCAATTATGAAAGAAATTACTATAAGAAAAAAAAACAAACTGCAGTTATATATTAATCTCTTGGAAAACCTTTTCGAAAACGATAATAAAAACAGGGAAACGAAAACAAAAGTCTTTTGGAAAACAAGATAAAAAGAAATCTTTCGGTACATATGTAATTATATTATGGAAATTAACATATATGGCATCAGAATATCTGTAAATATATTACTGGGAAGTCTAACTTCTTAATCAGAAGCAAAAACAGAAGGTTCAGTTGTCGCCCAGTCAAAGTCTTCCTTGGGAAAAGAGCTCCCAGGCTTTGAAAAAAGGTTCGTGGAAATTTATACCATTTGATCTTGAGAGCATCGGATTAGACCCGATCACGGCTAAGAGATGGAAACAGCCGATGGCATGATAATTACGTGTTAATTTGCCGTGTGGAAAATCGTTCCATTTGATTCTGATGCTGTCAAAACCTCCCCAACAACCCGGTTGACAAAATAGACCTGCTTAAACTTTTAGATGCTCAAGCAAGAGCTCTAAAGAAATTTCCTTTCTCCTTTTCCTTTACACGTTACCTTTTTATCTTTGGTAATTATTGCATTACTAATAATTTGCAAGAACTCATATTCTGTCTCTGTAACAATATTGGCTCTACTAGTATCTTCAGGCGTCAATACTTTACTCTTGATCAGCTAACCTTTCCGATTGCTGCAATTTGGTGGGATCCGACCATCTCATAAACACCATATAGAGGTAAACAGTGAGATTGTTGCTACTGATTGCACGCATGTAGTTTTCTTTGTTTTCATCTTCTCAGCAATATTAGTTTTTTCATGACAGCAATATTGACACTAAGAAGATTGCCGGAGAAAATAATTGTTACAGGGGATTGTATGCTGTCATGTTTTTGCTAGCAACTCTTCTTTCCTTCTTTGAAACTATATATAAATTTAGGGACTGACTTGGAAATTAATAAAAAAAATAATAACCGTGTCTGGGTAGTTGAAAGAAAGTGACATCTCAGGAATAGCCCTTAAGTTCTGAGTCTGAGACATCAAACTAAGGCAGCAGGAAGCCGTATTGATCAGCTAACATCTCTCTCTGATTGCTACAATTTCATAGCTGCTGGAATTCAACCAACCCTTTCGTTATATAGAGGTATAACTAACCTCTTCTTTTGCTTCTTTCTTGTTTCAATTTCATGCCTCTACTCAAAACAATAATTTGAAAGCTTCAGGTTCATACACATCATTGACAGGTTTCTTCTATTTTAGAATGCGGAAAGAAAAACGTAAACAATCCAAAGATGAAGAAAACGATTCATCCTCGCGAAAGAGAAGAAAAGCAGATCTCAGAAAACCTGTCAGTTTTGTCTCCACAGGTAAGGTAGAAATATGTCGTGCTGAGAGTATAATAATAAAAATTATTCATTGATCATCTAACAATATTATCGTGTACCATGTAGTCGTTTGTGTTTTCATGTTTACAGCAACATTAACACAAAGAAGATTGCCAAAGAAAATAATTGTTAGATGGGATTTTATGTTGTCATGTTTTTGCTAGTAAATCTTCCTCGCCTCTTTCTTGTTTTAATTTCGTTTCTTGACAAATAACTTTGATTTCATAAAAAAAAAAAAAGCACACTTGCCCAACCTTTTATGTTTACATCATTCAGTTATGTCCCTTCCATCTCTTTTTTAGTTCAAGATTATTATTGAATTAGCGATCAAAATCAGTTTATTTAGTTTATCATTTGCAAGTTCATGATTTGCTGTCAATATATATATATAAAATGAAAATCAAGGAAATTCATTAAGCTGGCCATCTAGTGGATGGAAATCCAGCATAACAAAGAAAAGATAAACACAAGTTATAGAGGAATGTAGCATTATAAATTACAGGCACTAATTACTCCGTGTCGGTACACGCTCCCTATTTCTTAACAGATCCATACTAGTATATATAAAACTAGAATTATAGGACAAATTCAAGATGCAACCTTGTGAAAGAAAAGACAGAAAACATATTCCCAATCCATAATGATAGCTTCAAATATGAATTTGTTCCTAGTATGCCAAACAAGCCAAGCTATTCCATAGAAAAATCCTTGCCACACCTTTCACTAAAACTTTCCATCAATCAATCCTTGCCATTTTTGAAACAAATCATCTAAGAAGGTATGCACCATGAAAGGCCCACCAGCTAACTATTATGTTCCAGAAATTCCAAGATATCGGACAATGAAAAAGGATGTGATCTATAGTTTCTGATCTTGAAATGCAAAATGGACATATATCTTCCAGCATCATCATAATTTTCCTTTGAACAAAAAAGGATAGAGTGCATAACCTGTTGTGCATTGCTAACTGTAGTGGTATCTCAGTTTTTTTTTTTTTTTTTTTTTTTGTGGAGAAACGCCTTTCTAAATGATTGCATTATATGTATTCAAACCCGGGTAAATGAGTCTATCAAAGATAATAGAACACAACTTAATCGTGTAGTGTCCTTTACCATTTAAAGTCTGTATTTTTCTTTCTTCTTTATAACTGTGAAGGTCAATGCGATTAATGAAATTCAGCATATCATGAAGGTGATCTGTATCATTGTTTCTCATACATCGATTCCATTTTAGATTCCAATACCAGCAACCAGCAACCATCATCCCAAAACCCTATACTATTGATAGTACTAAGTTGTTGAGCTGACATTCGATATAATCAAAGATAAAGATTAGGGAGAGGCATGTCATCAACCCAAATATCATTCCAAAACCGAACTCTAGAAGATTGATCACCAGAGTTAATAATAAAGAAAATACCTGACCAGATAGTAGATAGACACTTCGAAAACAAAGACATACCTTTCTAAATCCGTGCTTTGGACTTGCTATTGATGAAATCTACCTAGCCTTCTTGGTTTTTTGATCCCTTTATATGATGGTTGCGATAGAAGAATTAATAAATATAGCATTTTTATCAATTCAATGCACTCATGGAAAACTACAAGCACATTAAAAAAAAATCAATGACATTTAAGAAGATATGGATGCACAAGCACTCTAGTTTTTTTGAAAATAGAGGAATTATTTTTCCTATTTAGAATATGATTTTTTTGGTTAGTTTAATTCTTGATTGTTTAAGATTTTAATAAAATATTATTTCCACTCCAACTTTCTTCTAGCTCTTTGGTTTTACTTTTTTACTTTATTGTACATAAACTCCTGCCACCAATGGCAGAGGCATGCATGGGCTAGGGTGGGCTCTGGCCTAGGTCAATATTTTATCAATTGTTTTTACTAGTTTTATATAAAGAAAATTTATAATTCTTAATTAAGGTATCAAAAAATTTTAAAAATTTATGTGGAGCCTTCTAATATAATACTTTAACTTGGATTATGTTTGGAGAAATTCAGAAATTTGATAAAAAAAATTACAATCTGATTAGTTTTATATTATTGGGTGTAATTTTCAATCTGACTATCAGATTGAGCTGAAATTTTACGAGGGATCTTAAAATATATTGAATAAAATTTGATTAAAATTTTAGGATAAACAGAATTTGGTAGTGCTAACAAAAAAAACATCCAATAAAAGCAAAACAACTCATTAAGGGTAAAATGATTATTTTCCATTAAAAAATAAAACAAATCAATTATTTTTTTTCTTTTATATATTGCTGAATAGGCAGAAATATAATAGAAAAGGCGAGAGAGAGAGAGAAAAGTAAGGGAAAACGTAAAAAAAATTCCAAGAAAAAAAAATAAGAAAAGTGAGAGAATAACCTTGTAAACTTGCAAGTCCAACTTATAAAATACTAATTTAAGGAAGAATCAAGTGAAGGAAGGAGGAATTGAGAGAAGGAAAAAATTTAATTATTTTATTTTTTAATTGATATGAGATTGTTATTTTATCTCGGTTGGGGGGTTGTTTCAATATCGATTTAGATTCGATTATAGATGAATTATATTCCATAAAATATCGAGAGATGTAACTTTAATAGTGAATTTATTTTTACTTTCACTTTAATTTTATATACTTTCAAATTTATTTTTTAATATTTTGGTTAATGTATTTGAATTAAAACTTTATTGTTAACTTTAAAAATTCATGTACATGAGTTAATAATTTATCTTAAAAAAATTATATATTTATTTACTAGTCTAGGAAATTCCTAGCTTTGCCCTTGCCTACCACACTATTTTTCTTCAACATTCTACTGAACCATGAGATGCTTGTAGTCATGAGAAAGGCTCACAGTAGTAATTTTTATTAAATAAAGGGGATAGTGAGATTCGAACTCGTGACTGCTTAGTCATTAAGGCTCTAATAAAATATCGAAGAATTATATCAATCTAATAGTTTAAACTGTTAAGTGAGGTTTCTGTTAGGACATTCCGGCATTCAAACACACATCAATTTACGTGGTTCAACAACTTGCCTACTCCATAGAGCTTCTGGTTTGTATTAATCAAGCTCAAAAGCAATACAAACAACAAAAACAAGGAGGAGGAGAAAAAACTTCTCAACTCAACTCAACTCTCTCTCAAAGCTCTCTATGTGTTTCTCTCTATTTCGTGGTGATCAGCTATCAATGACACTCTCTATTTATAGCT
>NW_011500075.1:109949-110062 GCF_000495115.2 Populus euphratica
GAGAACCTCCAAGAGATGCTACTGGAGCTGGTCCCCAGAAATCTATGTGCACTAGTTCTAGCTTTCTTGGTCTTAAGGTCCTGCCAACCTTTAAGAAACTGAGCTTCTTCTGT
>NW_011500075.1:111074-111292 GCF_000495115.2 Populus euphratica
CGTGGCCGGTGACGTGTCTGTGGGCGTGGCAGATGGCGTGGCAGGTTGACTAGTCAGACTGCTGATGTGGCTGATGACAGTGCTGAATTGTTGACGTGGCTGATGCCGTGGCGGGTCAAGTTGCAGGAAACGGGCGAGGAAGACGAGCATGGACAGTGCTGGTGGCGGCGCGTGCAGGCTCGTGCAGGCATGCAGGACGTTGGGTTTTCGCTGGGGTT
>NW_011500075.1:111540-124509 GCF_000495115.2 Populus euphratica
CAAGGAGGAGGAGAAAAACTTCTCTACTCAACTCAACTCTCACTCTAAGCTCTCTTTGTGTTTCTCTCTATTTCGTGGTGATCAGCTATCAATGGCACTCTCTATTTATAGCTGATGTGAGAGACAATCTCTTTCCTATGGTTAACAATGGTGGGCAACATTTTCTTTGGTTAGGCACCCACCATTTGACTCTTACCATGTCAAGTATGGCTGTCACCAACCATTTGTGTCCACACCTAACAGTTTCAATATATAATATATATTATTCTTTAACACCTTGTGTCCACACCTAACAGTTTTAATATATAATATATATTATTCTTTAACACCTTCCAGACTCTATAATCTCTAAAAACAAATCCAATAGCATTGGTGATAAATGATACCAACAACATCCAATTGTGGTCTCTTGCAAACTTAAGATTCATCACTATCAACCTTGTCATTGTTATGGGGTGACATAACAATCATCTTCATCCTCAGATTTTAATTCAAGTGTGTAATCTTCGGAGTGTTGAATTGATGAGAATTTCATACTGAAAGAAGGTCCAATCTCTGCTTCTGTTATATGAAACTGCTCCCCATTTAAAACCAAATGAAGTCTGTCATACAATGAGTCTATAGATGGTGTAACAAGTAATACACGTGCTCCAGAAATGTAGCCGTGACCAGCACTACTTAAATCATATCCAATGACCATTCCTTATGTGATAAGATATTATAAATAAAATCCTTGTTCCATGCTGCCAAAGGTAACTTGATGCAGGCGGAAGCAGAAGACAATAAAATAAAATAAAAATACAAGAATTTTAATGAGCAAAAAAGCTGCTAATGTAAATCCCAAGTTTATAGAGTTTATTTTCTATAGAATAATAATAAATAAGTCTTCTTTCTTAAAAAGTTTAGAAAACATTAAATAGGCTAGAAACCTTACTTCAGGAAATAAAATAAGAATACAAAATTACAAAGAAATAAGGCATAAAATATTAAAATAGCATAAAATCTAAAAATATCAAGAAAAATTATAAAAAATACCAAAATCAAGGTCGCAAGACAAGGTTTTTAAAATCTAAAGATTTGATATTCGAAGTAGAAATTCATAGTCAAATCAAAAGTTATGACTATTTTGAATTATTATTTTGATTATGCATGACAAACTCTCTTTTTAAACTTAGACTTGTTGCATTGATTCATAAATATATTTATTAAATTATCTATATAATTTATCTTAGATAAATCCTAGTCTAATTATGGCAAATTTATATAGGACTATTTAGAATCACTCGTGTTATCTAAGCCCAATTACATAATAACCCTAAGACATTAACCATGCAAACCTATCAACAACCCTGTCTGCTCATATCCATGGTCTGACTTCAGCGAAAAACATCCCTGTTCAAAGATATCTGACTCAAGTACTTCAATCATGGAATCATAAGTGTTGAACGTTAAAGTTTCTTGAGTAGCTCCCAAGAATCTAAATCCAACCAGTCCGAAACCACTTCGAAATAAATTTGTCTATTGCTAATTTATTATAAATACACTCCTTGCTCCATTGCTAATTTATTGCGCTATAATTTCTGCAGCTGCCATGACAGAGCCAGAGTCTTCTCGATCTAGACCAAAAGGGGCCTATGATGTGTTTTTGAGTTTTAGAGGAGAAGATAATCGCAAGAATTTTACAGATCATTTATATACTGCCTTAGTCCAAGCAGGAATCCACACTTTTCGAGATCATAATGAAATTCCTAGAGGTGAAGAAATCTCCAAACATCTCCTCAAGGCAATTCAAGAATCAAAGATATATATAGTGGTGTTCTCAAAAGGATATGCTTCTTCTAGATGGTGTCTTAATGAACTAGTAGAGATTCTTGAGTGCAAAAAGAGGAAAACCGGTCAGATTATTCTTCCTGTATTCTATGACATTCATCCTTCAGAAGTGAGAAAACAGACCGGCAGTTTTGCAAAAGCATTTGATAGACATGAAGAACGTTTTAAAAAGAAGGTGAAGGAATGGAGAAAAGCTCTTGAGGAAGCCGGAAATCTAAGTGGATGGAATCTCAATGATATGGAAAATGGGTATGACATTTCTCTCTAAGATTCACTTGCACGCATTTATGGAGTAATTATACATTAGATTTTACCATGTGAAACAATAAAAAAGTTAGCATACATAATTGTCTCTCTATTAAAGATTTGCTTTTGTCTATGAGCAGGTACGAATCAAAATTTATCCAAGACATCATCAAGGATGTGTTGAATAAATTGGATCCCAAGTACATAAATGTTGCTACTAACCTGGTAGGTATTGATCGCCTCGTCCATACTATTAGCGACTTCCTAAGTACTGCAACAGATGAGGTTTGCATTGTGGGCATACATGGGATGCCAGGAATAGGAAAGACGACCATAGCAAAAGTTTTATTTAATCAACTCTGCTATGGATTCGAGGGACGCTGTTTTCTTTCAAATATCAATGATACATCAGAACAATCTAATGGTGTTGTTCTTTTACAAGAACAACTTCTTCGTGATATCTTAAAACAAAATGGTGCTAACATCGATAATGTTGATAGAGGAATGGTTCTGATCAAAGAAGGACTTTGTCACAAAAGAGTTCTAGTTGTTCTTGATGATGTGGCTCATCAGAAACAACTAAATGCTATGATGGGAGAGCGAAGTTGGTTTGGTCCCGGAAGTAGAGTAATAATTACAACTAAAGATGCACGCTTGCTTCTTAAAGTGGATCGAACATATCAGGTAGAAGAATTGAAACGAGATGCGTCCCTTCAGCTTTTCAGTTGGCATGCCTTCAGGGACACCAAGCCAGCAAAAGATTATGTTGAGGTTTCGAATGATGTAGTTGATTACTGTGGAGGGCTTCCTTTAGCCCTTGAGGTTTTAGGTTCTTGTTTGTCCGGGAAAAACAAATCTAGGTGGAAATGTGTAATTGACAAATTGAGAAAAATTCCAAACCGTGATATTCAGGAAAAACTTCGAATAAGTTTTGACAAACTGGATGACCATAAACTAAAAAATACATTTCTTGACATTGCATGTTTTTTTATTGGTAGAAATAAAGAATATGTAGCAAATGTACTAGAGGTTCGTTGTGGATATCATCCAGAAGATGATTTGGGAACTCTCAGTGAAAGGTCTCTGATTAAAGTTAATGCTTCTGGAAAGATAAGCATGCATGATCTATTACGAGACATGGGAAGGGAGATTGTTCATAAAGAGTCACCTAACCACCCTGGAAAACGCAGCCGAATTTGGCAATGTGAGGATGCATGGAATGTACTCAGCAAACAGAAGGTAATAAATAAATGCATACACAACAGCATAATGATGCACGTTTATTTTCTTTTTAAACTTCTTGCGTACAATCACTTGGAAGTTCTATTGATTTTTTTATGTTTTTTCAGGGAACGAATGCTGTAGAGGGTATAGTGCTGGATGTGAGATCATCAGAAGATAAATCAGTGAGCACAAGATCATTTAAAAAGATGAGATGCTTGAAGTTACTGCAAATTAATGGAGTACATTTGACTGGACCCTTCACACTGCTTTCTGAAGAGTTGATATGGATTTGTTGGCTTGAGTGCCCTTTGAAATATTTTCCATCCAATTTGACTTTGGACAACGTAGTTGTTCTTGATATGCAATATAGTAACATCAAAGAACTATGGAACCAAAAAAAGGTAAGAAACAGACTACAATCCCCTAAAATTTGTGCATTGTGTAATTTATATTTTCTAGTTATAGCTTTTCATTATTACTTTACGTTATTTTCCTCGCTATTCTGACAGATTCTCAACAAGCTGAGAATCCTTAATCTCAGTTATTCAAAGCAGCTTGTTAAAACACCAAACTTGCACAGTTCCAGTTTAGAGAAACTAATGCTTGAAGGTTGCTCGAGTTTAGTTGAGTTGCATCAATCTGTTGGACATTTAAAGAGCCTTGTTTTCTTGAATATGAAGGGATGTTGGAGGCTAAAGATTCTTCCTGAAAGTATTTGTGATGTAAAGTCTCTTGAAAGCTTGAATATTTCTGGGTGTTCACAACTTAAAAAGTTGCCGGAGCGCATGGGTGATATTGAGTCCTTTACTCAGCTGTTTGCAGATGGAATAGAGAATGAGCAATTTTTAGCTTCAATTGAACATTTAAAGTATGTAAGGAAGTTGTCATTGTGCGGATACAATTTCAATCTGGACTCACCATCAGCTACATCCTGGCCTTCACCAATTTCATCTTGGATATCAGCGAGTATTCCAAATTGGGAAACTTTGCTGCCAACTTCCTTCACTGGTTGGAAATTATTGAGAAAACTAAGACTTGCTTATTATGGTTTGTCTGAACGCGCAACTAATTCTGTTGATTTTGGTTGTTTGTCCTCTCTCGTAGAATTGAATCTATCAGGAAACAATTTCTTCAGTCTGCCTTCTGGCATCGGGGTCCTTCCTAAGCTGCGAGTATTGAGAGTGTCGTATTGCGGCAAACTTGAATCAATCTCAGAGCTTCCCTCAAATTTAAAATTCTTGGATGCAATCGGTTGCACATCAATGGAAAGAGTAAGACTGCCAGTCCTGTCAAAAAAAAAAATGAAAATCTGTCTCTATATAGGTGTTCAAATTTAGTAGAGATTCAGGGCATGGAAGGTCTACGTAGTCATGGCTGGATTATTTCCTCTGATACCGCCTGCGATTTATCAAATAATAAGAAGAAGAGTGTTGTTGAGGTACTTTTTCTGTCTCTCTTGCACACAAATAAAAATAAACACAATTGGCACATACTCCCTCTCCCTCTCCCTCTCCCTCTCCCTCTCCCTCTCCCTCTCCCTCTCCCTCTCCCTCTCCCTCTCCCTCTCCCTCTCCCTCTCCCTCTCCCTCTCCCTCTCCCTCCCTCTATATATATATATTATCCAAAATTTCAGCATTCCTTGAAATCTAATATATGCAGGCATTGTGCAATGGTGGTTATGGATATCATATTCGCTCCTATGATGCCAAATTGGTTATGGGAATCTATTATAATAAGTTGCCAAAGGGGTTCACCTACCATGGAGAAGGATGTTCATTATCATTTCATACACCTCCAGTTTTCCAAGGGTTGATTTTTTGGGCTTTCAGTACAAGGATTTTTTTGAGTAGTAGCCATACAATCAATGCTATTATTAAAAAAAAGAGCAACGGTATTCAATTGTTTGAAGCTACACAAGTAGTCGGACTCTATTCCCCTATTAGCTGGATGGGATACATAAGTTTAAGTGAGATGGCAATGGAAGAATGTTGTGGGCACGAAGAGTTGGAATTGTATGTGAATTTGGGTGGCGAAGACATTAATGTGAAACAATGTGGGATCCAAGTTATAGTAGATTTGGATTCATTTGAAGAGGCAGAGTGGGATCATGGCATTGGAAACCAAGAGTTAGAAGTTGGAAGTGATGGAGTAGTACCTTCACCACCAAATCATCTGCTTCATCATCCCCTTTATGGTTCAGTAGCATTTAATACAATTGAACAGTGGAAAGATTATTTATTTAGGAAGAGTATTTATCCACTTCGTGCAGGAACGTTAACCTGAGCTCAATTAGTCGAAGGATTTCTTTGTGAGAGTTCCGTCCTTTATGCCCTCCTAGGTCTGATGATATTATCGCCTTGTTGTATAAAATTAGTAAGTAAATAAAGCATTTTATTTTTTAGTTAGGAAAATGATTGAAACATTGGACTTTGATTGCTTGAAAAGTTATCCAACTTGGTTAAAATTCTACTAGCCTGATTTTGCTTTCATTTTTAGTTTGGCGTAACATCTTAGATGATAAACCAGGTGTATCACAAATAATAATTCACATGGATTTTTCAATTAATAATTTCACATGAACTAACTGTTACGCTTCTACTAATCTGATTTCTTTGGCTTAAAATTTGGAGAATTAATTGATACAATTACTAATTAAAGGGACCAAAATTGAAAATTCAAATCATCCCAAGAAAACTAATTAATATAAATATAGATAAAGAAATTAAAGTCTCTTTATGTCCATTAACTCCTAATTTAAGAAGCAAATTAGTCATTAATGGGTTATTTGAGGGGAGAATAAGTGTTATACACTAAAATTTACCACTATATTTACATCTCAAAGCAGAATTCCAAACCATCAACCATTTTTCATTTAAATAGTTAATCAAGTTTGATATCTCCCATTATTTAGGATGGTCATGCCAATATTAATAAACCTTACCAACATCAAGAAGTAGTTATCAATGAAGTCCACTAATATAGTTTACTATTTTTAACCAAACCAATTAATCCAATCTATTTTCATTTCTCATTTATTTTATCTAATCAATTCTCCTTTTGACAACATCAACATGTATACTATCCAAAAATTAAATAGATTTCCAAGGTTAACGATATTTAAGAAAGGTATAGATATAGGACATCTACCTACTATAGAACCTCGACTTGCGCTCTTTTGGTGCTACTATGCCCCTCCCGTAATCCCTCTTAAATCCATAAGCATACTATATTATTTCTTACTCAAGTTATATTTCACATAATAATAATAGCAACAACAACATTTACTTTCTTTTTACAATTGTGTTGCCATTACATCTCTTAAGATTATGGTTCATTATAAAATCATAACTACATCACAAATTTAGTTTCGAATATGGCTTATTTCCTTTCAAACGCTAAGAAATGACATTACACATTTTCTAAGAGAAGGAAACCTGATTCTACCCCTAACATGATTAAATTTCCTGTTTTGACAACTTGTTGAAACTACTTGCAGATATTGCAGCTTGACATCTCATCAGATATTGATTTATATTTAGAGTTTTAGAGCTCCAAATTAAATGAGGTTAGACTGTTTGGAAAGATAACATCCTTGGATATAACTTATATAAAGAAAATTTTCTAAAATTTTATCATTTTTAAACCCGAATCCTCTCTAGAATTAAGATGATGAATTTGTCTAGTTTTCACCAATGGTTTAAATTAACAAACCTTTAATTACCTTCATTTCCCTCTCTCTTCTCTTAAGACAACTATTTCTACATTATATGCATGGTGACCATCCTAAATATGACCTTCGAAGAGCTGTTTAAGATAATTTGACCATTTTTGTGTAAGGTGGTCAATAACTATTTTAAGAAATATACACATTATTGAATTTCATTGAATTTCGCGTTTCTCCTACATTTCACAACTCCTCATAAGACAAGCCATAAGTTATGCTGCTACCCAATTTTTGACCCTTTTTTTTATAAGTTTTCAAAAAAATTCAAAATAGCAAAAAAAATGAAAACCCAAAAAAATATGTTATTGATATATTTGCATCGTTTTTAGCATTTTCAATGTTATCTTAAAAATAATTTAAATTTTCAAATGTCTTTTGAATACGTTCGACTTTTAACACATTATTTTTTAAATTATTGATTTTTCTCATTGAGTCAACATTAATATTGCTTGTTCTAAAAAAAAATTAAAATACAAAAAAATAAGAAAAATTAAAATTTACAAAAAAAGAAAGATGTTGAGGGACCATGTTTGGGGACCAAACAACATTTTGCCTATAAATAGACCAAAAAGTCTCCAACACGCACAAAAGAGGAGGGACAATTTTGAAAAAGTAGGAAAACACAAGAAAACCCTAAAACTAAACCTATCTTTACCAACACAAGTCGTCGCCCTCGGTAGCTTTTGGTTTTCTTTTTCCCAACCATTCTTCCCCTGCACCCGAAGTACCCTCCCCTCCTCTCTCAGGACCAAACAACATTTTATCTATAAATAAAAATCTCCAACACGCACAAAAAAGGGGGGACAATTTTGAAAAAGTAGGAAAACACAAGAAAACCCTAAAACTAAACCTATCTTTACCAACACAAGTCGTCGCCCTCGGTGGCTTTTGGTTTTCTTTCTCCCAACCATTCTTCCCCTGCACCCGAAGTACCCTCCCCTCCTCTCTCAGCCATTTCTAGCTCCACCCGACAGACCCACCAACCACTTCTCATGAACCAGCCGCTAGCTTGCTAAGACCAAAAAGAGGGCAGAGCCATTCCCTCCTGACTCCCTCACTCTCTTAGTCGTTCCTCCTTCTTCACCATCACCAGCCAGCTTGCCAAGACCAGAATCAAACCCTCCAGTAGTAGCCCACACACAACAACACCCACAGATCTAACCCCATTTCCAACTAGACACCACTCATTTCTCCTCTATCTCTGCCGACCAAACACGATAAAAGCACAATCGGCGACAACCTCTTGGTCTTTCTGCTAGTTACTAGAAACAAAGAAGAAGGAAAAACAAAAAAAGGGCAGATCTGTAGAGAGAGAAGTAGATTAAAAAGGGGGAAAAACAGATCTAAAAAAGGGGAAGACTGAGAACAGATATGAAAAAGAAAGAAAAATTAAAATCAACTATTTGTTGTGTTTTTGGTTGTTTTTGCAGTTCACCACCGGCATAGGAAGATAAAGAAGAACACGTTCTTGATCCACCGATTTTGTTGCCTTCACCATCGACGACGAGTGAACCCACATGCCGCCAATGACAGTGGCGTGTGGAGCAATGCGCCGCTACTATTCCTGCAACCTCAAAGGGCTTCCTAGCACTGTTATTGATTTTAGGGGGGTCCATTTTGTAATTTCTGAATTGTATAATATGTTGTTTGATTTATTTTGTAATATGTAATTATGTGTTTGTGAGTAAAAATAGTGAAAAGTAATGAGTGGGTGTTCATATTTTCTTTTATGTATGTTTTTTAATGATAAAAACCAAGACAAATTTTTTTTTTAAAAAAAAGAATTATATGTTTTAATTTGCATATGGCCAAGTGTCTTAAAAGTGCAAAGAAAATCGTATTGTATTTTACATTAAAAATTAAGAATATGTTTTTGTATATATTTTAGGATTTAATGACTAGTTCATTAAAGCCTTGAGAATTTGATCTATATTTCAAAAAATACCAAAATATATTTTGTTTTTTTTTTGGTATCCAGGATTATGATCTTATATGTAAGACATATTCTTGATATTAAATAGAAAAGTTTGTTTTGTTTTTATTGATGTTAGAGCAATTATTTTTTCTTTACTTGATAAGATAAGAATCTTCTTACTAAGGATAAATTTTCCTCTTTTTATTAAGTCATTGATAAGACAACTTTCAAAACCTTTAGATCACATCAAACCATGAAGCAGCTTATCTCATGTAGGGTGTGCTAGGTGTGCTAATATCTTCTCTAGCTATAACCAGTCCCTTACCCGTGAATCTCTGACAAAGACTAATACATTTGGGTTTTCTAGTAACCCTAAACCAAATACTAGGTGGCGACTCCTCAAATCAATTGAACAAATAAAGAAAACATCATCGACAACGCGCGAGCACATACGACAGGCTATACATATGAAGAAAACGTCATCTACCTCGCGTAACAGATGTATTCGATGAAGTTCCCTACTATTAAGTATCATGATTCCCTTATTAGTAAACTTCTTACCACACCCAATTCACTCATCATTACCATATGAAATCTCAAAACTGTTATTCCCCCTCTTCAATTTAGCCTTGGCCAAACCTTGGTGTAAGGGAACCAAAGGTTTCCTTCTCCTTCTTATGCAATTATTTATCTTATTTAGTCATTGTTCACATTATAACAACACATTACAAGGATTTTACCAATAAAATCAAATTTTCTTTTCCTTCTATTCAACCCCTTAATGGCCGACCACTCTTGTTCGTTTGGCCATTGATTTTTCTTTGGTATTTTTACATGATTTCATGTTTAAGGAAACTTATAATACTTCAACTAACTCAATTTCTACAATTCCCCTAAATTTAACTCAAGAACCCTCATTTTCAATTTCAAGATTGATGCACAATTCCTAATTGAATTTAAAATGGTCTTCACAATTAGGTTTAAGGCACTTTACTTGGATGAAATTTGGATTTTAATTCTAAATTAGTTGAAATTTTTTAACTCCTCCCTCCTTACATGCAGTCGACCCTTTCCCTTTATTTCCCTTACAATTTCTTCACTTGTTTTTTTGCTAATTTCCTTGCTAAAGGATGTTTTCTTTACCTAGTAATCTAGAACTTGTATAGATTTAACAATTTTGGTGTTTTTCTCTCAAATTTTGGTGGAACAAATTTGAAATCCCCCTCCTATTTATCTCATTGTTGTCGACTTCATGGAGGAGAAAATGGGGTATTTATAGTCCCATTTTTTTTAAATTAAGCTTTGGCCCTATTCTTCCTTCCTTGTATAATTTGAGTGGTACTCCTTTTTATCTTTTAAAATCCCCCCTTAACAACTAAATTTATTTGGTTTTTTCATACATTTAACCCCACCTTCTTCATCATAGGGTTAATTTAAAGTTCTTTCTTTTTCTTTTTCTTTTTTTTGTAAAAGTTCATCCTTGAGGTTTACATTGGTAGAAGGCAACAAAGGGCTACTATGTGGAGGAGGAAGAAAAAACAACAGTAAAGAGGAAAAAGAAGAAATTGACGATGGTGGTTGTTATTACTGCTGCTAGTGAGAAGATGAGGTTACAGGGGTGTTAGGTCGCTGTTTTGGTCAATACATGTTGTTTCACTTAAATGAAATGGTATTGTTTGGACTTTTAGGGTTTTAATTTAGGGATTTGATAAAGTTTAATTTAGTCCCTTGGCTTTTTGATTTTATGCAATTTTGACCCTACAAAATTTTAATGTCTTTTTCATTATGCTCCTTAGTTGTAAATTTAAGAAAATTGAGCCTCAATTAACTATTAAACTTTTAATTTCACATCTTTCTTCAACCAAATTAAGTCCCTAAAGTCTAACACCTGTTTTAAAAAGGTACTTGGCTATAAATTTGTTCAATTTGACCCTTAATTGACCCTAAACTTTGATTTTCTTGTGATTTTACCTTTGATTTCAATCAATTAACTTTGTAAAAATTAAGTTTGGTCTTTTAAAAATAATTAAACTTTAATTTGATCCATTATTAAATCAAATTCGCCTATTAAAAATTTAATAATATCTTTAAACTTAATTTTTATGCAGATATGTCTAATAATAATTTAATTTGATCTTTAATTTAAATTGTCTTTGCAGTCTTAGGTAAGATTGCAACGAGGTATAATTATACTATAAATTTTGTTATAACGTTTAGCCCAATTTTTCTGTATGTACCTAGATCTTGTTCAACTAGCGTTTGCCACATTTTCAGTTTTCTTGTTATTATGACTTTTGTTTTTGTTTTTTTTTTATTATTTTTTTAAGGAAAAAAGTAAATTTTAGATAATAATCTGAAAATGGATTATAGCATATGGTTTTAGAGTTGTTTTATGGGCTTTATATTAATATATTTAATAAATGATGAAAAAAGATAATATTATTCGAGTCAAATGAGAGAATTATGACGACTTCTTAAATGGTTTAACAAATATTAATGTTAAAATGCTATTGGTCAATTTTAAGTAGTTTTTTATTTGATAATCGCATGTACATGAGATATATAAAAAGTATATTCAGAAAATTGGTTTCTCTGTACCATAACTGTATGTTTTCTTCCATCACGTCACAGATATAAGAGAAACATATTTTTTCATCAATTTACTTTCATGATTGATTCTCTCAAAAAGCTTGCTATGAATCAAAGCAAGTAATCAATTATGAAAGAGATAACTGCACACTCTATATCTCGATTACTATAAGAAAGGAAAAAAAACTGCAGATATTAATCTCTTGGAAAACCTTTTCAAAAACGATAATAAAAACAGGGAAACGAAAAAAAAAGTCTTTTGGAAAACAAGATAAAAAGAAATCTTTCGGTACATATATAAGTATATTATAGAAACATGGCATCAGAATATCTGTAAATATATTACTGGGAAGTCTAACTTCTTAATCAAAAGTAAAGACAGAAGGTTCAGTTGACGCCCTGTCAAAGTCTTCCTTGGGAAAAAAGCTCCCAAGCTTTGAAAAAAGGTTCGTGGAAATTTATACCATTTGATTTTGAGAGTATCGGATTAGACCCGATCACGGCTGAGAGATGGAGACAGCCGATATATTGCATGATAAAGGTCTTATTAATTTGCCGTGTGCAATATCGTTCCATTTGACTCTGATGCTGTCAAAACATCCCCAACCCAGTTGACAAAATAGACCATACACCTGCTTTTACACTGCTTTAGTTCTCAAGAAAACTTTTAGATGCTCAAGCAAGATCTATAAAGAAATTTCCTTCTCCTTTTCCTTTACACGTCACCTTTTTTTATCTTTGGTAATTATTACATTACTAATAATTTGCAAGAAGTCACATTCTGTCTCCGAAACAATACTGGCTCTACTAATCGTCAAGTGTAAATACTGTTAGGATATTGGCATGCAAACCCGATAAAATAAAAAGTAAGGGATAAGATAAAATAAGAGTATTCTTGGGATATTGGCATGCAAACCTGATAAAATAAAAAATGATATATAAGAATTTACGTGGTTCACCCAATTTGGCTACGTCAACAGGCAAGTATAGAAGAAATTTACTAAGTAATGCGGGAATTACAACCTCTCTCTACTAATAGGAGAACAATTAAAATCTCTCTACTAATAGGAGAAAACACCTCACTTACTATCTCACAAATACCTCACAATTTTGTGGAATACTTTCTCTTCACCCTCTCTTCTTTCTCTCTACTTGCTCTCAATTTTCTCTCTTGTGGTGTGTTTATAATGCTTGGATGCATTGCCTATTTATAGGTAAACATACATGCAAAAGACAAGGGCAAGGTAGATGGCACCAAATTTGTGCCTAACATTGTTGACAAATTGGTGCCTAACATTGTTGACAAAACATTGTTGACTTTGTCAACAATGTTAGGGTGGTTTCACATTCTCCCACTTGAAGACTTCGATGATTTAATCAAGTCTTCATATTTGATTATCTATGATTCTTCTATCATTTCTATACTTGCCATCTTCATGCT